>NW_022280037.1:3929431-4021571 GCF_004355925.1 Anarrhichthys ocellatus | reverse complement strand
CACACACACACACACACACACACACACACACACACACACACACACACACACACACACACACACACACACACACACACACACACACACACACACTTTGCAATAGAGTACACACTTATGTGCATAATTCAGAAATGCATTAAAAAGCCACAGAAGGCTTTGGGAATTATGTACCTGCTACTCTAGTCATTTAAAAAAATGCTACTTTTTGAAAACTCCGCCTATGCCGGCACTCAAACTTGCACTTACTCTTAAGAAGGATCCATTTAGGCAGAATTAAACCCCCTAACATCCACTCAGATTAACATATGATTGGCTAGCTCAAGCTATCAATGCCAAACCCCAACACACCTTGTGTTCAGCCGTTCTCCGACCAATAACGTTTAATACAAAATGGACATCCATCGAGATGAAGCCAGACTGTCTGACGTCCAGTTAGAGCTCCTCTGAACTGTAACACAAGCTGGCCGACTTCCTCATTCCAGGCCGTCAGCTCATAGTTGGGCTAGTAGCAGCGCTGCACTGGGAAATGCTTCTCTTATCTTGAAGTAGAAGATCTGAGCGGCCTTTCCGCCCCCAAACCACCACTTTGAACATACACACTCTGGGAAACTGGACACCGGACTTAGGAGTGATGGCTCCAGCGATGCTTTTGAATCCTTGGCTCCATATCCACCCAAGCACAACTCACACATTTTTAAGATGAACACATACGCACATGTAAGCGATCATGTAGGTGCACACACATGCATGGATGCACAAACATATGATGCACTTCCCCTTTTGGGCATCTTAAAAGTTGTAATGGCAAGTTAGCAAATTGCAAAGCAGACACCCGCAGTGTTTTAAAACCAAGGGTGGAACTCCTGCGTCATTAAGAAGACAGATGAAGCTGAAATGTGGACCCAGGCACTTTGGCTTTTTTATTTTCTATAAACAGACTGGAAGAGGGAACGGATCCGCAACATCTGTGCCTCTGTGTCCACCACTCGTCCCTGTCCTGTCTTTTCTGTCTGGAAAGTGCTTTTGCTCACGTCAATCTTTCACCTCTGCCCTCTCTGAACAACAGACACACACCCGTGCACAAATGCAGACAATTCCCCACTTGGGACCGGTGGCCCAGGAAAGCAAACGGCTCTGCTCTGAGTTAGTCCATTAGAATTCACAGCGACAGCCCGCCTTTTAAAACGCAGCACTTTTATTAGGAGCTAGAGATTAGAATCAGCATTATATCTAATACTAACCCGCCTCCTCGTCTCTCCACGGGTGGTACACACCACATTCACTGGAGCCCAGTCGACTGGCAAGAATATAAACACAACAGCAGGAGCAGCGACAGCCAGCTTTACACTACACTAACTTTGGAGGACGTATGCATTTTGTCTTGCTGTTATTATTTGGAGCTCCTTGTTTACGGAGCGCACAGTCTCCAAAGCCACTTAAATCATCAACAGCACTCAATGGCCTGTAAACGAGTCTGTGGATGTAAATCACGTCCGATGATCACTCAAGAACTGGGACTTCAGTCAACACACTCCAAACACAAGACAGGGCACTGAAAGCACTGGTCAGAGAGAGAGAGAGAGGAAGTACCACAGTGCACGAGCTGAAACCACACCAACTGGCTGTAATCTCTGCGGTGCACTTGAAAAATTAATAAGGCTTTTAATATTGGTTGCCGTTTGAGTGAGATGGAGTCATAAAGGGATGCACATCTTGAGAATTAATCAGGAAGCAGGACAGCAAGATCAACTGCTCCACAAAAACCTTCACACGGCCAGACGGTAGCAGTCGAGGAGCACACGAGGGGGACGGCCGTGTGACAGATGAGAGGGCTCTCTCCATATGAAACCTCTGGCATCAGCCTCTCTGCTGCCTCATGACCAGACATGGCAGCTACTGAAGCGGTGGGGTGGACACAGACCAACCTCTTTTCATTTCATAATCAACTCACAGATGCCCTGATGATCAGACACTTTGGAGTGTGCAGGATTCTTTTTAATTAAATGTGAAAAAGGCATAAAATACAGATCTCCAAAAAGGGTGATAGAAAAGTTGCAAAATAGACCAAAAAAAGAGGTTACTTATAAAATAAATCACCAATGGACTCCAGGTCAACCTAAACCATCTCAGCACATTCCACATTGTGGTTTCATGGGAGCTGATTAGAGCGGTGCAGCGCTGTGGGAGACGGAGAGGGGGTAAAAATACCCTCGAGTAGGGGTTTGTTGCGAGGGGGGGGATGGGAGAGAAGAGGAGGTGATGGTGTGTGGGGATGACACCATTTGACTGCTCTTCGGTTTGAGCTGCCAGAGTGACCCTGAGAGCGACACTAGAGCTCGAGGGTGGGCGGTGGTGTCTAACCAGCTGAGTGTATGGTGTTAGTGTACAGTGCTATTGAGATCACTGCAGCGGTCCTGAAAAAATGATTCATTTCTGGACTCTGAGTCAATTCAGACAGTTGCCCACAACTAATACTGTGCTTTTATAAGATTTTATACAAGCATGTTCACTGTTGTAGAGTTTACTGGATTCAAACCAAGTTTTATAAGAGCATGTGTTAGCATCGCCAAAGCCTTTCTGAAAACTTCAGAGTTTCAAATAAAAGCGCTTGGAAGGGACGCACAAAAAAGTTGGAGCGCTTTGAAAAAAACAGACGTTGGGTGCAGCGCCTTTTTGCTCTCTCCTCATTAGAAGCAATTGAACAAGATGCTGGCGCTCAGAACAATTTACGCTATTTGGACATTCAGCCTCACAATACAATCCTTTCAGCTTCACTCAGTTTCTATAGACTCAGAACACTTGTCTATACAAGTTCTTTGGAGTGCATTTTAAATAAGTTGAATAGTAATGTAACTTGCCGTTTTAAACTGAAAAAAATAGTGTTTTGATTTCCTTACACAGCATGGGGCAGTGAAGACGGATTCAATTGCTTAATGCGTCACATATCACCATTTCAATATTTGACAAACTAATTCCCATCATGGTGGCTCAATGAATGATAAGATGGTTACTGGATATGATAACAGTGTTGAGTCATACAACCTCTCTGCATCTTTGTGATTTTAGAGGAGCTTAGTTAGGCGTGTTAGAAACTGCACAGCGCTCAGACATGCCACTCGCGAGGAGGTGAGAGTGAAACAGCGACTGACTCATGTCGCGTCAAACCGGGGCTTTAACCTTTGCCATGTTACTGGGCTCATTCTGAAACAGTAGCAAGAGTCAGAAAGACAGTGTAATCCGGGTAAAGATAGACTAATGACGAAGTAGACGACCAGAGACGCAGTGTTGACGGAGGTTCTGAGGCGCCGCATGGATCAGACGGTAGGTTGTCTGCACCAGGAGATACAGACAAAGTCTTCACTTAAATATCAATCTGTTACTGGCAGCAGAAGCTCAAACACCCATCAAAGTCAGCCAAGCTGGTTAACACTAGCCCGGCCTGCACACCGATATTGCACACATGCCAACTGACATATGCATAATGTAGTATTATGGAGAGGGTGGAATATTAATACAACGAGGATCAGACATTGAAGTAAGCCTGAGTCATGCCAGTCAATTGCGACAAAATCCAACTCCTATTACTTTATCCACAGAGAAGGACACTATAATCAGTGGACTGACAAATGAACCTTTAAATTCAAGGTAAAGACTATTCAACCAACCAACAATCGTGGTTTAAAAACAATTTGTCCAAGCTGCTGACTCAACACTACTGAGACTCATTTAAACACTAAATTGTGTGGCAGACTTTGCTCAGAAGTAGAGAAAATTAAACACAGTCCAGTATTGTTCAGTTATCCTGAACTGGTCTATAGCAGGACAAACATGTGAGAGAGGAAATGCATGCACTGATGCATAACAAATATTATGACACTTATGGTTAAAAGGTCAATCTGATAATATGTCTTCATGTAAATTTAAGGTGATTTGGATCAGCCACACTCACAAGCACCACTATGTATGGACGACGTGCCTTTAGTCTATTTCGAACTAAATCTTTCTTTTTATCTCATCAGGTACTGTTGACTTGTGTGCGTGTGCAATGTAAATATTGTTATGACTCACCTTGCGCAAGCATACTGAACTCCAGGAACAGAGCGATGTGGTACAGCTCCATTGCCTCCTCGGCGCGTGTGCTCGCTCCACGGCCCCCAGACACCAGGGCCTGCACCTCGCCGAGGCTGCCCGCTGACGGGCTGCCCCGCAGCACCAGCCCGAGCTCCACCGCGTCCGTGTACATGCAGTGGAGAATAACCTGCACGTATTTCCGCGGGATGATGGACTCGTCCAGCACTATGCGGGTCGGCGTCTGTAACGTGCGCTCTGTCATTTCCTCTCCTGTGCGGATGCGCCGCTGCAAAAGGTTCCTAAAGAAAGGAGAACGTGCCGAGAGGATGGCTTTATGAGCCCTAAGGTCCTCGTCTGGGGTCCCGGGGCCTACTAAGCTCACTGCTGGTGCTGCAGCCACAGCGCCTCGCTCGTTACAGCTCTCTATCATCTCGGAGTCTGAGGAGAAGCTGAGCAGAGCGTCGTAGTAACACATGTAGTCAAACAGGCCCTTCATATCAGCCTCCAGGGAGTTGGGTGTACCAAACTCCTCACTGAGTTGCACCAGTACATCCACGTTTTGCAGCCTGGCATCCTCCGCCCCGCCCACACCAAACTCCATGCTGTACAGGTAGTGAAGTAGGGCCGAGAACATGGGCACGTCGATGCCAGCTGTCTCAATGTCCATGAGAACCTCTGCTCCATAGCCAGGGGATGACGACAGCAGAGCCTTGAAGAAGGGGCAGCGGGCAGCCAGGATGGCCCGGTGAGCTGGGAAGCAAGTACCTTGGAAGATGAGGTCCACATCAGTGCAGTACTTATGCTGGTAGAGGGCAGCCAGGTCCCGCTGCAAACTGGGGGCCTCAGCACGTGCGAGGCTGGCTTGGAAGCTTAGCTCCTTGAGTGCTGCCGTGCCCTCATATTCCTCCACCAGGGCGTTGGTGTCACGGACGTCCCACCCCGACAAGAGCTCCCGCATCTGCCGCGCGTGATCTGCCGAGCGGCTGGACTTCCTCCTTTTGATGAACCTCCGCTTGAGCGTCGCCAGGCCGAGGCTCTTCTTCTTCCTGTCTGCGGGCCGCTCATGTCCGTGCTCCAGACTGTATAGCTTAGACTCCCAGCCATATCCCTGCTGAGTGTAGGACGAGGTCCCTGGAATAAAACCACATGGCAGGTTAGCTTCAGGAGAATTGTAGTTTGTGTTTAAACAATCTAAAAAGTGTAACACATACTGGATATAAAGTAAGAAACCTCTTATCGTTATTAGATAGCTATGACATTTTTGTCTTCTGATGAGGCGTATACTTTACAACCCCGACACCACTTCACCCCTGAGGATGGACTGTTGGAAACACAATCTGTCTCTAGCACTCCTGTGGTGGGGCCAGCTCCGTCAGGCCACACACACACACACACCACCCTGACCCAGCTACCAAAGCATTTGGATCCAGTTCAACAGCAGATAAAAACAGACAGAATACATTTATGTTGTTTTGTTTCATCACAAGAACCAATTAGCTCATTGAGGACTTTGTCCTGCTTTGTGCTCCTCAAACGAGTTTGGGTCCATTCGCATACTTTGGCCCAATCAATTACACAAAACAGCAGTCATGTTTGGCTTGAGAGACAGGACTCGTACGTCAGAGGGAGCTCTGCCAAGGAGATCCTCTCTCGCTGCCCTTCTCTCGGCATCCATCAATGTGACCCAAATAGTAATCATACACTGTGAATCATCCGGGGCCCGGGCCAGCTCAACTGCTGCCGAGTTCAGAGAAAGCCTCATGGGTCTCAAGGGCCACAGAGATCCTTCGGCTCCTTCGACAATACTTTCACACTTTTAAGGAAATTCTACAAAAAACTCAAAGTCATTTAGAAAGTGAAATAAATAAAGTGTTTTGGACGGATTTATCTAAATTAATCTCTGATGCAGTTCTCCAAACCCTCTGGTATTGAGGGCTGCATTGAGAGATTTAAGGACCATGAGGCAGAAAGACTCCAACAGTTGATCATTTAGGATTATCAACTAAGTCACCAGTGGTCTCCAACAACCTATCAAAATCACTACTTCAATATAACCAATACAGAGTGGTCTCATACACCTGCGTGCATACAAGCAGATACTGTATGTTTTTGTTTTTTTATTGCAAGCAGGCACAAACCTACAGACAGAAATAAGCTAGCTGTAGTACACCAATGCTCTCTGTCAATGACATCAGCACTGCTGCAATTGAAACAAAAAGCAAAAGGGTCTCGGGCTGTAGCTGTCAAGTCCTTCAGTAGTAAAATGTGACAGTCTAACAAGCAGCCCATCGCTGGTCACAGGCACAAAAATCATGACAGCAGATTAGCTCCCATCCTGTCTGATAGCCAGCAGCCTTATAATGATCACACCACAAGCACATAGTAACAACAGAGCTAAGGAGAGCAAGACTGCAAGGCTAGTACTAGAAGAAAAGTAGGTGCATTGGTTTTTTTTAAATGCATTTGGGGTCAGTTGTACGAGTCAGTTCAAGAGCTCTCATGCACAAACATATCCACCTTTTGCACCACTAGTTGTCATGAAAGCAGGTTAACGTAATCTAAAGTGCGAGTCCATGCTAGACCTTCATTGTGTTTGTAGCATGGGTGCACACTGAGTACGGTTTTAACACTTCACTTCAGATGAGTGTGTGAGTATCATGCTTTTCAACTAACAGTTCGTCTAACAGATATATCTGATCATTTGCTGACTGAAAAGACAGAATCATCTATCAGAGCTGACTTTGTGTTAACTGTGCAATCGATGACAATACTCAATTAAACCACAGACAAACAATACCTACCTATAAAAGTCTGCTGTGCCTGTGAATTTCCCCCTATGCGTGGGGAGCATGAGTGTGGATAGCTGGATCCATTAGCACCCATCCTCACTTCTCTTCACTTGCTATTTGGGGGTCCCCCCTCCTGCTGAGTCATTCTGCTCAGACAACGTCTTCCTCTCAATCCTCAGTCGTGGGTCAGGCACGGATCCTCAGAGCCCCGGGCCCAGCCTGCCATACCTGGAGGGAGGACGATGAAAGAACAGTTAGAGAGATGTTCCAAGTCAAGAAAAGTGAATGTTTTTTTCAAAATGTTGCCGACTAGCATCTCACAGGGATTGCAACACGATGAGTTTGGACTGTTTGGACTCTGTTAAAGATAATGAATGGCCGGGGGCGTCAAGTGTTAAGGAAGCGGAACAGAGGGACATCTATTACTATCTATTACAGTTTCAGTGATTGATTTCAGTGCAATCATGAATCATAGATGCCTTTGCAACTTTACAGGCCTGAAATGCTACAAATTGTGATGAGGAGGCTTCGTTAGAGTGGCAGTCTTCATCTGAAGACCGTGTGTACAGACTTCCATCTATAATCTTCATCGGTGACTGAGGTTAACAGAGTCTTCCTCTGCCCGGCCCTCAGGAAACTCTGCCTGGCAGTCAACAACAAGTCTAATGCAAAAGTACAGTGATATTCAGAGGAAGGTACAACTCACTCATGCATGGTAGCCCGTCATCAGTGTATGAATAGGTGTGAATGGGTGAATGTAGTTTTCAAGCGCTTTTAATGGTCGGAAGACTACAAAAGCGCTGTACAAGTACAATTCCATTTCCCATTTAATTACTATTCGTCACTTCAGTCAGACTAAGCATCAGAACAGCTGCAGTGACCTGAGGTTGTTCAGTGAAACTCTTTCGTGCTTCAGAGCAGTGTTGATGGGAAATGTCACATCATGCAATCTTAGTCCATTATGTGACACGGGGGACGTCCGCAAGACAATATATATCCTGAGTTGATACAAATGTGTCGACCGTCAGCGGTTTCACCATGCCATTAGTACAGTGGTAGCTTTAATACCAGGACATTGTGGGCGATGCAGCATTTTGTATTTTTAAAATGATTTTTGCATGAACAGCACAAAATACTTTTGATTTATCAGGTATTTAATTAATTGCATGAGCCCAAAACAGACATTGCCGTCTGGTTATTTTGTCCATTGAAGATGTATAAACACGCCTTTTTCCACAGAAGCCATTTTAACAGTTTACCGTAGGAAAAGGTGTGTAAATAATTAAGAAGAAAGATGGCTGAATTCTATTTAGCTACTTCAGTTTCACAGTCTTGGTATAATGCATGCTGGCTTATCGTCACATTGTCGAGCCATCATTAATATAATTAGCAACTGCCATGACAAGTCAAAAAACGCCTATTCAAAGCCCTAACGCGATACCAACTCTACAGGACAAATGATTTGATTATTTGGGTGGTTGTTAATCTACATGGTTCGGTCAAATTCACATAAAGACAGAATATGCTCTGCGACACAAGTGAGCAACAACAAACGGCTCCATACAGCCATTTTCCCTCAGCTTATTGTTGCCAGCCATGACAGCAGTGAAGGAGCAGTAACTTTTCTGCTCTCTCCTTTGCACCGTCACTGAATACAATCTAACAGAAAGCAGAGCACCTCATTAATTAAGCACTCCCTTAACCATCGGATTATTAATTACAAGCCAAGTATATCAGACTTCATTTCTACCGGCATGAACATTTGAGATCAAAAATATTTCGATTATTTTCCAAACCAGAGGGACGGCTTCTCAATGTACTATGGCACTTAAATTATGGTTAACCTTCAATAAATATGCCCTTTAATAAACATATATTCTACATCCAATTGCGAAACTAGACGGAGAACTCTGGTGTGATGGGAGATGTTTTATTTCAGCCTGCTAGTTTTTCCTGCCTACTATACCAATAAATCATTGTGTCGGCCCCTTTAGAGCAGCACTCTACAGCCTCCCAAGGGTTCAATGGAAAACCACAGCCTGTTACTACCTACACACACACACACACACACACACACACACACACACACACACACACACCGAGCAGTCACACTGGAGCAATCCAATAAAAACATTGGTTGATCTTTATTTCATTAGACTGCTTTAAATAAGCTCCATCTTCACAGGGAATTCATTTGGACAAAATTAGAAGTTGAATTTGAATATGTAGGAGAGAGGAGGCAGCCCTTGAGATACATACTGTCTTGTTTGCAAAGGGGGGGGGGGGGGCCTCAAAGGAGCGCAGCAGAGGCAGAATAAAACAAAGATACCAACGCATCAATTGAACAGCACACCGACTCTCAGCGTTAACTCATTCAAACGAGTGAACCAAATTTAACTTGAGCTGCAGTGCAGAATCTCTGAAAGCGTAATTTAGGACGGCTATTTTCTTGAGACCGGACACTTTGCAGTAGTTTGGACTGAAACAGCGTGCGGCTCTGTTGTGTTCAGGCTGGGAGCAGAGAAGGGCAGTGCCACAGACGGAAGCGGGGGGGGGGGGGGGGGGGGGGGGGGGGGCGGGGGGGGGGGGAGGCAGACGCCAGCGGCCAAGCTGGACTATACGTCCCTAATGAGAGGTGACAGGAGACCCTCCCTGCCCCCACCTATCTCCCTCGACATACACAGAAACATATGCACGGCTGCTCACCTCGCCTCAGTCACTTGGATCATTTCATTTTATTTAAAATCAGCCACTTGCAGAGGTTTTAAAAGACAGAACCCCAGCCTCTCACAGAACATTACCATACAAAACTGCCTGGCACGAGAACAGGGCCGATGTATTATTCAAATGACAGTCAGGGCACCTTATCAATCATTTATGTGGACGTCCTCATCACGGCTAGAGAAAAAGGAAGCGGTAGGTATCCGGATCCCCTTTCCTGTCTGCCACACTCATGTTTTAGGAGCATGTTCTTATTATTTCAAAGCAGGGTTTTTTTTCCCCAACTCATCCACTTTAACCAAAGCTCTGCTGATGAAACACACACAGACAACATTTGGAATCAAAGTGACAGCTGTAATGAAGCTAGGACAGCATGACAAGACTTCAACAGTTGAAAGTGATGTGAAGAATTACTTGGGCAGTGTAGCAGATGAATGAGATTTTAGATTTCATGCCGTTTTAGTAATTTTATAACAGTTTGAACCTAAAGACTTTCCCTGCTTTGTTCAAATGGCTCAAAGACACCGAGGTGCTGTGCTCTCCATCGGTCCCACAGTGAAGCCTATGAATGAAATGATAAAATCACCACCTTTTGACAGTAATCTTTGTTAGGCTCAATCACACGGCCCCTAATCTTCTGAAGAGGAGCAATCACTGTGACAGTATCACAGTCAGGCCTGAAAGAAAGGGCAGCAACTGTAGAAATACCAAAATGCACCCCCCCCCCCCCCCCAAACACTTCCCCGTCTAAAATTACACAGTAGCTGCAAAGTGCTCTAAATGTGTCAAAGCTCTCATAAACACAACTCTTCAGTATCATTTATTCAACATGGAATTTGTATTAGTCTATCGCCGGCATGTTATTACCTCATGAAGTCCTGTCGCACTGATGCCAGAAGAAGCGTAGATAATTTACTTTCTTGACTCGCATACAACGGAAAAAGAAAGACGCAGGCCTTGTCCAACTAATAAAAAAATACAACCCAAGTATGTCAACTAATTCCTTGTGATTTCAGTCTTTAATATATACACATACATACACAGACGCTCTTAAATGACTTGTGTGGAGACTTGGAGACTGTGCTTTGCTAAACAAGCTGGACAGAAGTACAGCTTCGGTAATTATAGACCGTTTGACTCTTTGGATATTTGATACAATCAGAGGTGCTCAAAAAGGAACATAATAAGCAGCGCTGAGCTGAAACCAGAATGTCCTAACAGAGTGACCTCTACCGTATTGATGTGTCTGCATACATCTCACGGTGAGATCAGCAAATGGAATATGGACCGCAGGTGGAGAAAACAGAATAAATTGCTCCCTTTAAATAATAATCATGTCATGTTTTGTCTGACAATGATAGCCGAGAGAGAAAATTTAGTGGCAGAGAAGACTGCTTACCTCTGCAGTGTTTCTGCCAATCAGTACAGCAGTTAATCAGGCCATTCGACTGATTACAGACTGTGCCAGGAGAGCTAAAAGGAAACTACAGGAATCAGAACAGGCTAGAAACAGCAACACACTGACATGACAGAGACGGATAGAGTCAACAAAAGTCCTCACAATGATGACTCATGCTGGGCAGCCTCTGGATCAGCCCGCCCAACCAACAATATGGACCGTGGTGCTGCATATTTAGCATTTCGCAGACTATGTTGTCAGATGATATCATACAAGATATTTCATCAGCATCAACACGTTTTGTTTAGATCTTTGGGTGAAAACATGAGGATGCCTACAATGATAAAGAGTGAACGGATGAATAACGTGCTCCAGGTCAGCTTGCAAAACAACTGACCAGGGCCAACTCTACAATAAAGAAATGTTAAGTGCGTAACGACTATATAAACACAGCCTGGCAGTCAACCTCCAGCGAATGAATGGCAGCCCAGGAAACAATAAGTGCTTATTTTAAGTGAGTTGTCAATGCTTCTCATTGAGGTCTCAACCCAACAGGCCCGGGTAAACAGCATGCGGGCCAAAGTCCGGCTCATTCAGTAACTCTGGGACAAGTACTTGCAAGCTCACGACCTTTCATGCCAGTCATGGACTTCTGAGCATGTAACTCCAATAATTACATGTCATTATTGCACTGGAGCACTGACACAAATACTTGACCTGTTGAAATGACAAACCTAAAACGCTGAGGAGAGCAGTGAGTGCACCTTTCAGAATGAGACAGACAGACAGACATAGGGTGTCTTTAAGAGGAAGGCAGGGTGTACACAATGCTGCGTCTCAACAGAATTTTAGTGGGATTACCGCAGGATTATCACATGTGCATATGGCTCCTCACCACTTAAATAGATGGTGGTACCAACACATATACACATTGTTAGAGGAAGCCCAACGCAATGCAATACATCCTTTGGGTGGGTTGTGCAAATAAGAGAGGGTATCTATCTGTTAGTTATCTTTATATCATTAGACTGCTGGTTTAAGTAGTATATGACTTTATTACACTAATAAACCCCTTTTCCACAAGTAGCCTATTGGTTACTATACAAGATGCCATATCTTGCAGCACAAACTATCACAAATACCGTTATCTGACACAGAGGCGATGAACAGCAACATGTAGGTCGATCGGCAAAGTTATAATGCACATTCATCCCCAACTTTTCTATCGACATGAACTCCCAAAAACGGAAGAGGTGTCTCCCCCCCTTCTGTAACCAGTGTATAAAGAAATCAATCATTGGCGATGGCTTTGTTAGCCTTACGTTTACACGGAGCTATTGTTGCTCTCTGAGCTATTGGTGGCTATCGTTGCTCAGCGGAAGCCCTGGTTAAAAGTGCTCGTAAGAGCAAAGAACAAGAGAGTTGTTTATCTCAGCTGATTAAAATGGGAAGTAATGTCCAAATGTGTAGCGACAGCCTGGCGAGGGGAGTCCTATTCACCACAGTAATTAGTAGCATATCCTAGGAGGCTAAGCTACCTCTGCTGTGTCGCTTTGACTTCAACGTTACCCCTCGGAAACAGATATCTACTCAGAGCAAGATGCGATGCAACTGTTGAAAAGAAAGCGCTCATCATATTTACCGGAAAGTGGAGAGCTTCGAGGACATTATAGCATTCGTATAACCTCGTAGTTTAGTCGGTACTCCGACCCAAGTTGTCCCTGGCAGGGAGAGAGAGAGGGAGAGAAAAAAATGCAGCTCAACACCTTCTTTTTTCCAACTCTGCTCATTACGCACGGCTCGACGTCAACGTCCACATTTGATCCCTAATATGCGATCGTTTCCACTTGCATCGACTTTCCGGGGAATTTGCAGCGTTTATCTTGACTATAAACTAAACCTACACCGTTTTTATTCTCGGTTCGGTTCGGTATTTCCCCATAGTAGCACGACGCCTAGTTGGGTGGTTGTTATGGCCTATCCCAACGCTAACCGTTTCAAGCTAGCGAGATCAATACGCGTAGCTTCCGGTCGTGACTTTCAAAATAAAAAGATTGAATATTACATTTCTTCATTTGTACACTAGAAGACATGTCTGATAAATGCTGTTTCAACTACACGTTCAGCATTCTTTATCGAAAAGTCCTTTCAACAAAGAGCTGATGGAAAATCGCGAAAATACTGTTCACATTAGATGATGTTAGCGTGTCTGCGTCGCTCCTTTAGTTTGGAAGCGAAAGGACGTTCTTTCTTGTATTTTGCTAGCTTGTCAGGTTCTCAATGCTGTACGCCGACTGGCCAAGAGGCCCATCAGTACTCCGAGCAATGTATGCAATAATACAGTTGCTAGCGCCCTCTAGTTGTTTGTTTGTGGCAGTGGGGATTATGAGAGCTTCATGCCATCAACATTATAGACGAGAATGTCAGTAATTTGACAGAGAGGGCTAAATAACTAGTTACGATGTGTACATAAGTGATTCATTTTCATTCATAACTTGTATCTCCTTCATAGAGGTCTGCTGCGTGGGGTTACTACGATGTAACGTTTGGCTATAACACGAATTTAGGTCATTAAAATCTATATCAAAGCTTTAAACCATCTAATATATGTATATACTTTATGCAGCGGGGCGAACCCCATTACACTGCTTGAATTGGTATGATATCTATTGGAATGGCATCTGATTGAAGTTCTTTTAGCGTCCTGTTGATGGCGACACAATACGTGTAATGTAGGCCAAAACGTCTTTGGATAGCATATCTTTTTTATTGGACTCCAAGGTCATTTTTGCAGTTTTGATATAAACAGAATCCCTGATTTGTATACAATCAAAAGCCCCGTAAGACTTGTCATAATAACACAAGAATGGAATGACATTGAATAAGTAACAAGGAAAAACAAAAGTGAATGTGCCTCCTGTAAGAAAGTGTATTCTAACCGGGCAAAGCAAGGGAAATATGGGTCATTAATTCAGAGAATGGAGTGACACCATGTGTATATTGTGTTGTTTTATTGTAGGTAATAGGATAATAAAGGACTTTTAAATATATTTGGGTTGTTTTGTTGTCTTTCCGCCATGGATTGAGTTTGGTGTTATCCTGTAGAATAAATGTTGGCTCCGCTGCTGTTGACTAACTTAGATACAACATCTCAAAATAAAATTAGATTTAATACTTTATTCTAACGTATCCCCATTAGACTATACAGAGTTGATTTTATTTAGTTACTTTTACAGTCCCACAGACAAGGCCAAATTTTTTATCCTGATGAGAAGTTGATCTGTATGTTTACATGAGTGTCTTTGGAATGACTCCTCCCAGGGAATTAGATGAAAGTAGTGACTATCTGTCAGCATCTCACAGGATATGAGGAGGAATTTCCACAGAAACATTATCATTTTCTGTTAGAAGCAAGTGACTCTGTGAGGTGAAAGATGTTCTCCCTTCTTAGACCCACGCCGGACTGGTCCAGGTTGATGAAAGCCATTCAGCAAAATCACAGGTCAACCATCCACAGCAAGCCACCAAAGGAAAAGATTGGGCCAGTGGTAAGAACATCTTTATTAGTAGTTGTCTGGTAGAAGTTGAATGAGCTGACATCCCAGGTTGTTTGACGCTATAGATATGTACTACAACAGCAGGGATGTGTATACCTGTACTAACTTGGTGCTAAACTACAATGAATCAAATTGTAAGGACCATTATGACACGCAAAAAGTGCAACACTCTTGGGGAGTCGGTATCTGTGGTACTTCACTGTATTTCCCCTAATGCGAGGAATTCAAGCGAGCTGTGTTCCCCAGTCTGTAGAGTGGGAGAGATGTTTTATTCATTTGTTATCCATAAGTCAGTTTGAAGCTCTGGTCTCCGTAAATGGATCCTGTGATGGTACTGCAACATAGCGGCTGGTGTTTATGTCACTATGAATCTGTTGATCTGCCCTCAGGGACATACACAGGGGCTTTTACAAAGCCTGGCTCAGGTTAGGAATACCAGAGTGCAAAGGGACAAAGGGAATATCATGGCAGGACAATTCAAATGGGGGCTGCTGTTATATCACCTGGTGAGTCACTGAGATTGGGACCTTTTGTTGTGGACACAGGTGTTCAATATCCTCTTTTCAACATGTAGCTGTAGATAGGAGAGGTTTGGGAGCTATACTACACTATATGGTTTGTGTACTAAAAATATTTCCTCATGAAGTTATGCTTATGTTCTCATGGACTTTCTTACAGCAATCTCTCTTTGCCATGTTTGTGTTTGCTGTAACACTCTTGGCCCCGGCTGGATGGATCATGCATCACATCCCAGTCTACCAGCAGAGATCACCTCCACAATCCTGACTTCTTAAAAAATCTGCACTCATGGAGACACCCATGCACTGTGTTATTGTGTTTTCCAATGTGCAAAATGTTGTGAAGGTAAAACTTGACGATGCAACTGTTTTCCTGTATAAAGACGTTGATATGATATCTGCTCTGGTATGTTTTATTTCTAACTAATTTTTCTAAATAATTAAAACAGGCTGATTTGTTGACTGATCTGATTACTGTAATGTTTGGAAAATGCTTAATATTTGCCTTGATGTTTGAGCATAAACAGTATAGAAGCAGAGGGGTCATTCCAGGGTGTTGTTCCCAATCAACTGGAGATGTGATGGAAATATTCCAACAGTTCTTGGCAGAAACTGTAATGGGAAGGGTCTGTAAGTGGTCCAGACCCTGGAGTCTGTTTATCCTTCACTTGTATTTTGCTCTGTGAAAATTGTAAAGAAGAACTTTAGGCTCAAAAAATGGCATATATGTACATTTGTAGATAAAAAACTAATAATGGGGATATGTTTAGCCTAATGACTGATCAATATTTACTTCTTAAATTAGGAAGAAAGCAAACATTTAAATTAAAATATTGTAAAACACGTAAACAAAACTATTTGAAGATATAAATATTCCTCCAGGACATGTCATGCTGGTGGTCATGACAATGTGACAACCATCTGTTGCACGTTTTATTTTATTTTAAATGCAGCATATACAAAAGTGAGCGTGCATATCTAGGCAAATTCACTGATTTCCTTGGTATTTCTCTCCTATTTGCTAATCAGTTCAAATATAGGACTGATACGGTTGTTGGAAATCTTGAATGACAATTTGTCAAAGGTGGATCAGTCCATTTAGAAAGGTGTGCTGTGGCGGATGTACATCAACATTCCTCTCCGACACGAAAGAATAGCATTCTTAAAATTTAAATCACACTCACAAAATTGGCTCTTCGTTTTATTTCGGCTAAAAGCGACCGCACCACCGCTAAAAAGCCACAGTATATTAATCCATCGCGCAGAGTGGTACAATCATCCGAGCCTGGGCTGTAAGGGGGGTATATTCACTTTTTCACGACTGAGGGAAACACAACGCCGGGGAGGGAAAAAAAAACACTAAAACAATTGACAGTCTGGGTTTTATGTCTCCTCAAGTGTCTACGAAATGTCTACGAAGGCAGAGCAGTGTAAGTACGGCTGTGTGTGTGTGTTTTTCCTGTCTTGTCATGGGGGTTTGAGCACTGGGAATGTGATTTTTGTTTTAAGAAAGCGAATGAGGGGAGCTGTCCTTGGTGATAAAACCGCGGTTGCCATGGCAGGTTGCAACACGTCCTCTCACTGCAGAGTATGGCTGGAGGGCTCAGCGTATACACGGGGAGCCGCTGTGTATTTCTCTGCATGTTAAGGGAAAAACAATTGAATGGCTACATCGTCATATTATCTTTTTTTTTTTTTGATTGACGTGGCTGGATGAGGCGCGTGCAAAAAAGCGAGGTGTGCTGCTGGTCTCAAGGTCGACCTGACAGATTATTTACTGCACAATATGGTGGTGTAAGATTGATCGATAATGGGGTTTGATCACACCGTCCTGATGGCGGTTCTTAATTTTCTCCTCGTTCTTCCGATTGCTTTTGAACAGGTGGAAAGCAGCCTCTGCCTCCAGACTCTATTCCATGTTACTGACTGATCTCTGCACAATTTTAATCAGATTCTGCGCGATTTAAGTATGTAACAGGCATACAATATGGGTTTCAAACTTGGTGTTTGAGGCTTCATTTATAATTAGCTTAAAGTTGTGTGTGACTGATGTTGTTTAGTGGTAAATATATGGAAGAATTAATCAGGCTGGTATCAGAAAAAAACAACAGAAAACAACAAATTGGCAGCTGTTATCTCCATATATATATATATATATAAATGTATTACTGTGTTTATTCATGAAAATGTCCCTCAACATGTTTAGATTTAAGAAGAGAGAAGCTGGTGTACGACTGTATGTTTTGCAACACAGGCTTTGACCACACAAAGCCTGCGGCTGTTATTTTTATTTTGGGGTTTGTCATACAGGTCAGGGAGGGAGCTAAACACCACTGCCCAAAGTCACAGGAAATGGGTCAGCAGTCACCCACTCCAACTTCATTGGACTCTTATTTAACCAGGCAAAAAAAACACAGTCATATCTTTAACAGTAACGTGAGGACGATGTTACACCGAAGGGGTCACTGCTGAAATGTCTCTCTGTATCATCTGCTAAGAGATGAGTAAGCCCTCTCTCGTGTCTCATGCTGACTGCATTTTCCCAGCTTGTCTTGGGACTTGAACCGGCAACCTTTTGTACATGAGCGTGTTTCTGTAAGCAATAGGTTGCTGCGTCCTCAAGGGTTTCCCGTGACCTCGCTGCTGTACCAAAAAGGTCACCTGCTGAAGGCCAGAGAGCCATGAGAACACAGACTCTTTGTTTAACTTGATAATTGGAGCATCTGCTTTACAGTACATGCTGTCTTACATGAATCTTAACCCAGAAACAACAACAGAAACACAGCTTTATGCCTCTTCTACCATTTGCCTTATCTGTGTACTCAGATTCAAATGATACTCTTGTGTTGATTTGCTTGTTACTCTGCTCTTTATTTTGTCTAGTTGCCTCTAAGATACGATACTTGCAAGAGTATCACAACCGTGTGCAGCACAATATTTATCCTGTGCCCTCCGGAACAGACATTGCAAACACACTGAAATACTTTTCCCAAACTCTGCTCAGGTAAGTACCCTGCTCTGGGGCCAACAGGTGAAGTAACAGACTCTAGAATGTGTGATATCTAGCTTCCTTCTGGATCAGACAGGTTAACTTACAGCAGGTTGACACGCTCCCTGAGAGGGATGACAGTGATATCATTAAATGGCTAATATGAATTTAGTATGTCAAGAAGAAGTAAGGGAAGTGGCCAACTCCGACTGCTTTGCCTGCACTGCTTTTAAAGATAAAAGAAGATGGAGCAGATATCATCGTGTTGTTTTGAAGCAGCTGCAGATTTATTGATTCAGTGGTCGCCTGCTAAATGAACGCTTCCTTGGGACGGCCTGTTGTGTCCTTCCCAGAAGGGGGCTGTTGGAGGGCAGCTCCTCGGGCTCTGCAGTTGCAGGGTCAGCCTACTCCCTTGGGTGCTGTGAAAGCCAGAGGAAGGAACAGCATGTTATTTCCTCCTCCAACACGGGTCAAGTAGGCAGCCATTTTGGACACATCTTATTTCACAATGTGTCATGTCCCTGTTTTTCCAGCTGGAGCTTCTTAACATAGGAAAGTAAACTGCAGTGACAGTCTTAAGGTTGGTTTAATCTTACTCCCTGCTGGCATCACAGAAAATATTACTGCTGTCCAAATGTATTAGCTAATTTACAAAAAGGATGGGATTACTAAAGATTGAAGTTGTATGTCCCACTTTTATCATTATTTTCAGCTTAGGGTGCAATCTATTTGAGATTGGCAGCCGGCCTCAATTCTACACTTTATGCCTCAGCCCCACAAGGATTATTCCTCTGTTGAGTGATGCTCACAGAGTGGTTACTTTGTGCTTAGCCTTTGCTGAAGGGCTGTCCGGCACCAGCAGCCACTGTGCTGTTTTAAACATGGCCTCTCGTGTGTCTTTCGCACAGATGGATAATGATGGGGGGCTGCAACTGTGGGAATCACTTTGATTCAAGTGACGATTTTGTCTCTGAGGGGCAGCGACTCGCTATGATGCCACTGTTAACAGTTGCATGATATTTTCCCGAAGCAGAGCCTCTTAGTCTCAGATATGCAGAACAAGTAATTCCCCCCACTATTAGAGGGGTCTGGTTTCCTCAGCGGGGACTGCAGGATTATCCATACACCTGTGCCTTCTGAAGCCCGGGGTGAAAAAAGAGAGAACAATTAAAAAGAATGAGAGGGAGAAAGTGGGAGTAGTGAGCCTTGAAAAGTGGAGCAGACATGTGTCATGTTCCTGGGAAGAAAAACTGAAATGGCTAAAGGAGGTGGTTGCTGATTCATACACCAATTTTAGGTTCAGGTCAGATGTAGAACAGAAAACAAAGAAAGGTTAACATCTTCTGTTTACTGACAATCACATATGCCTCCTATAAAATGAGGCGTAGTCTTTTCCTATTTCTGCAAGTCATATTGAGCTCTCTGCATCAGTGAGCCATGCTGACTTCATGCCAAACTGTATCTCTCTGAGAAGAATGACTGCAGGGAGCAGAAACCATATTTACTTTTGTTTAGTCATGATATTCTCTAATTCTGTACATTTATGAAGTCTGATTGTTCTTTGGATTACTGCTACATAGTCAATGATTTTGTATTGACAGCGCAGGGTTTGACAGTCAATGTATGTCATGTGTCTGTATCAGTGCATTTCTACATGTGTTTTATGTGTCGTACATGTTTGTAATTTTTCGTGTTGTTTGTACGTACGTGTGTATGTATGCACATACGTGTGTCTCTTTGTGTGTAAATGTTCAGTGTATGCGTGTGAGCGTGTCTGTTGATCTCTATGTTCATTGTTCAAAATAATGATGTTTTCTATATGAGAAATTGGCAGTGAAAAAGTCATACTCTGAGATACAGTCTGTTGTTTTGAATCAGTCCTGTTTGAGTTTACGCTGTGCAATGCACAGCTTTATGAATGAATCTACGCTGACTAAAATCTTACAGAGTATAACTTTGAGGGGATCATTCAGAAAATGTTACATTCTGCTGTTGACAGTATGAACTGTTAAGCGACATGCTCAACATTATGTATCTAATGTTATGTTAACCAATTTTGAAATCCCCTTTCTCACTTGCCGAGAATGCTGTAACTCTACTTTTTGAGTGACCTTTCAAAATAAAAGAAATAAATAAACAATACATCAGCATTTATAAGCTGGGCTCTCTTGATAAATCCCAATCATTTGCCTGATAGAACAGCTTAGCTCTTTAATAATGTGCAGTAAAAAGAGCAATGCTCTCTGGCCCCCCCTTCCCCCATCCTCACCCTAGATGCTCCACACTCAACCCAACTAGTTTTTCCTTTTGTTTTTCCTCTCTTAAAATGTAATATGTCCACCACCTTCCCCAGGGGACAGCAAACACAATTGTCCATCCTGCATTAGCTCACAAACATAATGCTACCAGTCATCTCCCCCTGAAACAACCTATTCCTTTGTCATTATAGTTTCTCCTCTACCGTAGATTAGTTGTTACATTTATTTTAGAAACCTGAATCCATATGCCTGTTGGATCTCATTATTTCTCCTGATGATACTGGTACAGTATCATAACGTATGCACATGGACATTATTTCTCTGGTGCAATAAACATGTGCTGTGACCTAGGAGCACTTGATCTAACCTCACACACATGTTTATTACTGGCTGAAGCATGTTTCAAAAGTGTCACCTCTGTATTTTCCCGAACCAATTTGGTGTCACTCCCATCCTTGACAGCCCCACTAAAGACAAGGAAATTTCTTTTTTTAATTTCTTTTATTCCACGGCTCATTGGCCTTTTTGCATGGTAGCCTCTGACCTTGCTGATTGGAAGATGGCAGCCATCGAGGGACAGTCGTTTGCACTGTGCCTTTTTGGAGAAGTATGGGGTTGCCACTGAAAACATGCCATTTTTTATATTTTTGCTCCTTGTCACCAGATACGCATGAGATGCAGTGATCATTGCAGTTTGTGCTCATGTTTTTTTTGTTTTCCAAGTGCAAAGATAGACAAAACGAGATAAATTGAATCAAAGTCACTCTGAACAGACAAAGCAGGGAAAAATTGCCCGTGCCTTCAGTGATACAGTCAAATAGTGAGACACTGCATCCTATGTGGGGTTTATCTGGGTTTGTTTTTTTCTATTTACGCTGTCTCTGTAGTGCCATTTCAATGTAATGTGCTGTTTTTTTGTGTCTTTGTTGTCTCTTTTTTTCCCTTGTTCCCCTCCCCTACCCTCCCTCCCCTCCCCTCCCGCCCCGGAGCAGCATTCTGTCCCGCACAGGCAGGAAGGAGAACCAGGAAGCTTCCAATTTGGCCGTGCCCATGACCATGTGTCTTTTTCCTGTGCCATTCCCACTCACCCCATCTCTAAGACCACAAGTCAGTTCCATCAACCCTTCAGTTACTCGCTCCCTCCTTTACAGCGTTCTGCGCGATGCCCCGTCAGACCGCGGGGGGCAGGGGCAGCAGAGTCGGGACGCTCAGCTCTCAGAGTACCCCTCTCTGGACTATCAGGGCCTCTATGTGACCCTCGTGACCCTGCTTGACCTGGTGCCCCTGCTGCAGCACGGTCAGCATGGTGAGTCAAGGCCCAGTGCACCACTGTTTGTCATCATCATCCCCGAGCCGTCTGGCCTGCATGAAGCCACTGCTGCTTTTTTGGCCTCTTTTGTAACTGGAGGAGAGAAGTCCTGCTGAGGATCTTGAGGGATGCATGGGGTGATTGGGAGCACGCTGGATCCTGTCAACTTAATCGTTCATAAGCTATTGGATATACCAGACATAGGCCTTCTCTTCTGTGTATCATATTTGACTGCATGTTTGTTATGTAAAGTGGGAGAAATGTTTTACTGATGATGCCATGTGCAAATATACAAGTTAAATGGAAAACGCACATTGGCAAAATGTAATGTTTTATTTTTTTCAATACATTTAGAATACATCTGAGAATGACTTATTTCCACACTGTTTTTTTCACGGGCTAAAGGCTGCATCACAGTCAGTGCTCTTGTTTTTCATGAATATTTTACCACTGTTAAAAAAAGCTCAAAAGCATGAAAACCCATCTTCTTGACGAGAATGCTCTACTTTTCCTTAAGGCAAATTGTACCTCAGTGGCTTTTAAAGAAAGCTCACTGCCCTCAGCTAAAGTTCATATTCTAAATGTTCTCTTTTTTACTGTTATTGCTGTTATAATATATAAAATATGAAATGTCTGAAATTTCATGTAAATTTGCCATCTGTGGCTGCATACAGTATGTGAGTACTGTATGTACTGTTAATTGAATGAGTGTCTGTGTATCTCTCTTTGTCTTTTTTTTTGCCTTTTCTCTTTTTCATCAGATCTGGGACAGTCCATATTTTACACAACAACATGCCTCCTGCCCTTTCTCAGTGATGATATACTCAGCACTTTGCCCTATACTATGATCTCCACTTTAGCCACATTTCCCCCTTTCCTCCATAAAGACATCATTGAGTACCTGAGCACCTCTTTCCTCCCCATGGCTATATGTGAGTATGACAATTTTGACAACTAATTCACTTTTCGTTATAACAAAACCGTACCTTTATGTTGGAATAATTGGTGATTTATGAAATGTATAAAAGTCATTTCATTTATTAAATGGTATTTCATTTATAAATAAAAAAGCAAAGTCAATCTTTCTCTTGCTTGCTTGCTGTAGTGGGCTCCACTCGGAGGGAGGGGGGAGTCCCTGCCTATGTCAATCTGTCTGCCTCCTCTATGCTAATGATTGCAATGCAGTACACCACAAATCCAGGTAAACCACCATATTGGCTGCTTTCACAGCATACACGCAAATATAAATAACACTGTGGTGTTGTGTATGGTTCTCTTTTTAAGCTGGCTTCTTCTTCTTTCCAGTGTATCACTGTCAATTGTTGGAGTGTCTAATGAAGCACAAACAGGAAGTGTGGAAGGTAGGCTACGGATATGAGGTCTTTTGTGTAAAAAACAATGAAAGATTTTTTTATAGTTTTATGTAAGTCAAACATTTACAACGTGTTGACAATATAACACAACATATACTTACCATGTTTTAAAGATTATTGTATTGTAGCCCCTCATTAAACTATATTGACTTTTTTATGTCATTGTTTATTTATAATGTTCATGTGCCTTTTTTACATTTAATCTAATTTATTTACTTTTCATATTTCATTTGATTGTCATTCATCTTTTATAAACTGGAATTGTGCTAGATTTGTGCTGAATGTCTGTTAGATCACAATCTTTAATAAATAAAAATAAAACTAGACAAATAAGCAACTACCAGTTGCTATTAGAAATTAAAAATTTCCTCCAGCTTGAATTTGTTTATGTATTTCACTTTGGAAACATGCACTGTATGGCCTAAAAATACTATTTTCAAAATGCTGTATTACTCTCTTGAATCCTTTTTAGGGGAAAAATACTTTGACATTAGCGGAACTATGCTCATTAGCTTTCTTGCTGAGAGAGAAGATCAGTGCCACTTGGCTAGCTAGAGCAAGAGGACGGTTAACTTAGTCTAAATCTTGAACAATGGACATTGGGCAACATTTAGTCTTTACAAAATTGGTATATATAGCATACTAGAATGAAAACCTTCAACTAGTTGGCATTTGTTAGCATGCAAATACCTTCAAATATCATTGCACTTTGTAATTACTGTTGGTACTGTTTAAACTGTGTGCAGGACCTTCTGTATGTCATATCTTATGGCCCATCCCAAGTAAAGCCTCCAGCTGTGCAGATGCTGTTTCATTACTGGCCCAACCTGAAGCCACCAGGAGCCATTAGTGAATATAGAGGGCTTCAGTACACAGGTAAGGTTCTCTTAGTGTCACATCTGCTGCTTGATCTGCCCTTGAACTGACTAAAGGTCTAACACGTCCCCAATGTTTCTTCTTTTCTCCTCCCCTACTGCAACTCTTCAGCCTGGAACCCCATCCACTGTCAACATATCGAATGCCACAATGCTATCAATAAACCTGCAGTCAAGGTGACTTCAGTCTTAAAAAACCTGTTAAACAACCCTTAAACATTAACTATTGCATCACAGGTACATGGTTGTTGGATCCCACAACCCTTTATTACATGATTACTGTAAGAAGTTAGATTAGCATCACACTCTGCTTTCAAAAGCTGCTTGCCTTGAGAATATCTTTGGGAAGGCACGGAGCATGTGCCACATTGCTTTGCCGAGTTCAACCGCGCGTGTCAGTGTGTTTGCTTTTGTGAGCCCCCTTGGTAAATAAATCAGTGCATGCCTGGGCAGCTGTGGGAGTGGGGTAATGATATCAGCTTCTATGCTACTTTACAACAGCCTCTGCTGTTGCTGCTCTGCTTTATCAGCTCCACCTGCTTTTATTCACGATGCTCAAAACCGACATATAGACTAGGAACAGGGGCATTGACAGATTTCAATTACCAGGAGCAGGGAGGGGGTACAGAGGGAGGGGAGCTTAATTGGAAGCCGTGACCCTGTGCAGCCCTTGAGGATAGGGTGGCATCAAGTGAGCACAGTAAATCACAGTGCACCATCTGAACATTGAGGCCATGAGCATTGAGGTTTAGCACAGGGCCAGGCACAGGTTGCAGGAGAACAGAGTGCAACATATGCACGCAGCCATCCACGCAGAGGCGTGGGGAGACAGGTATAGCTGTCACATGACTTCTTGGGCAATACCATGATAAAGTACCATTGGAGAGTACTATGTGAGAGGGACAAATGGAAAAGGCTTGCATTCTGAACAATGTGACCGGACGCAGTAGGACATTCTGGTATTTTTGGCATAATGCATTTGACATACTATGTATTGGGACATACTACTTTTTTTCTGGTATACTAAATAGTATGGTAGTATGGGTATTGGAAGGTACAGGTAATGTATGATATGTTTTATTCCACTTCAATTGGTGGCTATGTGAAAATGACCAAACCATTAACGAGGTTTAGCTTCGAATATACCATCTTAAACGTTGTCATGAGTCTTTGGTTAATATATTGTACCAATTCCATGGAGTTATATTGCTTTTTTAAAAGTAATGCATAATGTTCAGTCCCCCTCCACACCCTGACGGTTCTTGTACAGTCCCTAAATGTGCAGAAATAGTTTTCTTTCCCTCTTGTTTGTATGAAAATAAAACATCAAAATACCAGTATGTTCATCCATATTCTAACACTACCTGTCTTACTTTGCAGATGTGTATAGATCCTACTCTTTCCGTTGCCCTGGGAGACAAGCCCCCCCCTCTTTATATATGCGAGGAGTGCAGCCAGAGGATAGCAGGGTATGCATCTGTTTCACCCCCCCCCCCCCCCCCCCGGATCCTCCCCCTCCTTAAATACAATGCCATTCAACACATACATCACCTATACTCCGTGCCTCATTGTTCATCTTTAATCCAGGGGTAATGCATCGCCATGGTTACGTAATTCCCTTGCGCTGATAATGAGATCGTCATCACGAAACCACACAGCCACTTGTTTGTCTTTTCTCTAGTGTTTAGCATGTAATAATTGCGTGACTCTGCAGTGTCACTTGATATTGAGCGAAGGTGTATTTGTGCCCCAGCTCTGTTAGGAAGTTGAGACTGCTGTGTTTACACTAGGTGGGTTTATATACAGGCTCAGAGGAGCAGTTTGCCTATACATCACGCATTGTTCATACATTTCTTTCACCTTTTCAGAGACCACGCTCAATGGCTTGTTGACGTACTCCTGCCCCAAGGTGAGTGTTCACAAACAAAGAGTTGTTTGATTGTCTCTCAGTCTGTCTTGCTCCCCACAGACAATGAGACATACAGTAAATGGGACATACATGGAATATATTCAGTATAATCTACAATTTCCAGGTTTTTAGCATACATATATTAGACAGAAGGTTAGTATAGGTACCCATATTTGTTCCTTTACTTTGATTATGTTTATAGCTATAGTTACATCTGATACGCACAGTCTAGTCATCTGAAGACTTAAAAAGAGGTTTCTATTAAAACGTGATTCATTTAAAAAGCTACTTCTGTTGTGTGCAAACTAATAATAATAATAGCTAATAATTCAAACTTAATTTGTCTTTGCAGCAGAGATATCTGCCATTTGTCAAAAAAAGGTAAGACTCTCTCATTTGCTCATTTTTATTCTGATCCATCCCATTACAGCATGATGTCATATTGAACATTATCCAATGCTTCTCCATATTGAGGAAAAATAAACCTTTGCAGTGATTTGTTGTTACTGATTACCCTCACTCACCTTCAACTTCACATACAAACACAAATCAAACAGAACACGTGCTCTAAATGGTTTTTATCACTCAAAACAGAAACAAATCATGGAATCCATTGTTACCTGTGATACATAGCAAGGTCATTTATTTATGAACCTGACATGTTCTCTTCATTGAGAAGTCCGAGCAGCTCGGTAAAGACCACATCATTTCAAATGAAGCTGCTGGGGCGTGATTGTTTGTTTGCTGTTGTTGAACGCACTGCTGAGGGCAAGTGCTCCCTGAGGGTTTCCAGGGAGACAGAAGTAAAACTGTGTGAGATGATCTCAGGTATATTCCCGTCAGGCTGAGCAGCCGCCGCCGCCGCCGCCGCCGCCGTGTTGTCGGTGGAAACAGCTGGCCTCCATCCTGGTTTGTCCAGCAGTTTATAATCCACAGCCTCCCTTTCTGATCAGGCTTTGTCACACTCATTTTAGAAAGCCCTTTCAACTCCCAACTGGATTTACACCAGCTCAGTCATCTTCATCTGAGAATAGCTACTTATAAATACACCATGACACCCAAGATAGAACATACTGTAAACAGCAACAGCGTCAGTAATATTAGGGAGGTGTTTTTTTGTTGTTGAAAGCAGGGTGGGTGAGAGAAGTCATCATCAGAGGACAGCTATGTTAATTTGATAGGGTGCACTGCATCCCTCTAATGGCACAAGATTAGAGGCTGATCAGATTAGGATGGCTCTCCAGGGCCATGCCTTTTATTTTTAGAAACCTGAGACACCGTTGGGATACATAAAGACTTTTTCTATCACTCTAGATGTGGACAGATTAACATCCCTAAACAAACGCACATCGGAGAGAGAGGACGATATTCAAAGTCAGAGCAGTTAGCTGCTTTTGAAAGGCTTGGAAATATGTTTATTTTTAGAGGCTTGTCATGATGCATTGTTGGCTGATTTACTGTGATGGTGGCATATTTTTATTTCATTGCCTACTGATCTCCTCCTCCTCCTCCTCCTCCTCTCTCTTTCGTGTCTTTGTAGAACTGCAGCTCTCATGTCAGGAGGGCCGTGGTCACCTGCTTCTCGGCTGGCTGCTGTGGGCGCCATGGCAACCGGCCTGTCCGCTACTGCAAGCGTTGCCATGTCAACCACCACAGCAGCGAGGTGGGGGCTGCGGCGGAGACCCATCTGTACCAGACCTCGCCCCCCCCCCATCAACACCCGGGAGTGCGGCGCGGAGGAGCTAGTGTGCACCGTGGAAGCCGTTATAAGGTACATCCACAGTGTTTACACTCACATGTCACAGCCACAGTCACAGGGCATATGAAATGAGATTATAAATGTCTATGCCATGTCAGGATGTTTGTGTTTTCAGCATCTTCTCCATCAATATGACTCTCTTATGTCTTCTCTCCTCCTCTCTGAATCCTATGTAATCCTCTCCATATCCATCCAGCCTTCTCAAGGAGGCCGAAATTCACGCAGAACAGCGTGAGTTTGAGATGAACAGACGTCGTCAGATGGGCCTGTCCGCCTCCCACCACTCTCTGGACAACATCGAGTTTGACAACAAGGAGGACGACCAGCACGACCAGCGGCTCCTCAGTCAGTTTGGCATCTGGTTCCTGGTGTGTAATCAATAACAGGGAGTCGTGAGATAACGATGTTTACAGTGCACGGCCTGTTATCACTACCTCGTTAAATTTATGGTTATCTGACTGATTAGTTTACATCTCTGACATCTGCAGGTGAGCCTGTGCACACCCAATGAAAACACACCGACAGAGAGTCTGGCTCGGCTGGTCAGCATGATCTTCCAGTGGTTTCACTCCACCGCCTACATGATGGACGATGAGGTCGGAAGCCTGGTGGAGAAGCTAAAGCCTCAGTTTGTCACCAAGTGGCTAAAGACAGTGTGTGAAGTGCGATTTGACGTCATGGTCATGTGTCTGCTGCCCAAGCCTGTTGAGTTTGCCAGGGTAAGATTATAGAGGATGTGCAGGGTGCTGATGAGGGTGGGAAAAGGTTATATTCAGAAAGCACAACTAACATGAACATTATAACTGCAAATATCCAGCCAATGCACATCCAAACTTCTGTTTATCTCAGCCATAGCACTTGTGACATTTTTAATGAATTTCATTCAATCATCATGTCACTGAGGGCTGAGATTTATTAAAATGATGAAGGGGAAGATCATCATCTCTTGGCTATGTCTGATCTAAGCCAGTCCGTTCACACTTCTTCCCAGGTGGGAGGTTACTGGGACAAGTCATGTAACACAGTGACCCAGCTGAAGGAGGGCCTGAACCGCATCCTGTGTCTGATACCTTACAATGTCATCAGTCAGCCACTGTGGGAGTGCTTTATGCCTGAGTGGCTGGAGTCCATCCGCACCGAGGTGCCCGACCACCAGCTCAAAGAGTTCCGGGAAGTGCTCAGGTACATCCACAACCTCAGTGTTTGCAAATTGTAGCTGTTATTCTTGTACTAAAGACATTTGTTATTTCAAATAAGCATGGGTGAGGGTGATACAATATTTCCTTATGAGTTACTTGTATTTTTCTTATTCCTGGATATGACTGGCCAAATGCACACAACATGACATGATGTCAAGATATTTACAGTGCAGCTACAATACACTCTGATAGCGGATATGTTTTTTTCGTTGTCCAAACATTGAAGATGAATGATTGGTGTCATTCCACAGAATCAGCGAAAGAAGGCCCTTTTCCAAAAATGCTACTTTCGACCTCAATGGTCTATAAAGCCCATTACTGGCTTTAACAGTGCGGGAAATCTCTGGCTAAAGAGGTGGTATCTTCCACCTATGTATCATTCTAGAAAATGTCTGCATAAATGAAATCACTCGCTGACGGAGAGCTAAAACACAGGCAGTGTGTGGACCACACAACTTTAAAAATGAAGCTGAACTGAACTGAAACTCACTGATTGTGAAACAGTATCCAAGGAACATAATATTGTGCTCTGCCTTCTGCTTACAGTAAGATGTTTGATATTGAGCTGTGCCCCCTGCCCTTCTCCATGGAAGAAATGTTTGGCTTCATCAGCTGCAGATTCTCTGGCTACCCAGCATCTGTGCAAGAGCAGGCTCTGCTGTGGCTGCATGTAAGCAAGCATAAACACACATTCACACACACACACTGCCTCATGTCCAGTTCACAGCCTACGGTTCTGTCAACAGTGCGTGTGAATTGAACAGGTTATCATAGAGTGTGAGAGTCTAGGCAGGGGCCCTGCTGAATATGGATCTGGGTCACCAAATGAGACTGAGAGAGATAGGAGGGATTTAGCTTTTCATCCCATATGCACTCACAGCTTGCTGCCCTGTATACATGGATCAATTTCAAGTTTTCTGTCGCAACCGTGATCAAGAGATGCTTTGATTTACCCACATTAAATAGGTCACATTCAAGAAGTGGTGAAAAATGTTACTCTGTAAATCTTATACCCATATCTCTGCTTTAGTAACTTTACAGATTATAGTATATTGTATACCCTTCCTGTCCAGTGAAAACCATGTATCACCAGATGACAAACTGTTTATGATAAACTGAAGGATGAACTAGTCCTTTGTGGGTCGAAAAAATTCTTCTTAAGCTAAATAAACTATTTCGAAATCTTCTTGGATCAGGTGGAAAATGTATTGTTAAAAAGCAGAAAACAGAGCCGTTTTTCTGAGCTCATGAAAAGTGTATTCAGTTTCTAAAACTTAAGGAAAGGATCTGAACACGTCTTTCACCACGGCAGATATTTTATCACTGGAAATAATATCAAAACTGTCTGCATAATATGTGAAAAAATATTTATTTGTAACTAGTGTGAATAGACCCTTTACTTTTTTTTGTGTGTCTTGATTGGACGCAGGTGCTGTCAGAGCTGGACATCGTGGTGCCTCTTCAGCTGCTGATCGGGATGTTCTCTGATGGTGTGAACTCTTTGAAAGAGCTGGCCAATCAGAGAAAGGCACGCGCCTCAGATCTGACTGGCAACACTGGGGCTCGCAGGGTGAGGGAGACAGTTGGGCCAAAACTATTCCGCAAAAAATAAAAGATATAATAATAATAATAAGAAGAAGAAGAAGAAGAAACAAAAACATACATAACCAGCATGGCAGGTTAAAAGCAGATTTAAATAGGTGAGTTTTAGGTGCTGGGGGAGAGAGTTCCAGAGGGAGGGGGCAGCAATAGAGAAGGCCCTGAACCCTGTGAGGGTTCAAACTCATTTTCATTTATTTTAGTTAGTTTAGCTGCAGACTCAGTTATAAGCCAGGATTTATAGTATATTTAAAAAAAACACTTCACTCAACTCAAAACATCACCTGATTCAATGTGTGTGAGAGCTTTCTTTTGGGCTATTTTTGTGTCAGATACCTCTTTAGGATTATGACACATTTCTATTCTTCTTTGCTTCTATTTTATACCATTCATTGGGTTGGACTGTGTGTTGCCATGGTAACTGCCAATGTCTAAATATAGCTTCCTTAAAGGGCTTAATTGAACTTGACTGTGATGCAGATCTATCATTGAAATTTATAGCTGAGCGACTCTGCACTCATGTGTTATTATGAATGACTGGGGGGACGTTGGGGATTAAAAGTCTGTCGGAGGCATAAATGGTTTGAGTTTCAAGTGAAACACATGAAACTATACTTTACTTTAGCGATGTGCTCTTTGCCTGTAGGTGAGCGTGGTGTCAGATCCAGGACGCCGTGGGCAGCACAACACCCTCAGTCCGTTCCCCAGCCCCTTCAGGAGCCCGTTCCGCAGCCCCCTGCGCTGCAGCCCCTTTAAAAACCTGGGTCACGCCACCGGCCACTGCGCTCTGGATCTGGACTGTGACGATGATGACATGAACCTCGGCTGCTTCATCCTAATGTTTGACCTCATCCTAAAGCAGGTAACCACACAGAAATAAGAACAATCATATTCCTAGAGGGACTACTCTAAAAATATGATTATTATCTATTGTTAATATATGAATGGGAGTAAAAAAACGTCTTTTTACAAACAGTATCTTATTACGTATTACTTATTCGTATTACTAAATATCTGCCAAGGATGAACACCGAAGTGTACACAGTCTAAAAACAATTCGTCTTCTTGTTCATTCATATAGAGAATAATGACAACAATGCCCACAGGTGGGATCTTGAGATTTGTGTGTGGTGCTCTACTTTTTGTTCCCGTTTTCACGGTCGTATTCCCTGCTGTCCCAGATGGAGCTCCAGGATGACGGTGTGATGCTGGGTCTAGACAGCAGCCTGGGGAAGGACATCGTGGGCATCGTCAACAACGTCTTCCAGGCGCCATGGGGGGGCTCACACACCTGCCAGAAGGATGAGAAGGCCCTGGAGTGCAGCCTGTGTCAATCCAGTATCCTGTGCTACCAGCTGGGCTGTGAGCTCCTGGAGAGGCTGACCCCCCGAGAGGAAATTCGCCTTGTGGTGAGACACAGCATGAATTTGTATGCATCTAATATAAATGAACCTTCGAAATGAATGCTATGCTAAGTGTTTGATTTCCTCTGCAGGAACCTACAGACACTTTGGAGGAAACCTTGCTCCTGGGTCAGCCAGATTTCTCCCTTGGTGCAGGGAATGGAAACGTGGAAGGAGACAACCCAAGCGGCGCACACACTGACAACCCTACGAACTATTCTCCTGATAACCCAAGTGTGTATCAGTTCTGTGCGCAATGTTGAAAATCATTCAATTTGTCAGTCATAACTAAATATCATTTCATTAATTGTTAACTGCCGTAGCTAAGCTGCTAGCTGTAGCTTTGTATTTAAAGGAAGAGTCCAACACATGTTTATTTGCTTTCTTGCCAAGAGTTAGATGAGAAGATTGATGCCAAACTCATGTTTAGGGTGACCATGGCTAAGTGGAGAGCAGGGCCGTCCTGCTCCACTAGTCGCATGTCAATGTGTCCTTGAGCAAAGCACTTAACCCCAAATTGCTCCCGTAGCTGTGCCTATGGTGTATAGATAGATACTGAATTGTAAGTCGCTTTGGATAAAAGCGTGTGCTAAATGACTGTAATGTAACGTAATATTTGTACTGTAAATATGAAGCTACCTCTAGTAGCTAGCAGGGAATAGCTAGCCAGGCTCCACCTACAAACCTATCGCTCATTAACACCATATATCTTGTTTATTTAAGCTATATAGAAACTGAAGTAAAAAGCATTCACAGGGTTTTTTGTACCTGACTCTTTCTTGGCCAGGTGGAGTGAGAATCCTGAAACAATGGAACAATGGAAACGTACCTCCCCCGGCCAAGAAATAGCCGTTTCCTCCGGTTTCCATTCATTATGCTAAGCTAAGCTAACTGACTTCAACCACATCTGCTCTGTTATAGTGCATGTAAGTAATGAGAAAGTTGAGTTGTTTCTAACACTACCCTCTTCCCTCCAGCCATGAAGAATAACTCTGATAAGAAGTTCTCCTACCAGCAGCTCCCTGTGTCTTTGAAGCTCATATACACCGTTCTGCAGGTACTTGTATATTAAAGGCTGGAGGCATCCAAGAGTTTTTCTGTGATTTATTTTAGTATGGAACACTTTGAGTCACACATCTCTTCCGTATTCAGGAAATGTCCAAGTTTGAGGAGCCTGACATCTTGTTCAACATGCTGAACTGCCTAAAGATCCTGTGTCTCCATGGAGAGTGTTTGTACCTCGCCCGCAAGGACCACCCCCTGTTTCTGGCCCACATCCAGGAAAAAATGCTCATACCGAGGTGTGTGCTGACAGTTACTTTAATCAACTTTCTTATAAAATTGTTATATTTAACCAACTCCTTGACAGCAATGTGTGTGTGTGGTTGTGGGTCTAAATTGGTGTTTTGTTTCAGTCTGTGGTCCATGTTGAAGTCAGAGTTTTGCCAGCTGGCCTCCCTGGCTGTGCCTCAGCTTCTCCACGCCCTGTCTCTGTCGCATGGGGCGGACATCTTTTGGAACCTCATCAACACAAACTTCAACAGCAAAGACTGGAAAACACGATTTGAAGCAGGTGGGTGACAGGCTTATGATGTAAAATCACATATGTAGTGTATCTGATCTCTGCCGTTGCTTCTCAAGATGGTTTGAGAGTATCACACCACCTCATCATGATGTGACTAAACCGGTCATATTTGGTTTTATTTAATTATTTTGTAAGCAAAGTGGTTTATGAACCATTAGATGAATACCCCCAGTCTGCTTATATAATATGCTGCCAAAACCACTGCCTGCCCACATCTCCTCCTTCTGTTGTCATGGTTACCGTGTGGCTCAAACAGGCGGGACAGAGGACTTGTGGGATTGATTGAAGGTTTTTTGTTTCCTCGTGATTGGCAGAGAGGAGCTGTAAGACCTTGAGACAGAGGCAGAGGACTCAATGCATGAATACAGGGAAACAGGAGAACAATTGAATTGACAATAGCCCCAAACATACGGGAGACACGAGAAGGTGTAGTAATTAGCTTATATATTTGTATATAAATATCCAAGAAAATAGTCAAATAAATTCAGTCGTTCAGTGTTCCCAACTACTCAAATTATGCGTCATGACGGGTTCAAATTCTGATGGTCTATATCATGACCACATGTTCTAACAGTGTTACACCCTCTTATTAGCAGTGTTGAAACAGATATAACTGTTGCCATAAGTCATACTTACATACACACACACATATATATATATAAAACCTTTAATGACCAACAGGCAATGTGGTGCAGCTCTGGGATTTCTCTTAACTTCCACACTGACACCTAGTGGTCAACGCTGGGTACTATCCATCAGCCCAGAGTAGGGGGAAGTTTATGGATTTCAGAATATAAATATATAGCGTCTGTTTTTAGATCTCAATCTAAGTGAGTCATGATAACACCAATGATTACTAGAAGGATCGTTTTTTACTGATTGAAAAATGAATTCCACACACGGGATGCAGGAGATTATGATCTGAATTTATGAGCATTATAATATAGAAATGTATTCTATTCCATTTTTACACTTACACCCATAGAGAAATTGGCAAATGAGACTTTTTACCTATTTTTTATACATTTTGCATGTCAAACATGTAGATACAGATATTATGTAATTCAAACTGATTGCAGATTTTATATTAATATAATTTATTATGACATTTCTCAGTTAGTTAACAAACACAATTCATTTTGATACATCCATGCATTATGTAAAGCAAAATATGACTTTGAAATAGTAGCTAAGTAATACATTAACTTAACTTCATCAATGAGCTCATTGCTGATTCTCTTTATTAGGTAATTATGGCCGGACATGCAGGAGCTGAGTTGTCTCTTCTTATTGTAAAATCTGTCTGTGTCGCTGATGACGTTCTTGCCCACTTTATATTCTCATGAAAATTCCCAGTGGAGAAGGTAGCGGTGCTGTGTCGGTTCCTGGACATCGGTGCGGTGACGAAAAACCACTTGCTGAAGTATTCCCTGGCCCACGCTTTCTGCTGCTTCCTGGCCTCTGTGGAGGACGTCAACCCAGCCGTGGCCACCCGAGCCAGACTGCTGCTGGACACCATCAAGAGGCCAGCCCTGCAGGTTGTTAGGCCCCAATTAAAGTCAGATGCTTATTGGATTTAAATGCTGCATATATGTTTATGTCCCCCTGTATATTTACATGTGTGTGTTGTTTATCATACAGGGGTTATGCCTGTGCCTGGATTTCCAGTTTGACACTGTTGTGAGGGATCGGCCTATTATCCTCAGCAAGCTCCTGCTGCTGCACTTCCTGAAGAAAGACATTCCTGCGCTGAGCTGGGAGTTCTTTGTCAACCGTTTTGAAACATTATCTCTGGAGGCTCAATTACACCTGGACTGCAACAAGGAGTTCCCTTTCCCTACTAGTACGTAGCTGCTATGTCCTCATTCAGAGTTTTTACAGCTGCTCCACCTGCTCTGCACTTTTCTTGACAGACTATTTATTGTAACATAAACATTACAGCCTAATAGTGCTTCATATTATAATCTTTGTTTTGACAGCCATCACAGCCGTGCGAACCAATGTAGCCAACCTCAGTGATGCAGCAATGTGGAAAATACGACGCGCCCGCTTTGCCAGGAACCGGCAGAAGAGTGTGCGTTCCCTACGTGACAGTGTGAAGGGAGGCCCAACAGAGTCTAAACGGGCATTTTCACTCCCTGAGTCACTGAGCAACCGAATTCGTGAGTAGCACTCAGTCTGTCTGTGGTCGAACAGTGTTTGCAACTTCTTTAAGTGCCTCATAGGTGCTTTGTTCGACTTGAAATTACAGGTTCAATCCATGACTTTATCTAAAGTCAATTCATTATCACTTCGTATGAAGAGAAGCACCTGCCGCTGTTTGCATTGTCCTAATGTGGTGATCACGGCCTATTTCCTATTCCTTGTGGGTGAAATTAAATGCTTATTTGCAAATGCTATTTGACCAAATTTGAACCATTTTCCTAATATTTCTCTGCTCACTTCTTTGTTCCCAATGTTCATCACACTTCAATATCTAAATATTGCTTTGTTTAATAAAGGAGGAACCCCCAACCATGTCATTCATTTTCTCTTTAGCGCTGCACAGAAAGCTCTCTTTTGGAGTCTTTGGGAGATTCTACTTGTGTTGGCTGAGATTTCATATTTGTGATTAGACCTAATTCTTCAAAACACTTGGATTTCACACTGTTCCGAGGCCATATAGTGTGTTTTTCTTTGTGTTTTTATGTGTTTGTGTGTGCACATGTGTTGGGTGACCATGAAGCTCACACATGTGTCCTGTACTACCTCCCCTGTACATTCTCCTGAATTGTGTTCTTCGTATGTGGTTTTTAGCTCTAAGGCTTACGAGGCAAGAGCACTCTGCCCCGACACTGGGAGATATGATAGAGAAAGTCCTGCCAGGTAAATAACAACCTAAATCTGAAACATTAGTTTTCATAATCACATTATATTGGAGGAGAATGCAGAATGATTATCGATAACGCCGCTGTGAAATTATGACAGAAAATATGAAAAAGCAATGTTTGCTCTATGGGGACAGTCATTGTTTTTTCATTCTGTTCACACTAATTTTGACACGGGGTACATATAAATTAAATTGACTTGAAATATCATAAAGTTGCAACACTCTCTAACAGTTAGCTGGTCTTGTTTGTGTTTACCCTGTTTACATATTCCATAAACACATTGCGCTGATGTATGTGTATTGCATGATGATGTCTCTGCCTGTCTTGATAGAGAAGTGGACAGGATGAGTTGACTGCTCCGCCGGTCCTGCACCCTTCCCTCTGCCCATCTTTTCCTCTGTCTGCAGCACGTTTCCTCCCGCACTTTAACCCTGACACTTCACCCCCTCTTGTAGGCCAGACCCCGTCTCCCGAGGACGACACCGTCATCAGAGACCTGCTTCCTGAGGACGCGGGCATCGACCACCAGACGGTTCACCAGCTCATCATGGTGCTCATGAAATTCATGGCTAAAGACCAGAGCAGCGCCGAGGCCGACATCGGCAGTGCCAAGGCCTTCAACACAGTGAAGCGTCACCTGTATGTGCTGCTGGGCTATGACCAACAGGAGGGCTGCTTCATGATTGCACCTCAGAAGATGCGCACCTCTACCTGCTTCAACGCCTTCATCGCTGGCATTGCACAAGTGATTGACATTTTTTTGGTATTCTGTGACTGCAGCTAGAGATTAACTGGTATTTTCAATAGCACATTGTGAAGAATATGACAGTATGACATGAATGCTGGGGAATTTAACTGGTGTCTCTTTCAGGTGATGGACTACAATATTGGTTTGGGGAAGCAGCTGCTCCCCCTGGTGGTCCAGGTGTTGAAGTACTGCACGTGTCCCCAGCTGAGACACTATTTTCAGCAGCCGCCTCGATGCTCTCTCTGGGCCTTGAGGCCAAACATCAGACAGATGTGGCTCAAAGCCCTGCTAGTTATCCTCTATAAGGTATTATTACTGCATGTTAATGGGATTTACTTGAATGGATTATTCTTTCAGTTTACTCGTTGATATGTTTTTTCAACTCTAAGTCTCTTGCTGTTACATATTTTCTTGCTTACCAGCTTATAATATATTTCTATCCATCTAAGTACCCTTACAGAGACATGGATGGGAGTAAAGTGGTCCTCCATCTGATCCACATCACCATCAACACACTGAATGCCCAGTATCACAGCTGTCGTCCACACGCTACAGCAGGACCACTCTACAGCGACAACTCTAACATGAGCCGCTACAGCGAGAAAGAAAAAGGTGAATCAAATTAAAGTATGTTTTTTATATCAACACCAGACTTCTAAAACGTCTAGTCTGCTGAACATTTTTTGGAAATGTTGATTTTAGGTGGAACTCTCTTCTTACGAAGGATATTATTTATGACTGCAAATTAGGGGAACAATTTAGAAGAAAAAACTTCTGTGCAGGTTATAATGGGATTAAATGACAGTCTTCCCTGTTTGTTTGCCTCTTAAATACAGCACTGATGTAAAAAATCTTTTCTCCATCTTAGAAGAGGACAGTGTATTCGATGAGTCAGACGTCCATGACACGCCGACTGGTGCTGCTAACAAGGAGTCACAGACCTTCTTTGCCCGCCTGAAGAGGATTGGCGGTGGCAAGTCTCTGAAGTACCAGCCGGTAGAGCTCAATGCCAAGAAAAGTAAGAAGCAGAGGCTTTCAGAGTCAAACCTAGTATAACAGCTGAACATGTTTTCGAGAGGAGAGTCTCACTTTATCTGAGTTTTATTTTTGTGTATCAGGTGAAATTGAGCTGTCAGAATATCGTGAAGCCAGCGCCCTTCAGGACAGCATTCTGCACTGTGTGAGGGAGGAAAGCACCAGGAAGAAGCGGCTGCAGGCCATGCGCAAACAGAAGTCTCTGGACATGTCCAACACTGACTCCATCCTCTTCAATCTGGACGAACACAGACGTAAATCCTGCATTGATCGCTGTAACATGCAGGCGCCCACGGTGGACCTGCCTCCATCCTCAGCCACGACGCATGGCAAGCATCATGGCAAAGGATCATCCGATGGCTCTTCGGTTCGGGTGGAGGGCAGTGATGCCGTGGACCGGCGGGGTTCCAAGCCTGTCATCCCAGAGGTTCGCCTCAGCTGCATGGAAACCTTTGAGGACAAGTTGGACCTGAGCTCACTTGGAGGATCAGCTCAGGGGAAGGAGGACCAAGACCTCATTGACCTCTCCTCTGACTGCACCTCCATTCCAGAAAAACACTCACTGCTCTCCATGTCCGACAACGACTCCTTGGTGTTTGAACAGTTGCCTCCTCTGAGGATCATAGAGAGCGATGAGGAGTTTGACCTTACCGCCATCATAGCCTCCAAGTTCAACGGGAGTCCTAAGTTCTCTGCGTCCCCTGTTAGCAGCAAGACTTTGCGACTGTCTCCTGTGGTGCAGGTGAGTGTAGAGGATTGTTCGAGTGACGTTAAGACTGCAGACCTGCTGGTGGGATTGGGAGGCTCAGAGCAATCATTTGAAGCAAAGAAGCCAAACCGCATGACTCCCAGCGCCTCTCTGGATCTTCCTGACCGAGTGGAAAATGTCTGCCATGAAAGCCCGATGACCCTGAAGCAGAAGAGAGACCTGCTGAGAAAGACAGCACATGTCCCTGACACCTCCCTTGACGACATGTGCGATGAGGTAAAGACCGGGATCGTACCAGGGACCAGTCCCTCTAGTCGGACAATCTTCTTAGACATCCCAGAAGACAAGGCAGAGCCTCTGTCCTCACCAGAAAAAAGCAAGAGTGATAGCAACGATGAAGAAGAGGATGGGGATGATGAAGAGGACGACGACATGGGTGATGAAGTGGACAGTGACCAAAAACCTGACAATGCAGATGACAATGATGAGACAGAGTTTAAAATCCAGATTGTTCCTCGACAACGGAAGCAGAGGAAGATCGCGGTTAGTGCCATCCAGAGGGAATACCTGGACATCACGTTCAATATGTTCGACAAGCTGGCTGGTGAGCAGACCACAGAAACCGGTAAGAAGGAAGGTTGGATAAAGATAATTATTATTTTCAATAATCACTTTTTGTAACGTTTAACCTACAATAGTTTTAACTGAACTTAAAGGACCATACCAGCATTTTTTTCTTCAAGTTTAAGCCTGTTTACTACAAATCATTTAGACTTTAGGTCAGAGTTAACCCTTTCACAAACAATGCTGATGTGTTTTAGAATTGATTTCTTCCATGGTTACAGGCAGCCAGTGGTTCCATATTTCTACAGACTAGAGACTCTGAAAACATCACTTACAGATCACATCAGGGCCTCACTCCAGACTTAATCACTGACTCACAGCTTATGTTCCGAACAGATTTTCTGATCAGTCTGCACTTCATTTACATTGCCACATAATGACAATACAGCTTTGACTAAAATGAATACAGGCTTAATGTTCGCTGTGATGGATAGCACAATTCAACCAAAGACTACTGATAGATTTTCACACCATATTCCAAATAAAATGGAAGCCAATGGCAGTGATAGTAAGCATTCGACAATGGACAGTATAGATGTAAAGGATACATGATTTGTGTATAGAGATGAATATTTCAGAGACATGGGTATGCTTCTAAAGGTTTTTCTAATATATGTGTACTCTGAACATCTGTAAGCTATCATATCTATCATATTTAACCATCCACTCCAGCTGTGCAGTGTCCTGTTGTTTGTTTCTCTGAATGTGTTCGCTCCTCCTTTCCTTTCATCCTAAAGCTTCACAGCTTTAGAGCAAAACCAAAGATCAAACTGCAAACTGTGATTTTCTAAATTTGAAACTGGTGGTGCGGGAAACCAAACACTAAACTTCACAAAAGAGACTGTTATTAAATTTGTACTAAATCAACTTTAACTTTAATCTCCTAATTGTTGCAAAAGTAGTGCTTATTACTACTGAATGTCCATATCTTAGCAGCTTTTTGTATTGGTAGAAAATGGCATAAACTCTGATGCCAATGCCCCGCCCATTATTTACCCATATTGCCTTGCAGATCACAAAGTTCTGTCTACATTGGAAAAGCCACGAGAATCTGCCTCAGCCCCAACGCTCGAAGCTGCTGTGCCTGAAACAAGCCACCGCTCTTCAGTATCAAGTAGGAGCCGAATACTTTGCTTCTTAGTCCCCTAATAAACCTCATTCAATTTGACTGCTGTGGTATCATTATGAGGGCCATAATTGTCCATTTTTAGATTGTTTAAGTGCCATCTCTTCTATAACCTGTACAGACAACAATCTTTTTGCAAATTATCTTCATATTGGAGCTGGAAATATCCAATAAAATCACATAATATTGTTAGACATCTTATCATAAAGCCATTAAAATCCCTGAGATAAATGCAGAAAAATATGTTTTAGAAATTCTTTTTTCAAAATAACTTCACTCAGAACTATTTTTTGATGTTGTAGTCCCTCAAGCAGACTAAGTGCTTGACTTAATTTAGTCCTCATGACATTTAAAAATCCCATTGATAGTCGCTTTTCATGTGTGTCTTACCTATTTCTTTGTAACCACACACACTTGATGTCGAGCTGAAACGGTCGAAGTAGGTATTTCACCCCGGGTATCGTTTTTGTGTCTGACCTTTAGCTCAGTACCGTCAAGTGAAGCGAGGCTCTCTGGGAGCTCTGACCATGAGCCAGCTAATGAAGAGACAGCTGGAACACCAATCCAGTGCGCCACACAACATCAGCACCTGGGACACGGGTCAGTCACTTAAGACTTTTCTTTATCCTATAATGACCCCTTGAGGAGACATATGGACATACAGTAGTAACATATTGTATCTACAGAAATCAAATAAAGTAAATATTCCTAATTGACATCATTCAGCATCTAATAACTGACTCTTACCAAAAGCCTTCTGTTCTTCTTTTTCATCACTGATATTCTTCATTTTCTACAGGGCCAACAAAGACCAGTCTGCTCTCTGCACCAAGCACAGTCAGCATGTTTGTCCCTGCGCCTGAAGAGTTCATTGATGAGCAGCCTACCACGATGTCTGACAGGTGAATCAATCAATCAATCAGCAGCTGTACATGTCTTAAAACAGGTTATCATCATGCTTAGACTGGCCTGGTTCCTTTCCATGCGATGCCCCAGGTGTCGGGACTGTGCAGCCGTGCTGGAGGAGTACGACGAGGAGACTCTCGGCCTAGCAGTGGTGGTTCTCTCCATGTTCATCCACCTCAGCCCTGATTTGGCTGCGCCAATGCTCCTTGACATCATGCAGTCTGTGGGCAGGTACAGCTGCTGCTGCAGTCTACATCCACACAGCACTTCACCTTTAAATGAAGTTTCATAACTCACACTCAGAACTCATGCATAATTCATCCCAAAGCCCTAATCCACTGCTTTAACTTCTTTCAGGTTGGCATCTAGTGCCAATTTTTCTGGACAAGCTGAGAGGTATGAGACATTGAAATTGTCATAACAGTGTTTACTGTGCTTATGGCTGGGTTTAATAATAAATGTGAAGTGTGATCGCATGTCCAACACAGCCTTTCTCCCTGTGATATTTTGCAGTATGTTGATCCCAGGGAATGTAGCAGGTGTAGCAAAGCAGTTCCTCCGCTGTATGTTTCACCAGCTGGCACCTAATGGCATCTTGCCCCAGCTCTTCCAGAGTAACATCAAAGGTCTGCTCATACCACTGACTACTGACTCAAAAGTCCTTCAAATGTACCTGCACTATTTCTATAGAGACTTACAGCATGTCTTAGCTGCTCATTTCTGTGTGTTTTGACCTTGTTGCACAACGTTTTATAACCTCTAGTAGATCTATATTTAAATACTTCACTTTACATATTTATTTGAATGTATCTAATTTTCCATAATGATAAGTCTAACTTAATAGTTTCCCACTGGTCTTTCTGTCACATCCATTCGATAAATTCAATCTTTCTTCTTTTGCAGATGGAAGTTTTTTGCGAACACTTGCATCTTCCCTGATAGATTTTAATGAATTGAGTTCTGTTGCTGCCCTCAACATGCTCCTCGAGGTGGGATTTTCTTTTTTCTTCATGCATTTGTGTTAAGTCATTTAACCAGCAGGAGGAGCTCTTGTCAAAGCAAAGTCTTTTGTGGTTACAGCTACATGTAACAGCATAAGCCCATCTAAAACAACAAATCATGAGGGCATTCAAGAAAACCTGCCTTCTGTATCAGTTTATTGTTACTGTTAAAGTTAAATAAATGACACAGAGAAGAACCCATTGATGCATGAGCTCATCCAAGCAATCATTTGTGCTCCAGTGTCCTAAATCCCCCACTCTCATCATGAGCATTGTGATTGATCAGGACTGAATGATCAGTTAAATGGAAATATCTACGCTTATAGAATTTCATTATATAACCCTGCTATGGTTTATGCCTCTGTGCCCTCCAGGGTTTGAACAACAAGAAGAGTCTACCAGCAGGGGGCACAATGCTGCACTGCCTGGACAACATTGCCACCTTCATGGAGGCTCTTCCCATGGACTCTCCTAGCAACTTGTGGACAACCATCTGCAACCAGTTCCAGACCTTCCTCACAAAACTGCCCTCTGTGCTTCCTCTAAAAGTATATATCGACTCTCCCGTTCACTTAGTCATGGTCTGATATGGTCTAATGTGATTATGGGCTGGAGGAAAAAGCATCTAGCAGTGCCCTTGTCAGGTTCAATAGGATAGATTTAATTGATTTGACTCTGGCAATTTTGACCTCGGAGGTCAAATTAATGTACTCTAATCAATTTATCGCTGCACACAAATCTAAAGTCCGGGAATATGGCTGCCTGTGCACCATGCAGTACATTTCAACTTTTGCATTTTAAAACCTACCGATAGTCAAGATTTTTTTCAACTGTTTTCTTGCAATATGTGTGTCTCATTAGTGCCCCATGGATTCCAGTTTGAGGATAATAATTAGTCTACTGAAAATCCCAACTACAAACGCAACCCGGGTAAGCCACCCCAGGTCAGAATTTAATTTACTGATATGTCCAAATTTGAGTAAATGTCTAACCCTCTCTCTTCTTCTTCCACACTACAGAGCCTCCTGGACTCTTTCTCCAAGCTGCTGAGTTTTGTCATCCAGTATGGCATGTTCAGCCTCTCCTACCTCGTAGAACTATGTGGACTGTGTTACAAAGCCTTCAACAAGGTACTCTTGAGTGTATTTACATGTAATCTTTCTGTGTAGGGAGAGTTTAGTATGTTGGAATGAAGCCTGTGTTAATATCCAGTGTGTATGCAGTGTTGAAAGACTTAAACCTTTTAAACTAATCTGCAGTGTTAAGAATGTTGAGCTCCTGTTCGCAGGCCTCTCACTCATCACTCTTTTGGTGCTCTACCTACTTCCCTGACTCTCCAGTCAGCCAGAAATGTGGCCATGTGTCAAAGATGATTAAGTAGGCAGTCAGCTAGTATTGATTAACATGATTAGTTGATGTGCGAGGGCTGACCGTGTGTTTCTGAGTGGCTGTCTCAGACAGAGATGGAGCCAGGGCTGTCTGCACTGTTGGGCCAGATGGATCCTCAGTCCTCCACCACTGTCAGCGCTGCATGCTTTATGTCTCCTGCAGTATTGATTTTCTACACCCGCTTTAATTCCTCACCGTATATATCCGCTTTTCAAAACCCAGAGTCACTATGAGCAATTGCTTTTGGAACCTGTCCTGTGCAGTTGCAGTTGGAGAGGAGAGGTTTCTGGGAAGCGCCGCTCAGTTATCTTTGGAGGTCAGGTTTTGAGGACACAAAGCCAGGTTCTCTAGTCCTACTAAAGTTTGTCACACCATGCATCATTTGTCACAGGCACTGCACTACACGCCAAATGCTACTGGGCCCTCTAGCTTAAGAACAGCCTATAATTTGCTATTTACCAAACGGACATGTTCCACTAACTTTTAATTATGAGAGTGCCGCGCACAGGTATGCACATTAACAAGCCACACAGTGAGAGTCGGAGGCAGCTCTGCATTCTGTAAGAGTGGAAGAGCATGTGCCTGCGCCTAACATAAGCAAACACGACTGCATAGAGAAAGAGAGAGGCAAAGTGGAAGCCAGAAGATGACAGTGTGGTTTGTAAACAGGCAGCTGGGCTTTGTGTGGAAGGGATGAACAAAGAGAGCAGCCTGTCCTCAGGGAGGGAGAAGGCAGCCTGACAGCCTCATCTGAGCTGCCTGGGACTCTGGGAGGAGAGATCTGGACTGGCCTAAATCTACTCCTCAGCTTCACTATTCTCTGTCTATTCTCTGTCTCCCGGCCTAGCCTCCCTCCCCTCTCGCTGCCTGTCCTTCCCCCTCTATTCAGGCTACAGAGTTTATGCTCTCCTCGCAGCATGAGTAAGGGAGAGTGATAATAGAAAAAGGCAGCCTTGCTGCATCAGTACATTTACTCCACTCTCTATCTCCTCGCATCCAGGAAAGAGATAAGTTCTACATGTCCCGCATTGTGGTGTTAGAGCTTCTGCAGGCTCTCAAGTTCAAGTCTCCGCTGCCTGACACAAACTTGTTACTGCTGGTCCAGGTAAAAAATATTGTTTTATGCCCTTCAGTTTACAAGAACCAAATAAATCAAAGTGTTTCATCCTGAATACAAATCTAAAACCTGCTTTATTTTTTTTGTGGAATTTCTCAGTTTGTTTGTGCAGATATTGGTACACGGCTGGCAGAATCCACCATCATCCAAAAGCACATGATCTTAACGCTGCCGGGGGTAAGACTTCATAAGATGTGTGTTTGGATCGTATTAGAATCAGCCTCATAAAACAGTGTGAAATAATGATAGTTCCACACTGGGATTCCTCCTAAAGGATAAACCGTTTTTTGTTCACCACAGTGCACAACAGCAGCCATGGAATGCATGAGACAATACATAAGTGAACTCCTGGACTTCATTGCAGATATGCACACGCTAACCAAACTAAAAGTAAGTCTTGTTCTTCGAGTGAGTGCCACAACTCTCAAAGTATTTTAGTAGTAGTAGTTTGAGTTTTTTTTTTTTCATGTTTTGCTTGTTATTCAGCCTTATCTTTTCCTGACTCATAATGTGTTACTCAGAGCCATATGAAGGCTTGCTGTCAGCCGCTGCATGAGGACACTTTCGGGGGGAACCTGAAAGTGGGCTTGGCACAAGTCGCCGCCATGGAGATCAGCAAAGGCAATCACCGTGATAACAAAGCTGTGGTCCGTTATCTTCCTTGGCTTTATCATCCGCCATCCACCATGCAACAAGGGTAAGAATGAACAAACTACAGACGTCAGCCGACCCAAATTACATGACAACATATTCCCTCACATATCTCTAGCAATATTTACCATCAATCGTCCAGGTTGTAAGATATCCGTCCATGAGGCAAAAGAAAAAACGGTTCACAGTGTTTTGGTGTGCGGGCAGAAATCTCAAAACCTGGAACAAAAATCGATATAAGTGACAAAATATGCTTGTATGTAACTTGGGTGAACACGAATGTTAGTTAGGCTAACTGATGGTGAAAGATTAAGTATAATCCTGAGAGGTATGACAGTAAAAATGAATTGAATATACTGTGGGCTGATTTGTGAAACTGAATTTCAATGTTTTTTTCTTTGAAGGCCAAAAGAATTCATCGAGTGTGTGTCCCACATTCGTCAGCTGTCCTGGCTACTCTTGGGCTCCCTGACGCACTGTGCCCTGCACCAGGGCTCCACCTCCTGCATGCCCATCCCTCTAGATGCTGGCTCCCACATCGCAGATCATTTAATAGTCATCCTCATTGGTTTCCCGGAACAGTCAAAGGTGTGGCAGAAACAAATCCCTTCAAATGTTCCCAGGTTTCGTTAATATAATCTATAACCTCCTCACTGGCCTTTTCTGTTTTGGTCTTGATCTCTGTCCCCAGACGTCGGTGCTGCACATGTGCTCTCTTTTCCACGCCTTCATGTTTGCCCAGCTGTGGACCATCTACTGCGAGCAGGGGGCCGCTGCTCCGTCCCTGCAGAACCAGAACCAGACAGAATTTTCGTCCAACGCCATCCTCACTGGCCTGGAGTTCTGGAGTCGGGTTACACCCAGCATCCTGCAGCTCATGGCTCACAATAAAGTGGTGAGTGCTCTGACAATTATTTAAGGCAGCTGAGGTAGAAGAAATGTGCATGGAAATGTGATGTGTTTGGATTGATTTCTATTCCATATGTGATGAAGAAACTGTAACTATGTTTGAGAAAATCACAGTTTTGATTGATTCATTTTTCTTTCTTAGATGGTAGAAATGGTGTGTCTTCATGTCATTAGTTTGATGGAAGCCCTGCAGGAGTGCAACTCAACCATCTTTGTCAAGGTTTGCTATAATTCTGGTATTTTGCTACATGGTTAATATATGATCACCTAAACAGATAACATAATATGTATCCATTCTCTCTCTTTCCTATAGTTAATCCCTATGTGGCTACCCATGATTCAGTCAAACCTTAAGGTAAGGCTTTAAGAAAAAACTTTGAGGCAGATTAATAAAATGCAATTTACTATTGACTCATTGTGTGATGTCTAAAACGTTGTCATCTTCCATTCCTTCCTTCATCAGCATCTGTCTGCGGGGCTGCAGTTGCGTCTCCAGGCCATCCAGAACCGTGTGAACCACCAGTGTCTGCAGGGCCAGGCAGCCGGAGCCCCTCCGTTTGCTCTGCGCAAATGGCTGCAGTGCACCCAGTTCAAGATGGCTCAGGTGGAAATCCAGTCGTCTGAGGCTGCCTCGCAATTCTACCCCATGTGACCTGCTCTGCTGTCGCCTTGGGTCCAGTCTGGGTCCTTAGACCTGCATGCATCCTTCTCTGGACGAACCCTCTGACCAAAAAAGGACTCTTCTGTAAACTGATGCTGTGGGATTCATTTGGACTGGATCATTTTCAGCATCGTTAGTGTAATACTTGTATATGTACAGTAAATCTATGCTATTTTAAAGTGCTATCACTGGAGCTAATAATTAAAGGTTTGGCAGGCTTGTGGGAGATATTTGCATCAGGTGCCTAACTGTTGTTTTCAACAGATTTGAAGAGTCTGAGAATTTCTATAGACCCATGTTAGTATTAGTGAGGGTGTGAAAGCAAATGCTTGTTGAATCTTACAGTACATACGCTCACTCTATTATATATATATATATATTCTATCACTTTTTAAGTTGCTTGGTTGCAAGCTGGATAATAAAAGTATGATTTTTTCTAAACATTGAGAACACTTTCTCATTTCATATCAATTGCCAACACATTCAAAATTCAAATGTGACATTTACTGCACTTTGATGTCCCGGCTGATGTGGAAAATGTCCAGTTTACCATAATGCAGATGGCAGAGCGATAAAGTCGGCTCTGTTGTTTTTCCTCCCGGACGAGAAACTGAACCTCAGGTGTGTCCGGGAAAATGACATGACATGCATTACTCAGCTCCCGTCTGAGATCCTTGTCAGACTGTCAGTCATGCTGCCTCTCGCCATCAGAGCTCTGATCAATCAGTGGCCAATCTGAGTCGCAGCAGCGGCTTTGTAACTCAATAAGGTGGAGCCAGACATTGGAGGTAAACAAGACTATTTTGGTTGTGCCCCCCTCCCCGCCCCAAAATGGAAAGTCCACCCCACGTCTCGATGCCCCTCTTCATTGGCAGCAGCGAAACAGATTGGCCCACGCGTATACCAAGCAAACACAATTACCTTTGGCCTAATGTGGTTTGTTGTGATTAAGCATTGTTGTGAGGTCTAACCGCATTACCACGAAGCCCTTGTCTGAGAATAACAGATGACATGACAGCAGGGCCAGAAAGGCCAACAGCACATTAATCTTTGTTTTGATCTTCACTGCTGCAAGGATTTCATTATCAAGCTTTAAAATGAATTAGATCTGATGATATAAATGTATTCTGCAAGAAGAAATTCGTTTATTGGACAAAAATAAGTCAAATTTGATTTGCATATATTTTTCAAAAATGTGCTTTTAGTCACTGCATGTGTAAGAGGACCCATGTTGAGAGGTGTATGCCAAATGAGTCACTAGTGTAATGATATCACACATTGTGACTAATGAAGACACATGCACACACTCACACACACACACACTCACACACGCTCCCCGGTGACCCCATAGCTGAATCAGGCTGCAGTGCCCCTTCTCATCAACCTCTAGTCTTGGCTCATCAAAGAGCCGCTCTCCTGCTGTGTGCCTCTGTGTGTGTGTGTGTATTAAAGTGATGCTGGATGCAGGTGTGTATGTGCATGTATTCCATCATGTGCACAGGTGTGTGTGTGTGTGTGTGTGTGTGTTTGTATTTAATCAAGTCCCCCTTGCTCTGGGCTTGCGTCTGTCAGCCACTGCCACCGTTGTGATCGTTTGAACTCGCAGCCCTTTACGAAAGAACCTCTCTCATTAGCAGCAGCTTATGTAATCAGTGTCCCACAGGTATCCAGCTTTCCCCGCCCCTGCCTGCTGCCTCCTGGAGGACCATATGGAAGCGCTGACCTGATGAGCAGGCAGCTGGAGGTAGTGAGGGTAATTAAAGATGACCAAAGGCCTCTCGGGCAGAGAGGGTGTGAGTGGGTCCTCAAAGATTGTGAAGGTCAGCTTTGAAAGGACTTTTCAGCTCTCATACACACAGACTTGCATGCACCAGCGTGGTGTATTACCAGGTGTGTGCATTGGTGACATTTCTTGATTAAAGAGCAAGTTGAGCGAGGTAGTCTCATACAGGGTGCAGCACTATTTTTTGTCCGGAACCAATTTTTAAGAACCCACATTGAAAAGAACCTGTGTATCAGCGCCCTTTTGCTCTGTGGAAATACCTTCTGAGAGGCTCAGAAAACTTGTCCCCCCGCCTAGTGCTGTCACATTGCTTTTATTACAGTGAAATCCACAGCGCCCTGGCTGGACAATGCATGAATGTTTAAATTGCTCAGACTGTCCATTGCCATTACCATCAAGTGGCACATCCAAAGCAGGGCAGGCAAAGCACTCTATGGTCCCTCATTCACATTATAATTCATTGACATTCCTCTTCAGTGCTCCTGTGCATCAGCCTGTATTGCACAGGTTTGTCCCCCTTGTTTGTTTCACATCATTAACTACAGTTAATGTATAATGTAAAAATTAAAATAGAAATAGAAAAATGTCTATATGATTGAATTTAAGACAATTTCACAGAAGTGTTTTTGAATCTACTTCCTTCTTTTAGCTTTCTTCTAAACCCCAATTTCATTCTTGCTTGAGCAGCAGAAATTCCCTCACACACATCCACGAGGTTTTGTCACGTGATTATTTATCGAGCCCAGAGCGAGCACAATATGCAACGTATAAGTTTTCTTGTTTGCGTCATTAAGGCCCATGGAGAGCAATATGCTTGATAATTGCAGTTCATTAAAGATGCACTGTGTGAGACAGACTGAGAGCATGTCCTCCACTGTGGGGGGCCCAGGAGACACGGCCAGCACATCTCTCCGCCCAAGACATGAACGGCACAACACAGCACATTGCAGACAGGATGGGCAGGGGCATAATATAACAAGCTCACTTGTATCACCTTGGCCACACACAGTCCAGTTTGTCTGCCATAACATAACAACAGATTTATGTCATATGCCTCTTTAAACACAATAGGCTGTGGGTCTCTTGTTATGTACAGTTTTATTTACAACTGAAAAGCTCAAATTAAATCAACTTATGCACATCTTTCGGTTTGGTATAATGCATAAATTGTGTATGTACTATTGATTGCCATATATACATGAATGGCTTGCTCCAGCAACATGACAACATTGACATAATTCTAAATGGTAGCACATTGTTTAAGTTTTACTATGTATTAACATATGTTCTGTTACACTGTACATTAATTAACAGTCCAGAAGGCAGATATTCAAATATCAATATTTACATTCATGCATCCTTCATTTCTCTCATATAGGTACATGGTGGGGTATACTGTTAGCTAATATCTGTGCATGTTTCAATACAAGCATGTGTTTTTCCAAATTTCCACAGTTTAGCCAATATCTATACTTAACTGACAGCCACAGAGTACAGCCCACTCTCACTGAGTACACTCATCTGCAAGCACACTCACAGACAAACAGACAGACAGACAGACAGACAGACACACACACAGTCAGTCACTTACACTCACTCTCTCTCACACACACACACACACACACACACACACACAAATGCACAGACACACACAGCTTTAATGTATAAAAGCAGAGCAGCGTTGAGTGATGCTCCAGTTCAGCTCAGTTGTGTTTTTCCAGCAGGGATGTGGAGGATGCCTGTGACAGCACAGACACAGAGACACACACACATCCCTGCTGAGGCCATCCTCTGTGCAACCTGATCTCTGGCTATTGGCTAAGTCTCCTGTCTCTCACCAGTCACAAGGTCAGGCCTGGGCTCATGTCCCCAGTTTCTATAGCGATGGGCTAAGCCCTTCTTGACAGATAGAAAAATGAAGATTGTCAAATCCAAACAAAGCATGACTGAAGGCATCTAACTGACCCCAAGACTCTGAAACAACAAGATTGAACCAAAAGGCTTGAGATAGCAGGTTTAAGTTGTAGGGGAGGCAAAAACGGGGACTGGATTATGATGCAGCACATTAATAATGTTTGGAAAACACACATTCACATAACATCGTAGAGACCCCTGATGTTTTAGCAGAAGTCTCAGGGAAACAGAGAAAAGCATATCAAACACCCAGAGACAAAACAACTGATACCAAAACGCAAGCGTGTTTTCTGCATCAGTGTCTCAACAAACTGACAGCAGGCTTAAAGCATCGGAGCGTCACAAATGGATCATACGGTTTATAAATGATTCACTTAAAAAACATAGCTATTAAGAAATAAAATTAGTTCATCAAGATTTGTAAAGATGTGAGTAACTTACAAGACAGTTTATTTTTTCTTTTAAGTAGAAAAATAAATTCAAAGGTAGATAAATAAGTAAAGAAATTGAGCAAATAATTCAATGAATGACTGAAGTATATTACATTGAGCCTAAGTCTTCGGTGGCATTTTTGGCATGGTAAAATAACCAGTATGTCCCATGTTGATGTCGTTGCTCCTCTTTTTTTTTTTCATATGGATTTCTTTAAATTGCATAGTCAAATGAATCCACACCTCAGAGCCGACAGGAACATAATGCCTCTCGCAAAGCATCTGTCTCAAAAATGCAGAACAAAAGATGGACAGTGTGGGGATTGGAATATAAAAAATGTTGCATTCTCTGTAAAAACTGCATGCACGTTATTTATTTTGTATGATGGGCTTGTCCTGTCTGCTGTATCGTCTGTTGTTCCATTGCAGATGTCAACAGTGTGTGAGGTCTGGATCTGCAGGCAGACTGACAGACGGTCCCTCTCCAGCCAGCAGCCAACCAGCCTGTCAGCAACACTTGCTGTTACTAAGAGCATAATGTTCAGCCTGCTGTGCCACTTTCGACACCATGGGGGTTTGTGGATTTCTGTCTCCGTCCTTTCTGGCTTCCTTTTTTTTTTTACCTTCCATCTTTTGCAGCTCCTCTTGAGCTGAATGGTGTCTTCGGTCCAGGCAACATGCCAAGCAAAGAGGGAAGGTTTACCTATTTGCAAACCTTGGATAAAAACCCTGTTGCATTCTGGGTGAGAAGGGATTGTTGTATTTGGGGTTACGGTGAGAGACGGTAATGGTGATGTCACTTCTTACGTCCACCAGGAGACAGTCTATACCACAGTGTTGTTCGTACCCATGGCCTTCTTCTTACGGATGCTCATGGCATATTCCCCACGACTTGTCCCGTTCTCTTCTTTTCGTAGTGGTTTCCTGCGAATAAATATTTTCATAAAGTAAAGTCAAATTCCTTGACAAGAGATTTACATTTGTCTTCATTAAACAGAGTTTATAGACTGTTAACCTTCTGGCTGCTCTAGATGGACTCGCTGGTCTCAGCGATCCTTTCTAATAAGTTCAATGTTCAAAGGTCACTTTTGCAAGGAGCCGGGGAAAAGACACATTGCAACACAAGGGATATGGCAATTACCTTCTCTGACTGGCAGACACAATCTTCACTCGAAGTAATGAGTATGTGTGTGGATTTTAAAAAAAAAGGAATACCATCAATACATAACCTCCTCTTGAGCTGTAGTACTCTATCCTTTCTATGAGGACGTTCTGGTGCAAAATAAAGCTGCAACACATGATCCCCTTGCTGCTACTGGCCTGTGAAGAGCAGCATCATTCAATGCAGCCCTTTTCATGCACTCCTCAGTGCCTTTGTGGTTATTATATTTGTCCAGTGTACTGTGGCTTCTGCACCGACCCCCTCAGCTGCTCTCTCCTGCTTGGGCTTATGTAACCCGGAGACAGATCTGAATACAGTTAGTACAGTCATTGTTCCACTCAACACTGTACTATGCCTTCATTGCCACAGAGGACCCTTGAGCGACATCTTACCGCAGTGTCTCCTCTCCCCTTCTCTCCTCTGAAAGCCCTGGCTGGCCAGTCCAACTTTGACAAACAGTCATTCCCAGTCCAGTCTTTTTCCCTTGTCGGCCATCATGCAACGGGGGGAATCCTTACAGGATGAAATGAGCTCATACTCGACATAATGCAATCAAATCTAACAACCCTGCAAGAAAAACTATGTTTGCTAAGTTTGTAATGAGAGAAAGTCAAAGAGACTATGTTACTTTTGAAAAAAATAAATAACGCAATCTTCCTCTCTCAAATGAAAAGTTGAATAAACATAAACAATAAAATTCACTGTCGCTCATTTCAATACACTCACAGGTTTTTGCTGTTTCAGCTCTTTCTGGTCTGATATGACTAGTAGCTTATGTTAGCTAACTTTGTATATATGTGTAACTGAAATTACTGAGTTAGTACTCTTTAGCACTTCTGTAAACAACATTTTAACATGTTGCCATTATGCCCTTTTACTATGATTGCCACTTAAATACAAAATACATAGACTATCTTTCAGACAGCTTGTTGTGCTGCTGTATTACGATATTAAGTTATATTCTCTCTGATATTATATCCATGGACTCAAAACTTTACCACTGAGTTGAGTCAATACCTTTGACAAGACCTCAGTAAAAATGCACCATGCATCGTGAGCTGCTTCATAATTGCAGCATTTATTGTGCTTCACTTTGGATTGTATTAAAGTTCTTGCCCCCATGTGTATTCACAAAACGACAGCTGAAGTAATGTCTTTCAATTTCCATTATGTCAAATGTGTTTTGGTGACATTTCCTGGAGGATATAATACAATTGATAGTCTAGTCAATGTGTATTTTTCATGCATATGCTAAATTTGCTCATTTCCTCGGCTGTCAACTGAATTTGTCTACTTTCTTTTTTCGTTGCTCCCTTAAACATTAGCCAATCTGATTCTGCCACACCTGTTATTCAACCATCTTGTTGCTGTCAGGTTTTAAAACCGTTCCTGTCTTGGCTGTTTTTCAGCTGTCATTTCAGCGCTGTGAACCACGTCAACCCCTCCACCTCCACATACTTTCATCTGTCAAAAAAGTCACTGTCAGAGTCTTCACCAGGCTTTAAAGCTTTCGACTAAAAAAGACATCACAATGGGGTCTACATAATAAACACTCGCAATATGCCTCCTCTGTCATTTTTAGCTATGGTAGCAACATGGCTCTAAGGATGGCATTTACAATCTGTCTGTCAGTCTACAACTTTGGTCCAGACTGAAATATATCAACAACTGATGAAACTTTGCAGACATTCATGGTCCCCAGAGGATGACTCCTACTGACTGATCCCCTGACTTTTCCTCTTGTGCCACCATTTGTTTGTTGTTTTTAATGAAATACGATTGGATGGATTGCCATGGAATTTGGCGCCGACCTTCATGTTCACCTCAGGATGAATTGCAATAACTTATTTATTTATTTATTATGAATGACCAATAAAATACCTGCAAAACTAATGACATTGCCACTGACTGTACTTTGCTGTCCTTACACCTGCTTAACATCAGAACAAAGGCTGTATATAAGAAAACATCAGAGTTAGCCTTGCCACAGTGAGCATGTTAGCTTTAGCTCAAACCACGGTTGTCTCTAAGTAAGGCCTCACAGAGCTGCTAGCATGTCTGTAGACTCTTCGTCTCGTTATAAAGTTATCAAAAGGTATGAATGTTATATAAATAATAAAAGCTCTTACTTTTATTTGACGCTTAACTTTGTACATTGAGCTTTCTTTTCTCTTATAAAGTCTCAGATTGATTATGATATTCGTTGTTATATTCATTTGGTTATGAATAACTGTTGAACGACAAACAATGAACGACAGATCTTTTGTGAACATCACACACTGCATTTTGTCCATAGTTGTTGGGGTTGTTTTGGGGATGCAAGCAAGTGGCTCTTGAACAAAGTTATACACAAAATGTGAGGCAATGACTAAGACTTCCTGTGGGACTCTGTCAGCTGGGAGGCGTCATATGTCTCAGGACACAAGGGATCCATGCCGGCCATGTAGGACAGATTCTGCTTGCTGTGTCCCTTGTGGGACCCAGGGAAAGACTCAAAATAGAAACTGTCCAGCCCCAGGGTGGAAACACATTGTGCTGCGGGGGAGAAGATTGGCTGATGCAGCTACAGCTAGGGGAGTTGGGATAGACCAAAGTGTTCTCCAAGGGACAGACGGCAGGGTTTACAGCCAGTCTGGGAATTCTTCTACTTGGAACAAAAAGTTAGCAGGGTTGATTTCGTTTGTCGTTATGCAACATTCTTGCAGCTAACTAATTATTTTAATTTTAAATTTTTTTGACGGATCAGTTATTTATCTGTTATGTTGTAAAAAGGCCGTCTGACACTGTTGATCTATAGCCTGCTGGAAGGTGCTTCGGCCCTGTTTATTTCTCCCAGGACGTAATCTCTGCTCAGACTGACCATGTCGCCTTTGGCCACCACACAGGGCAGAGCAATGGGGCCTCAAACCGACCTCTACCCAGGCCTTCAATAATAGATGCCATGCTGTTGACACATGGCAGGTGGCAACACAACATTTCACAGGTTAGATGAATATTTCATATCAAAGCTGTGCAATCACAGTGCACATTCCTGTTTGAAGTTTGGGGAATGGATCATGGTGAAATTGGGACATGTGTTGAGCTGTTTACAATTACTCCAGCCATCTGGAAATTAGAGTAACATGCTATGGTTCAAAGACAACACATTAACAAACAGACTGTAAAAATCTGTCACCGGTTTTGATGGTGCTGGTATAGTCATTTTGAAAATAAAACAGAGATTAATTATGTATTAGTAAATATTGGATTTTAAACAACTTTGCCTGACAAGTAGTTTCCTTTTATTGTATCTCTGGCTGAGCATTTTGGATATACTTTATTGCCCTTGGACAGGAGCAGCTGTGATGTATTATCTGTCTTTGGACAAGCCTCCCAGAGCGGTAAATGATTGGAAAAAGCATCTAGCTTCATTAGTCAGTTGGTTTGAGTTTTGTTTGTTTTGGCTTCTTGGATGGCTGACAGCCTGGACTGCAGCATCATGTCTTTTGCTTCGGATGGCACAGCAACACTGAAATGCAGCGTGTGTCTGAATCCTCTTCTCTGTGCTTGCACACACCAGCATCCCTGGTGCTGTGGACTCTGAATAGAATTGTATGGAAGTGTTTTTCCTTTCCAGCCCCTTTGCTTCTGACACATGACTGGCAGACAAAGATTATAAAAAATAACAAAAGGCCAGGAGGGCTGGGACCCGCAGAGCTAGCTCCTCTGCTGTCTGTGGTGCTCAGGCCTTGGCCCTCGGCCAGCTGATCTTCATTGGGAAAGCCCGGAGCACTGAGGGGCTGGAAGGGCTATATATAACTGGCTGTGTTATTCTCACTGACAAACCCTGTCTCACACTGTTATTGACTAAGAAGCTCAATTACTGCCTTTGCTTGCTTTCGTAGACAACATTTTTTCTGTCCTTTTCGCTGTGTTGTTTCCTCATCCTTCTACTCAGGAGCGATGGACGATTAGAGCAGCTGTGATAAATGTTAAGGAACCACATTTTTTTCCCCTGGACGGCTCTCCTATTGGCTGGTGACTAATGAATGTCAAATGAGGCCAGTCTGGCTGGATGGACCTGTGTATTTTTCCCTTCTCATTCAGAGTGGAGGGCAGCTTGGCGTGGCACACGGTCTGCAGTCTAGAGCCCACAGAGCTTCAGGACACGACCTGCTTGCATGTATAAAAGATGTAGCCTGCGACTGAATGACTGCGCAAATTAATTCATAAATAATGACTTGGGTTTGGGGCTGGAGCCCGTATTGCAACAACACTTTCTTACCACTGCTGCATTAAAAAAGGTGCCCCTTGGCTACACAGGGGGCTGGAGAATTGCCATAATGAATTTCTGAGCCAACCACCCATTACTTCCGCTGCCTGACTTTGCCTATTTGTTGTTTAAAGAAAGGAGAAATAGAGCTCGAATGAGGAAAGCCATGTCTGGCATGCAGGGTTAATGTAATTCCATAAATATAATAAGGTATGATACTAAATCAATTTAAATACACATAAATAAAACACAGAAGAAGCTCCCTGATTTAGCACACACATCTGTGGCTACTCTCACATGGGTGTGTGAGAGTCAGTGTTTATGCCATATTTTATAGAGTGTGTAAATATGCCAAGATGATGTATATGTAAAGATGTTGTGAGTATATGGATGGGTGCACACAAATCACCGCCTCCGCATGCCTCTCTGTGCACGTGTGCTGCTTTGCACGATGTGTATGCGTGTGGTTGTTAAATGTCTGCGAACATTAACATGGATGTCAGAGTGCATGTGTGACACCGTGCTGCCTGAATGTCACACAGAGAATTGGGTCTGGGTTGTGCTGCAGGCTAAAATCTCACGCAGCCTTTTCTCTAATAAGCCAAATGGGGGTAACAGTTCCCGCAGCAATAGCGGCGTCTTGGGATTCCTCTGCTCGCCTCTTGCTTTCACTTTCATGAATCCAGCTGCCGCTTTAGGAAGCTTTAGACACTTGTGCAAATTAAAATCAACACAGCATTGTATGGTCGGGTCATTATGCACTTCAATAAATTAATTTATAGGATGTTTCTTGGTGACTCAGTGTAGTGGATCTTTCTCAGTGACATTTATAACCCATTCCATTATCTAACCTCTGACCTCAGTGTGACCCAGCAGGGTGATAACGGAGCCGCCGTTGCTTCACACATAAAGGCAAAAGAGATGGTACGGTCTCCCATGGGTCAAATTACATATGACATATTGAGCAGCCTGTCTGTGACAGTTCCTATTTCAATTTGTCATCGCCTAAGAATATTTCAGAGATACGTGCGAATAAGATCTAACTGGAATACTACAAGAACAAACAAGAGTAAAGTCACATCCAACCTCTTGATGGCCTTGTAGCAGATGATGATGGCTGAGAGCAGGAAGACAACTGAGGCACAGCCCACCGTTCCAAGCACTACAATGTCCATCTCCATCCACCACGGCCTCAACAACGGCACCTCGGGCACCGCCACTGAGAAAAAAACGAGAAGAAGACGGGACAGGAGGAAAGAAATTTGGATACAGAAGTAGAGAATGAGTAGAACGTATTTAACTAAATAAATCAGATTTTTTTCATTTATTACAGTGCTCATCCCTTTGGACACAAAACTAACTTGAGTTATTAGTTCCTTGGTGGTTGTATCATACGACATGATAACACAGCAGCATGAAAGTGATTTTCTTCCCTGTCCTGAGTTGGGAAGTAGCTGTGTCCTCGCCTGTTCTGTAGGTCTTAGGTTCAACGTTCAAAGATATCCAACCCGACACAATGAATCATTTAAGGTCCCGTCAGTCTTCCTTACACCAGCACTCTTGTCCACACCAATTACTGTTGCAGGAACCTCCTGCTCTTTCCACATTAGATCTGTGGTGTAAGACCACTCACCAGGAATGTTATATAACATTGTGTGCATCAGCAACTTTGTGTCTGTAATGCAGAACTTATCTCTTCTCTTTCTGCAGCATTTGATGCTGTACCAGCATCTATTAATCAGTTTAGTCATGTGCATATCCATCTATCCATCTATCTATCTATCTCTCCATTCATCCATCTGTGAATGCTGGTTTGTTCCAGTTTTGTGCGCCTGAGAAAATACACTGTGCTGTATATATCTTAAACTCAAAGCTCCTGCGTTTACAGTTATTTTGTTATGAATGAGAGGAAGGGTTTACACCATAGCAACAAATACTCCTTAGTAATGCTGTGGACTATTTTCCAACACGGCACATTTCTACGGAGCAAATACCAAGACATGGCTCTCCCCGGTACAGCAGACCACGTCATAAGTCACTATGAATTTAAAAGCTCCTCTCAGCCAAACTTCCATTTTAATCCTGCGTTTTTGTCAACGGCTGTAGGATTTAATTCAGTCAGTGGTAAGAATGTACTTCATTGTGATAAAGCACACTCCTTTGAAAGACTTTGGAAACCATTTTTAGCACATACAGACTTACCTAACAGTGCCAATTTTCCTCCCTTTTTTATAGACTTTTAGCAGATAGATAAGGTCTCAGACATTGTCCCAGATTTTCATGTTAGCTATGCATATTCATTGCATTTTATAGACTACAGTTTAAAGCAAAATTTCAGCTCTAATCGTTTTGCAAATTGGGCTACTGAAGGAATATGAAGATAATTATGCGCCTGTATGGATTAAATTGAGAACTGAAGAAAAAAAACGTCCTTAAAATGAATTATTCATGGCGTCTCCACCCTCTGCAAACATTTCTGTGTAAAGTTGAAAAGGAATAAAAATTGGCCTGCTTATCATGTTTATCGTGACACACTACTGTTTATGGATGAGTTCAGAACTCCACTCATGCGTTGGCTGTAATTGGGCATTCAAACCCCCACCTCAGCTTACAGTCAGATGGTCCTGACAGCATGCAGTGCCCAACATTTACAGAATAACTCTCGATAGGTAGCTCCTACAGTGAGGAAATAAGGTCCATTTAAATTGACCAGACAGAAAGAAATCATTGGAAGTGATTGATTAAAACCTTTACACTGCTGCCTGTTGAGACTTTAATGATTTAGTGCTCCTCCCTACTCATAATATTAAGGGCTAAGTGTGAGTGATTCTAAAGAGTCACAGTAATAGCTCAGAACGGCTGCATCATCAGAAACACCTGTCTCATATTTCAGTGCACTGTTCATTAAGGTGCTTGAGACTACATACAAATCATATCAACTTTCAGCGAGCAGGCTGGTGAAATATGTTTGCCTATCTGTCAATGGATTTACCATCTCAGAGGGAGTGTCGGAGGAAAAACTGCTGCAACAGGCAGCAGATCAGATATACACGCTTGTTGTATACAAGCACTAACACACAAAACACTGACACACACACCCTGATTGCCGCCAGCTCAACTTCAAAACAAAGCTAAAACTACTGGGCTGCTTCATTAGCTCCTTATCTCTATCACATTAAAGCTAATTTAATTAACTTATCTGTATTTTAATCAGGGGTCCTCCGGGGGAAACCCTACCACTGAACCATTGAGCTTGGCAGCCCAGCAGGCATAGATTTCACAAGCAGCTGGGTACTCCCCAAGGTCAGACCCGGCATAAATTAGTCCTGTGTTCAGCTGTCAACATCCTGCTGGCTCTATCACACGCACAGACGCACTCTTGCAAAACAGTGCCCATGCACGGCCTCTCACACAGTAATCTCAGGGGGTTGATAGTACATTTTTCTTTTGAGCATTAAAAAAACACTCCACGTCAAAACAGTTTATTCAGACTAGCCAGTTGCTTGACACCTGCGTTTGGCTGGGAATGAGATCCAACTGTGGAGCGAGAGCAAACTGAGAGAGTGAGACAGACAGACTTGAAGCGAGGCAGGTGAGAAACCTGGGAGTGTGAGCTGGGAGTCTTACCTGTGGTGCCCAGTAGCCGTGGGGGAGGCGGTGGAGGCGGTGGAGGAGGAAGGGGAGGGTATCTTCTACAGTGGCATGCCAGCTGGCACTGTTCGCTAACTTTCTCCGCCACAGTCCGTGAGCATGACCTCTGGAGTTCTCCCTTATGGTGAAGGAGAGAGAGAGAGAGAGAGAGAGAGAGAGAGAGAGAGAGAGAGAGAGAGAGAGAGAGAGAGAGACATTGAAATGACTGATGCACTGTCCTTCAGTGCATTACTCACAAGTGCCATCAGCACAACACTGTGCAGCACAAATGGAGATGCTTGAACACACAGCAGCCTCTTAGTTAGCAGCACCGTGGATATCCTCTCAGCATTCTTTTCGTAATCGCAGCTCCAGTGTTGTTGTCACCGGGGCTGCTGTGTATGTAGTACATGCAGAATAGTATCACGTCTATGGCTGCAGCCCGCTCCCTGTAAGAAACCACCCACCAACAGAGTGGGCAGCAGGCTGCCCCGAGGAGTGTGCGTGGGTGGACTTGGAAACTCAAGCAGATCACATTACACATGAACCCTGGCAACACTGCGTGCGTGTGAACAGCTCACCACTATCTGTAGGCAGCAGCACAGGGCAGAGGTTAGCATACTCATCACCAACATATGCCTGCTGCAGGGATCCTGGTGGGATAACTGAATGTTGTTATTATAAAAACACAGTTGGCCACTCCATGTTACCACTACTAGAGAGCTGAGTGTGTGTGTGTGTGTGTGTGTGTGTGTGTGTGTGTGTGTGTGTGTGTGTGTGTGCAAAGCTATATTTCTCATGCCTAACTAAAAACTCTACATATGCATGCCAGTCAGTATTTCTGAAACACAAGTGTACCCTGGACTTGTGATCCCAACATCTGGTAAAAACACACTAAGCAATGCTTTGCATATTAATTGTGACATAATGAGTGCATAAGTTACTTGAAAACAGTTTCACCGTTTTTTTATCCTTCGGAAAATCAAACTCCTGTTACATTAGTGCAACATCTTCTCATGCGTAAATTGACAAGTGGCGCCCATGAACACAATCCTTACCTGGCATGAGAGTAAAAACAGTGAGAGAAGGCAATGACCGAAGAAAAAAGGCCAAAAACTTAAAGTAAATGGCATTAGATCTTGGACCAGCATTCCTCTTGCGCTGTTCTCGAAGATACTAGGCAGCGATTCCAACAAACGAATGCAGGATACATAAGCTTGAACTGTTTGGGAAATAACCATCCACCTTGTCCAGTTCAGCGGCGATATCTGTGACAAGCGTCTCCAGAAATAGTTTATGCCACAATCATTTTCCTCTTGAGATCCCGTTGTTGATAGCATAGGACAGGCGAGCCGGTGGAGTGAGTAGCAATTCTCGATAATTCACATCTCGAAAGTAGTTTTTTTTCTTATTGGCACTCAGATAGCGACCTGAATCACGCCGCTACTCCGTGCAATGTGAGGGCGGTGGATGGCCCGTACCTTACATCCCTCCTCGGTTGCAAGCATGAGTGCAAATGGGCCACTCAAGCCATCGAAGTTGAAGAGAGAAAAAAAAACGAACAGAGAGAGATCCTCAGTAATATCGTGCGGCAGGATTCCTCACAATAGGATCACACATCCCCTCAAGTTATCTAGGCTGAAGACTGTATGGGCGAGTCCGGAGGGCAGAGCCGAGGGTTAAACTGATGCATCCCCCTCTGTGCCAAAATACAGCGGGCTGTTTTATACGGGAGCATCACCACCGCGCACTTGATGCAGCGCTCACATCAGCTCATCCTGACAGTGTGCTCAAACAAATTCACCCTCCGCTTCTCAAAAAGTCCCCCCCTCCTCCTGCCCCCCCCCACCCCAAAAAAAAAAAAAACACACACGGAAGGTGGTAACGTAGGCGTCGTTAATGTCAGCGGTTTGTTTGTGTTTTTGTTTGCTTGTTTATATCTGTGTTATTTTTTTTATAGTGGCCCAGGCAGAAAGTGTAGCCCTCAATGCGTGGAGGCGAGTCCGTAAGGATGACGCGTACTAGACCGAATTAAAGTGAAGTGGAGAGAGAGAGAGAGAGAGGGAGAGAGCGAGAGAGAGAGAGAGAGAGAGAGAGAGAGAGAGAGAGAGAGAGAGAGAGGGAGAGAGCGAGACGCCTACCTACTGAAAACACTGCCGTACCCATGTTTGATGTGCTGTGTGCCTGCTAGAGCACTCTGTGGTCCACTTTCCCAAAGTAGGCTGAGATAGGCTAAACAATACTGATGTAACCTGGCATTTACTGCTAAAGCTCAACTGCAAAGACATCTTTAAGATATTTATTATATGTTTATTTATAAAAAACGGGCTGCTTTTGACTTTTTTTTTGCCACCATATTGATTTATTTTACAAGAGGTGATGCTATAGGCCAGAGTGCAAAGAATCAGTATAGTTTTTTTAAGAGCAGAGTTGCATAATATTGTTGGTGGTCTTCACAAGGCACAGTTATGAAATTACCCCACAGCCCCTAGCCGTGGTACCAGAGAGCCAACGTGACATTCACAGTTTACTGAATTTACTTAAACAGATAACTGTCAGTGGGAATAAAACCTTGATGCTCATCTTAGTGTCATTAATAAGGGAAGCAATATGGAAGAATAGTTGTTTTGATAAATATTTGAAAACACCACGTGATTTTACATCACTTTTATAATAAAGTCCTCACACTAACTACTCCTAATGCTGACAATGGGTTACTTGATTGATTGTTGATTATGGGATTACAGAAAATGAATCAGTAACTATTTTTTTTATAATTGTTGATTGTCATTCTAGAAGAAAAAGCTGCAAATTATACCAAGTTCAAACGTGAGAATTGCTGTTTTTTCAGTCTTATATAATTGTGATTTGAATATCTTTGGGTTTCAGACTGTTAATTGGACAAACCAAGAGATTTGGAGATGTTACTTTGGGATTGAGAAAATGGGGATTTTTTTCACACTACTCCTGACATTTTATAGACTTTCATCAATTCTGAAAAGAATGGTTAGTTGCAGCCCTACACTGTTTAAATACTTTCCCTTCAGTATCCACTGCAGGGATCTTTGTTGCTGCCGCAGCACTGTCCCTTCAACTGTTAACCATCCATTGTCTTGCTGGAAGGCATTTGTTTGCAGGTTTCTCTGCTCAGTACACCAACATGCTGCCTGGCCTGTATGACATTTTCATTGCTTACTGATGTTTCATGAATCCACAATAATTTGCTTTACCCAAATGACTTATGTTTGAAAGTATTGCTTGTGGTTTAAATAACAGAAGTGACAGCCAATTGTGTCACAGTCTGCTTATTCCAAATAACACAAACAGCATCCGAGCCAATATTCAAACTACTTTGGATTAAGATCAATGGAATAAGCATCTAGCACTACAGCCTTTTGGTCAGCTAATGGGGTGAGCTAATGCACAAGAGCAGTAGATGACTTTTGGAGTGGAAAATCCACATATGATGCTGAACTGCATACAATGCAGGGATTTCTCAGAGTTTCTGGAGTATAGAGCAAGCCTGGATTTGATGTATAGTGGAGGTTCAGCTTGTCCATCCTCTACAGTCTGTCCCAGTATCGATTATCTGACAAGAGGAAAGCACTACATCCTCCTGGTTCCTTCCTGCTGCCTCACTTCCTTCCAACTAGCAGCAATCTGCCACAACATACATCACTGCCCTTATAAACTCAGATAAGAAAACCTCTTCATAAAATGACTGTGGTCTTTCAGTGTTATTATTCTTGCTGCGGTATTTAATCAGCATCTCTGGAAAACAAACAGAGCACAGAAATATTATTTGCACCAAACAAAAAGAGATTTGAAAACCCTTTGTCATTCAAGGGATAATAATGTTGAGAGCAAATTAACTCCATGTATGTGTGTTTCTCCTTCATTGTATAAGCCCAGCTTGGCTGTATCATTGTGGAGGTAGATTGCCATCTAGTGGGAAAGTCTGGCAACACGCGATTTAGGTGCTCTGTAAACATATTAACAGATCATTGGAACAAGTGGATACAGTAAGTGGTGGAAAGGACAGAAAGTGCATTTTTGTCTGAAGTTGGATATTTCACATTGCTGGATTTTTGTTATTCTAGAGGTTTCTATTCATTGTAAACTCATCTGTTCTTATTTTGTATCTGCAGATATATTTTTGTCATTTCTATCACAATTCAAATATGTTTTTTACAAAAGTAAAATAGAGAGAAAACATAAGTGCATCATTGGAGACCCCAAACACTCCCTGACTGCAACCTTTTCTCAGTGGCAGCTTGCCTGTGCACATGCAGCAGTTAAAGTGACACTTTAACTTGTATGTTATGTTGGTTTCCCTGTACAGACTCCCATGACCCTCTACAATTGGATTAAAGTGTAAAGGTAAATAAAGAAATGAGTGAATTTTGTCATTTGGCTCAGTGTTTTTCAGAAGTCCCATAAATCAGCTCAATCCTCGACAAACATTTCGTCCACCTGTCTTGGCACCAGGACAGCGTCACATTGTGAGATTTAAGGATGCCACTATGCTTCCTCTTTCTCCCTCACTTCAAAAGCACCGGAGTGGGGTGACAGGCCAGGGGAGGGGAGCCCCATTGTTAATTGGCCTTTTCAGCTGAACAGAGAGGTGAAAGGAAGAAGAAGAGAGGAGGACAATAGGGTCCCATTGCCTCTCCAGAACAAGAGGGATGCACTGCCTAAAAAGATAGACCAGTCAGAGCACATATAGACCTGCGGGGCTCTCCTCAGACAACCCCAAACGGAGTGAATGAGGCAATCAATCATGTTGGCTGCAGCTCCCTCGGAATAAATGGCCTGTAGCCTCGATGTAGACTGCAGAATGTTTTTCAAAAATGATCTGTCCTGGTGCTGGAGTGGTTCAGATAATGCTTTCAGGGTAGCATAGTGCACAAGCATGAGGTGTTACTTACCAGACAAACAGTTTCCTCGCATTTCAGTCCTCTGCTGCTGCGGTTCAATGGGACGATAGGTACTCTTTTTTTCACTTCAATGAGGGGATGAAGCTCAATTAGCATTTCACAAGTCCCCTTTTCCTCCTCCATTGCAACCTTCCCCGCGGAGCCCATGCTTTCTCTGGGGATTGTCCTGTTTTGGGCCCTTGTTGCCGTTGGCAGGGTGACAGTATTCGAGTGTGCAAACTTGTGCTATTGTCCGCGGGCCAGAGGGAGCCATGGAGACCCCATAATATGACACAGGAAAATGTTTGCTGATGGCAATTCTATGGGCTTTGTCCGACTCTTTCTCCTTCATGACGACTCGATTTAAGTCTCTAAATGTTTGACTACAAATGCAGGAGTGCTATCCAGCTCCTTTCCCTTTGTCCCGCGAGGTTTGAATGAGTAATTCAGCCTTTGTGTCGCTCGATTGAGGGGGCAAACAGAAAGACAAGATTCTTGAGCGTTCAAGCCCCTTTCCATGGTTATGCACTCTTTAGATCCCCCCCTCACCAAATCCTACAGCTGACATCACTCTTGGGGGGGTATCTATGTTTAAGACTAAAATTTAACCGCTCCAGAATAAAGTTAGAATGCATGCCTATTTCAGCAAAACTTGCGCTCATTTTTATTCATGCGCACTCCGGCTTTTAGGAGATGCTTGGCCAACGCGCGGAAATCACCGTGCAGGAGAAATATCGCATCCCCTCGGCGGCTGTTTTCCAGGTCTCCATGACAACAATTTGCGATGGTGAAGAATTCGATACCAGGGCGCTTGGAGGCTGATTGGGTGCATTGTGAGGGGCCTGGGGTCGCTGATTGGTTCAAGGAAAGCACCACAACTACAAGGAGTTTATATTCATTCAACTTGTTGAAGTGCTCAGCCTGGAGGGAAGTCTGTGCTTGGACTGTGGCTTCGAGTGAGTCTGGAGCCATCCAGCAGTGGTGAGCAATGGGTTATTATTACTCTGAACAAATATCAACTGAGAACCATCACATTCAGTTTAGGTTTGGTTGCAGAATTCCTTTAAAAGAAAAATGTGCAATTGCGCAAATCCTAAATTGTTTTTCTGATTCCCCTTTAGATCTTGATGGTGGACTACAAGATCCAACATGGACTGATTTAATCAAAACCTTTGCAAATATGGCAAACGCAGACAGTGAAGTCAAGACGTTGCTAAATTTTGTGAATTTGGCATCCAGCGATATCAAAGCGGCCTTGGACAAGTCAGCTCCGTGCAGACGCTCCGTGGATCACAGGAAGTATCTGCAGAAACAACTGAAGCGATTCTCCCAAAAGTACTCCAGAGTCCCGAGATGCCACACGCACAGGTCTGCTGAGTATGGGTGCGCCAAACCGGTGGGGACTGGTCACCAGAGTGTGAAGGTCACGGAGAAGGCCGGATCGGATGCACAATGTGCGGAGAATGTGGGGAGCGCCGTGGAGCAGGTACCCATGAGGAAACGCCAACTACCAGCCTCGTTTTGGGAGGAACCTAAATTGACCCCAACTAAGAGGGAGCACTCATATTTAGGATTAAAAAGGAACCATGCAGGAACTTCCGAGAGCAGTGAGAATGACAAGAGGAAACGGAGTTGCGATAAGGATGATACAAAGGCCGCTCTGTCGGCGTCCAGTCGGCGCAGCTCTGCGGATAAAGAGACGCTGAAATTGGACCTGACCTCTCACCACTGCGTGAATGTGTGCGGCTGCTGCCCCTTCCAGTACCACGGACACCAGGTCCTCCACAGTCACATTGTTGTCCCACATCCGCCGCTGGGACTGTGGACTAAAGCAGCAGAGACAGAGAGACCTGAGCATCCTTATGGACAGAAAATCCACACGCACGTTGTGGTCAAACCCATACCGACCAAACCCACCGTCCAGTCACCGATATTCAGTGTGTTTGGATTCATTTAATTACCCTACTAATGGAGCAGTCACACCGAAAATGTGTAAATAGGACTAATTATGTTCATGTTGCATTCTACAAATCCAACTCTTCATTTTTCAACATTTGTACATGAGACACTTCCTCGAGCACTTATTGGAAACGTAATCTATTTTTATTGTTTAAATCTAAAGTGCTAAGTTGCACTTGCAGAATAGCGTCTTCATGTGCACTTTCATGTCTGATGCCTTTCCAAGTATCTGAAAAGTGACAGTAATTTAAAAGGTTTCTACTTTTAGGTTTCTGCAGAGGATGAATGCTCTTTTTTTCAGCACCAAAAGTCAGCAAATGAATGAGCACATCCTGTTTTACTTTTGTCTTTCAACTATGAGAATAGAATGTGGGACATAGATTGCTTTTTTCTTTGTCAAAGTAATGTATGATAGATAGGCCCATTTGAAACAGTGACTTTTATTTTTAAATAAATGATTCAACTTCCCTCGAGAACTCCTTTGGGCATTAGATTATTTTTGCTTTCATTGAGCGTTTCTGTGAAACTGCAAAACACTCTGACGGACAGATTAAAGAAACTTATTATCACGTTTTACATATGTTATAAATAGATATTTTACACATAGAGAATTGCATCTACAGATAAAAGATATGCGATGAAGCTAAAAAAAGAACACAAATTGATAAATTTAGTCACATCTATGATGCCTATATTGCTTGAAGTTCAGATTAAAGTCAGTCAGCCAGGCTCAGGTATCTGATCAGTCTGTCTGGCAGAGGCAGACTTGTGAGAGATTTCAGTCTGTGTCTCCCCATTTGGGTCCGAATCCTAAATCTGCAAAGGTGCAGCAGTGGACGAGGTGACGCTGTGGACAGGACAAAGAGAGAAAAGATCAAGAGGATTGTTGCTTGCATAATTGTAGACCACATTTACGTTGTCTGCATGTGTGAGGAAGTGAAAGACAGAAAGAGACACGTTTGCATGTCAGGATGATAAGATTTTGTCAGATGCTTACATGACTTCCTCTTAACAGCGAGCCATTCTTCTCGGCTGTCCAGCTGTTCAGTGAGCTTGTTGCAAAGCTGAACATGACCAACATGCTCCAGCAGCAAGTCTATGATCGGTCCTGCCCATTTACACATGACGGATGTTGAGATCCACTCACAGAACTGAAAAGGGAAAAAAAATATACTTTGAAAGAACATTTCAGTTATTGTAAAATCCGAGTCACTGCTTTTGCCTATTTTCCACACCTGTGTTGCTCTTTCTGGTGGCTCACTGCAGTTTAAAAGAAGCATATTGTCATTCTGCAAAACAATTCTGTTGCTGCCAACTGTTCTTATGTGGGATCCTCCTGATGTTGGGTGAGGGGCACAGCCGTATGTACAGGTAAAACAGGAGAGGGCATCACAGCCATTGTCCAAAAGACACTTGAGTAGAGGCAAATTATTCATGCAAAGGGCAACAACAGCGGGAAACATAGTGGCGTAGGAGGGAATTCTGGCGTTGACATTGGCCCCTCTCTCCAGCAGTAAGGACACAGTGCTGACACAGCCCTGCCGCACAGCCATCAGTAGAGGACTGACTGGGTCCAGACTAAGATTTGCGCCAGCGTTCAGTAACACCTCTGCCGTCTCGGTGCTGCCGTTGGCAATTGCAAAGTAGAGAGCTGTTGCTCGTCGATCAGCGTACTGGATGGAGTGACTGTCGGCCAGTGTGGCGTTTACATCTGCACCTGTCTTGAGCAGCACAGCTGCCGCGGTGTGTCTGTTGTGCTCTGCTGCCAGGTGGAGGGGGCTGATACAACTGTGCCGGAGCCTGGCTCGACTTGTCACTGAGACAAGCAGGGACACGATCCTGCACACAGAGTGAGGACACAAAATACACGAAGACAACAAATACTAAGCCGTTTTCTAAAACTCTTGCCGTAGCCTTATTCATAATAACCATTGTACATTATAACAACACATTTTGTAGCTGAATACAAATATTGCAACTTCAGCAGTATCCTTATCAACAAGTTACTTACTCATGATGTCCGAATTGGGCAGCAATATGCAGCGGCAGCAGTCCTGAGTTGGTGGGTTTGTTGGCATCTGCATTTTTAGTCAACAGCACTGCAACGCTTTCCTTGTGGCCATTTTTACTGGCCTCATGCAGAGCTGTGACCCCATCACACGTCTGCATGTTCACATCTGCACCTACAGAGAAGCATGGGTCTTTTATAACCTTGAAATGGGGATTAGAAACATTAAAAGGAGTGATATTGTTGTGCAGAAAGGTACCTTTTCCAATAAGGTAGCAGAGCGCCCTCATCTGTTCTCGCTGAGCTGCTACAATGAGTGGTGTGATGCTGTAAGTATTAGGTGGATTGATTGCGGCCCCGGCTCTTATTAGTATCTCACAGATCTCTGTGTTGTTCCTGGACACAGCCTCGTGGAGGGCTGTCCAACCCTGACCACACCGCTGGTTCACAGTGGCCCCATGGGTAAGAAGGAGGCTCACCATGTCCATATCCTCCAACTCACAAGCTACAGAAACAGACAAGTCATTTGGCTGTTATACGGTTATCTATATTTTCTGAATAGTTCTGTTGTGTAGAACACTGCTGTACCTTTGTACAAAGGGGTTTCTTTGTTCTTGCTGCTGATGTCGGGGTCGGCGCCTGTCTCCAGAAGGCACTGCACACATGACAAGTGTTCACAAGACACAGCGAGCAGCAGGGCCGTCTGCTCCTGCAAGGTACGTTTGTCTACCGATCCTGGATGGGCTGGTGCAGAAAATATTCATATCACACAAACCAGTTTGGTGACTCGTTTTGCATTTTGAGAATGTTCAAACAAAGCATCAAAACGCCTCTTTGAATAGATATGTAGATATGGTATCTTTCCCATATTGTCACTCTGAGCTCATGCTATTCAAAACACAACAAATGCACTGCTTTTAATACCGCTTTTAATGTCATACCCCTCAGTATGATCTTCAAGCACTCTGTCTGTCCGGAGAAGGCAGCATCATGCAGAGGTATCCAGCCATCTTTGTTCTCCTTCAGCAGGCTGAGAGGAGCGGATGTTGCCAGATCATTAACAGCCTTCACGTCCCCTCTCCTGATGGCAAAGACCACTGGCTCAACATCCCTTAAAAGGAGAGAAAAAAACACTTGAATTGACTTACACCTAAACACAATCAGACAACAGCACTGTGTGAGGGCTGTAGTTTTGATGCAACCATGAGATCTCCAATATTTATATTTAGGTGATAAAAATAATAATATACTGTAATATAATAAACAATTCTAACTGGTATAATATGTTATTTATTTAATCAAAATCGAATATTTCCTACTCATATTCTACAACAGTTACACAGAAGTCCTCAGTTGAGCAGAAGGACCCCCAACACACACACACACACACACACACACGCACACACACAGACATGCAGTCAACAAAAGACTCACTCCGGCTCTGACGCTGCGTCGCTCTGTCTGTCTCCTCTCCTCCTATCTCCTCGCACTCGCGACATAACATTATTACGTTTACCTCCAGCATTACGGAACTGAGATAAGTATTCAGAATAGATGAATTTAGTCATTACTGATGATGAGAGATTTCACAGCAGTGTTTCCTCTCACAGCGTGGCGGCGGAGCGGCGCAGCAGTGTGCAGCGCCAAGCGGGGCTCAGCTGTGCCGTCTCAGATTATTTTGGGACATTGTCAGGCGGCAGAGTAACGGGTTTATCCATATATGTCAAGAGACTCGGACATCCAGAGATAAGGCGGACAGCACTGAAGATAATGAGGCCCAGATGTCTTTCTTTGCACACGAAGCCTTTATTTAATTGGCTGGTTTCCACATTACACAATCAGTTAATAAAAACACTAATCTTAAAGCGTACTTTTGGAAGAATAGGCCAGTACAAGAGGAAAAACACAGCGAGGGATAACAATGAGTACTACGGAAGATTAAAGGTAGAGCCACCACAAATCACGAGACACACAGACAGAACGCCGCAGACATTGCAGTCCTGGACTGTATCCATAGAGAATGCTATTTAAATATTGCTGTTATGTCCTTCATTGTTGTTAATTAAGAGAGGAGGTATATAGCTGCTATAATCAAATGGACTAATCAGGGCTGTAAGACTTTAGAAATACTGGGGCCACGAGTCTGAATTTCCCCACTGATCCTTATACGCACAACCTTTTTTTACTTTTTGTTTTGACATTTTATTGATTTAATTGTGCAATTATATTTGAATTGTTTCCCAACTTTTGAAAATGTGGCTGCATAGTTCAGGCAAAACTATAACTCCCATAAAAAACATCAGGTTCTGTTTGAGTCCGTTGGGCACAGTTACATAATTGTTCATGTTCATGGCATTTTTTAAATGTGAAGCACCGCTTGTAATTTACGCACTATATCACTTTGAGGGGGCTGCAGTTTCTCCACAAGAGGGAGCTTTTTTTTCATTGACAGACCACATGCTAATGACATCAATTAAAGTAATAGCAGAAGCAGTTTCTACCTGCAGATGTACACACTTCAATGTCTGCTTGTAGAAAATGATGGCTGCTGCACACTCACAGGCCTCCTGCAGGCAATAAGCAATTGAGCAGTGCTGTTTTTCTTTTAAATACTTTTCTTTGTGTGTGTATTCTCAAAGTTAGCTGAAAAAATTATAATAATTGAACATCTTTTTGTAACATTTTACTTCCAGATTATGTTCACCACTCAAATACTGTGGAGCTATTTAGTTTGTTTAGACATGAGTAGTTATTTCCCTTCCCTTGAACCAGAGATAACATTAGGCTTATTTTCAGGCACTTCAGCAACATTTATTTTAGTCTCCTGTATTGAGCCACATTTATTTAAACAATTTCACAAACACCAAAGTTTGTACTTCAAATATTCAGCACAGACAAAGTAGTTCTTTGTTTTTTTTTTGTTTTGAAGACTAATTATGCTGATCCATTGTTGTGATAACTTATAACCATGCCATTTATAAAATACTACAATTTATATAGAAAATTATAAACACATGCCGTTACTAACCACACAAAAAGACTGATTTCAAGATTTCAAATGGATTATTCAGGGATTGTTTTATTATAACTCATGTGTATACTATACAGTACTTCTCTTAAAAAAGGTGAGTCATAAAGTAATATGATGTTTCCTCACCTGGGCAGGTTTACTGTTGAGTTGGCAGAAGTGTGGCGACTCAGGGAGTAGACAGCCAGCCTGTCTTTGATATCGTTGTTTAGTCTCTGGTAGAGAGACCTGGATCTGCTGACTGTGATCATCACAGGAGATGTGTTGTCCAGTCTGAGGACTGAGACATCCAACAGCGTGCTGCTGTCTTCTTCATAGACCAGAGATGAGCCTGATGATCCACACCAACAGAGTCAGAACAATTATATAAGCAAATGTACAAACCTGCGTAAACACACATACTACAGTCACACTGTGTGAATTAGAGACCAAGATCCTTTGACAGAGCTGAAATCTGCACTTGTAGACATCAGAGAGCAGCAGCTCAGGCAATGAGGATAGATGCCTTTTAAGGGCATGTTCAACTGTGTTTGATTCCATTTGATTCTGCAGCTCTAGAGGCAACGCTGAGGTGAGGTCGTGTGTAGTGTTACAGTGAGTTATGCAGCAGAAAGTTGGCACAAGAACAACACATAAAGTTGGAGTTAGCATTTATTTGCTCAACTATGAGCAAGTGTTTTCTTAATGGTTTAAGAAAACACTGTTTATTTTTAAACAAAGATAAAACATACACAGAAAGAGGAGAGATTTGGAAGACCAAGTGTATGAAATGTATCTTTAAAGCTTAACTATAATTCAAAGACTGCATCTCACCACGTGTCAGTGTTCCTCGTCCTCATTCAAAGAAGTTGCTTTAACATTACAAACATGTTGATCTACCTTCATAACAAGAGAGATGAGTATCCTTCTGCTGTATTCGCTCTTACTGTCTTGACATGATGAAGTGTGAAAATGTGCACACAATGACAGCTGATTTTTGTTTCACCATCCCTTTTTCGGAAGTGTTTGTGAAGAATGCTTCCTGCAACAAAACTGGAAGTTGCCTCTGGTTTACTTGACACTAACAAGTCTATCAGCAAGTCTATTTACAGCTAGAGGAACCAGACTACTCTGAGGCTGTTTCCAAATTTCTGAGGAGTCTCACATTGTTTTGGCCGATGAAGACAAACTTGTTTTCAACTATGGTCTCATTCTCTGATTCCAGGTTATGCAAAAAGAACAGCCAGTACCCACAAAACTAATTGTGACTTACTGCCTGTTGCTTTTATGTTTACTTTAAATGTGACAGGAACTACAGATACACTAGTTCCTGCCGTACATCCATAAAAATAAACCGAATACGTTTATGGCAGTTACATCTCTATAAGCGATCATCACATACATAAATAAATGTGTATAGATAAGATGTACATGTACTTTTAGATACAAACTGGAAGATATAAAATCCATATTGATCCTTCTACCCTTATTAATATAAACGGAAGTTGAACAAGCACTTAAGGAAGGATTAGTTGTTTGAGAAGAGAGGAGATAGTGCTAATACTGAGAGGTGGTGTTTATTTGCAACACTTTAAAGGTGTAGTCAGCATCGTTAACATTGCCTCAGTCTCGTTTAAGTGCGTCAGCAAGTCTCGTCAGTGATTACACCTGCGGTTTTCCGGCTATCTCAAGTCAAATAGTCTTTTAGGAAAATGGTCTATTGGTAAAACTAATGCGGGTGTAACCATCGTGCATTTTATTAATTTACCCTTCGCTTTTCATGTAATGATGTGTCATATATCAATGTCCACTATATATGAAAAAAGCTCTATAAAACTAGAAAGTCCCTCCAATTAAGAATGTGTGCTTAAAATACTCATTGTGACTTCCCTTTGATGTTTGACCTTCAGTGATCAGAATGATGTACATGCAGAGTTGAACACCAGGAGGCTGTTTCCATATTCATCCCCTGAAGGGAGAAGGTTTCTCTGTGCTTACATCAAATCTGGATTTAAGACACGTACATTGAGCATGATTTGGTGAAGTTTGTTTGCAAATCATGGTTCAACATGCAACTTAGATTGAGAACGGACCTGTCAGAGATATAGACATTTTGCATCCACCAGTTAAACTTTTGAAATTAAATTTGCATATTATTTGCAAAACTAAACTGTTGAGTTAGTTAATCTACTATTTCAGTGTATATACTGTGCATTTTTTATATTTCTTATTTTTACTCTGTTATTTTTATTGTATATATTTTGCATTTTTATACTTTATACTTAATATTTATATTTTTTACTCTGTTACTTTAATTGCTTAAGTATATTTGTTGCTGCTGTAACAAACAAATTCCCCCTTGCGGGATGAATAAATGATCTATCTATCCATCTATCTATCTATCTATCTATCTATCTATCTATATTAACCAAATCTGGAATTTGTTAAGGTATTCTGGTTCTACTTTTTTGTCAAAAAAATGTATCAGACAGAAATTATAATTCAATGCAGAGTATGTGTATACTGTATATGTCTAGAACAGAGGTAGCCAACACGGTGCCCGCGGGCACCCTGTCGCCCGCAGGGACCGCGTGAGTCGCACGCATCATGTTCTAAAAATAGCACTAGTCACCATGGAGCTCCATCTATAATTGTAGTTGCTGTTCTTTTTTAATCAAAAATGCTTGCATTAGTGTAGATTTTAAAATGACAATATTTCTTGTCAGAAGAGAGTTGGGTACCTGGAGGCGCACGGCGGACAGCCAGAACGAGGCCGCCGCACCGCACTAGGTTTTCAGGTTCCGAATTGCGGGCGCTTCCCATTGGCGCTAGACGCGCGCCGCGAGTGCACCCCTTCATCAGGTCCGTAAATCCTCAGAAAAGTCCGCGGGGCAACAACTCAGGGGTGGCGGGGGTAGAGGCGAGGCAACGCAATCCGACCGAAAAGGCCCAGACTAGAGGTTTGAACGCGGGCGCCCGGAGACGCTCGGCTATAGACGAGACTGGTTACTAGTTTCTTCGTGGAGAAAAAGGTACCATTGGAAAAGCTGGTGTCGGTGACAACAGACGGGGCTCCCGCGATGACGGGCCGGCATGCAGGCTTCATTGCGCAATGCAAAGGTGACCCAGACTTCGCAAAATGTCTACATTACCACTGGATCAGTCACCAGCAGGCGCTATGTGCAAAAGTAACCGGCTTTGATCATGTGATGATACAAAAATATCAGAGATGTGATACCTCTGACTTTCAAATGTTGAAACAGATTAACAGAAATAAAAGTTGCATGTTTAAATATATATGTGTAGATACCATCATAGTTGTGGAAATCATTCTTAATAATTATTGTGAGGAATAATTAACTGACATGTGATCAAACTGTCTCTTCACTTATATTATTATTATTAAGGTGATCTGTGCAACTTTGTTATTCAGGAAGTTTGTATCAAATAAGTAGGCCTTCGTACTACTCGGTACCCTTGAAGTAGCTCTCAGTTTAAAAAGGTTGGTGACCCCTGGTCTAGAACATGTCTGAATGGGAAGTTGCAAGCAGCAGACTTTCTTTTCTTAATTATGCTTTTATTATTATTTCAATGTCAATACTGGGTTAACTGGAACATATTTCGCTGGTAAAGTCTGCAGAGTAGTTTATGAGCTTTTCACAGAGTTGATAACGGGGTGCATCCCAAACCCTCTCTGGACTTCAGCAGAGTCTGGGGACTCGGTTCTCTGAAATTAGAACGGAGTGAGCGCTCTTCATGTTCTGCTCGTGCCGGACCTGTAACGATCTCATTTCTATGCACACGTCGCTCTCATTCAACTCAATGAAACAGAAACCGCCCATCTGGCAGTTGCCATGACAACGGAGAAACGATCCCTGCACATTCCCTGTTGTCTCGCACGCGGTTCCAAGGAAACTGCAACACAAATCCAGGAAAACATCCGGAACGGACTTTCTGGTCTCGCCCGAACGTGGAATAACTGCAGCACTTGTTTACTCATCAGGATTACTGGACAATATATTTGCAAAAAAAACCAACAGCAAACAAACACGATGACGTCCTCCCTGCCTATCCTAAATGACAGCAAGCCCCGACTGAGACTGACGGTGGAAAAAAGAAGAAACATTTTTGTAACACAACTGAACGACACCAGGTAGGAACTTTGTTCCTCTTAAACCCATTTATAAATGTGTCGATTGAATTGTTCTGAAAATCAATTTCTCATCAGACACAGAAAGGAGGAAAATGTCAACTACCTACCTGTTGTGACAGAGGTGAGACAGAATAAGTAAGCATGCTGTTAAAAAATGATGACCTAGGAAACTTTAGGAAATAGAATATTAAAATAATGATACAGAAAATTAGGTTTTGTGGCCTGTGATGACACTTTTTTTAAGATAGTTTGCATGGACAGTTTGAGTGTTTATTCTATGTTTAGACTTCCAGCAGAATCCTTGAGGCAGGAGTGAACACTTTGCAAAAGACCTTGGTTCTGAAGAAACAGGGTGAGTTGGACAAAGTGAACCAGCAACTCGCACTCAAACGACAGGAGTTTAAGACCCGCGTGGAGGCTCTAGCTCAGAGAAGGTCTGAACTGGAACTAAAACAACAGCAGGTGAATTGAACCCCCCTGAATCTACTTGAAAGCATGAATGATTATGCTCTAGATATCCACTGATGACACTGGCCAATATAAAAACCTTTGGGATTTGTATTTTCACCCAGACTAAAGAGAGGGTGATGAAGTTTGAGAAGTTTGTGGCTGAAAATGAAGTGAAGCGACGCCGAGCGCTGAAGAATTATGAGGCTGCACTTGAGCTGAACATTTCTAAACAGAGAGCGATAGAAGATCTGACAGATCACCTGAAACAACTTAGAGCAAGGTGAGAACTCTCAACCGACGCCTTAATGCAACGATCACGCCGTCACTTTTAACCTCAGTTTTCCCATATCTCAATTCACAGAAAGCTAGTTTTAAAGGAGAGAATGTCAAAATACAAAATCTATGAGGACTACTTGATGAAAACAATAGATCATTTCCCCAGCAGTAAGTTAAACGGACTTTTATTGGCCTCCATAAGAAAACTTTTACATGAATCAGTTCTGCTTATCCTAATGAGTTAATTACACACTGGCAATAAGATGGACCAAACTGCACAATGTCTTTCAGCTTACCTTGATCATGGGGCTGAATCTTTGGTGACGCCCATCATTCGGCGCCACGAGATCCTGTCCATCAGCCACCGGCAGCTGCTGCAGCGTTTGGGGCGTCTGGAGGAGGAGGTGGAGCAGGGCCAGCAACAACTGCTGATCATGAAGCAGCAGCACAGTATTAAAACAATGGTCAGACACACACACACACAAACACACACACATATTCATCTTTTCTTCAATTGTCAATGTTTGAATGAACGACCTATTAGAGTTTGCATGTGTGTTGCAGATGGCCAATAAGGAGCTGTCTGAACTCCAGAGTGAGTTAGAAACCCTCAAAGAGAAAAACAAGCAGGCAGAGGTTGACCTGCTGATGAAACAAGGCCTGAACAGACAGAAGGTATGCTTTCCAGATTATGAATTGGAAAGGACTCTTAGCTAATTTGCAGATTGGAGTTAGGGATAGAAATGTTTTTAAATGTGCCATTGTCACTCAGGTTGAAGAAGTGGGCCGTTTGATTATGGCAATCAACAATCTTGCAGAGCAGTGTTATCTATCAACATATGGACCACTGGAAAACATGAACATACTGACAATGATGGACATGGTGAAGGTAATATCTTAAGAAAATAGTTGCTTGCTATATGGTAGTAATAAACGTTACTTTACCTACTTTTTAACTAACAAAGAGTATGATTTCAGGAGTACATCCTGGACAAGGCGGACACGGAGAGGAGAGCGAGGAGACTGATGGAGTCTTCTGCCATGACGAGTAGGACAGCTCCGACCGACAAAAGAGAGAGGGGGTCAATGAAAAGCATCGGCACTAAAACACAAATTAAAAGTTCAAGTAAAGTCAGTAGAAAGAGTGAGACAATGAGTTGATGGGGCACGTTAACAACTTCACATGGTGTCACTGCTTACAATCTAAGTTTGCTGAGTGTGAACATTCATTTTGAAGCAGTAGTTTGACAAGAACAAGTAGAACATGACAAGTATGACAACCACGTCCGCTGATGAGGAATGGAGATGCAGGGAAATTAAAACTCTGGGAAAGGCATATAAGCAAACCTTGTGTTAAGATAATTTTGTCATCATCTAAAAGTGGTTTGATTTTTGGGGTTTGTGTAACAGAGTTTCAGTGTTCAAAACTCTTAGTGAAAAATGCTATGCACCACGTTTTGCATTTAACATTTCATAAAGATTTTGAAAATGTCTTTGGAACGTAATCATTGTTGCATTTTAAAATAAAAATGTTTACAATCAAATGATGCTGTCAGACAAGAAGTAACAATTAGTAAGCATCAAAACGGCCTATGCAATGGTACGTATGCAATTTCTATCACATTTAGATTATACAAACGACAGAGAAAAGATCTGTAATTTAATGAGTATTTGAAATGATGTAGAATAAATTATTCTTTGTGATATTCTGTATTTTCTATTATTAAATCCTGTTCTTTTACTAAATAATATAGTTCAGCAGAGATAATCTGACTTTCCTGTTATAAATCCGACACATCGCGCAGGAACAAATGCTGCAATCATTTACATTTTCTGTTCCACATAGTTTGTGTTTTTGCTCAACACGCCAAACATTTGCAGCAAAGCAAATTCCTGAATCTGGCCTGCTCCATGCTGTCAGACACTGCCTGCCCTGCAGGTTTTCATAAAGCCCTTTAGTGCAGACAGTGGTCACCAATTAGGTTGCAATGCTACTCCTCCGGGTAATGCGGTTAAAGTAGCAAAACATGTTCAGTAATAATCTGGGTTGTTAGGCTGTGAGTACGTTTAGTAGCCTATTGTAGATAAGGATCATTTTAAAATACCGTACTTGTACTTTACTTGAGTATTTCCATTTTTATGCTACTACTTCACTTCATTTCAGAGGTAAATATTAAACTTTTTACTCCACTACCATGTTGTGACAGCCATAATTAGGCTACTTGTTACGTCAGAGATTCAAAACGTTCCTACAGAGAAATATGATGCGTTATTGTAGGCTATATAACGTTGTTAAAATCAGGGTTGACATCGATCACATAGATCGTGATGCAGTACCGTTACTTTTACCTTGAGCATTTCAAAAAAATAAATGCTGATTATACTCCTACTTTTACTAAAGTACGATCTTGAACATAGGCTTTCTGCTTGTAGCAGCAGAGGTTAATTGTGGGTTGCCATTTTTCGGTTGCATAAAGTCTCCTACGAATTTTTGACTCAAACACTGTACTGTCCCTTTAACACGAGCACGTGGTATCTGCAAACATCCGGTTTCCAGAAAATGGAAATACGATTGCAACAATGTTTTGACACACAGCTTTGACGCACAGATTCTTGCTACACTGTAATTACGTTTTCTCTCTGACATTGTTTCCATGTTGTCGAAATACGAAGGGATGTCGTGCTGGTAGTCGACCCCTAAAACTGCTGTTTTCTAAATGGTAAAGCCGTTTGTTTCTCGACAGATGGAGGCAGGCAGCCTCGTCTCATGCCGAGAGGACATCTCTTCGCTGTTTCCAGAGCAAACGCCGGGTGCCAAATACAAAGTAGGACATTTAGTTGGGGTGGGGTTAGTATAGAGGCTACTTCAGGTGCTCAGTCGCCCATTTTAAAGGCTTCAAACTGTCGCATAATAATCACACCTATTGTCCTTTGTTAGGATTTAAGCGGTCAGTTTTCCACCGTCAGACAAGTGCGCGGAGATGGAAACTGCTTCTACAGAGCCCTCTGCTTCGCACACTTGGAGTCAGTGCTGCACAATGCCAGGGCTTTGCAGAGGTCAGTTATCGTCATTACTGCCATTTCTAAAAAAACGGAAGTCACCTCAAATTTAAGGTGGTGACATCTTATTGGTTTGACTTTCAGGTTTAAGGAGAAAATTGTTCAAACCGATGAAGACTTGTCTTCTGCGGGATTTGATGAGAGGTCCTTCAAGCACCACCTGAACACAGTAAATAATGCATTTATTTTTACAGACTTACCATGATGTATAAGGTTAGGAAAGCCCAAGTTTTAATACGCGTGGAAAAGAAAAGAAGTCTTCATTCAAGCGAGCAACAAGGGGAATTTATTGTTGGGAACGAACCATTCAGAAATCACAGAAGCAATAATACAATCAGATTACTAGTTTGGGCACTTCGAATGTTTTTATGGTGGCGTCATTCTCTGACACCCGAGTCAGCTGCAGAACTAAATTCCATTCACAAGCCATCTTCTGGCAACATGTCACCTCACCTATGAAGGTTCTCCGTTATACACGTCATGACTAATTTGGTAAAAGTATTGCAAGTCAAAACCAATTGTACTTGTTGACATCGTGAAGTTCTTTGGATACTCATCCATCAGTTCATCATTGGAACTGCTAATGGATCTCAGGGAAATAAAATCAAAGTATTGGAGGCACACTTGTAGAACTAGGTTAACCCAATGTGTGTGAATACCTCGTTCTCTTGCAGGTTGTTAACGTAGTGGAGCAGTGCCAGGCTGATGAGCAGGAAGACACGCTGCTCAGGCTCTTCAATGAGCAGATGACGTCCGACAGCGTGGTGCAGTACCTCCGGCTGCTCACTTCAGCGCACCTGCAAAACCAGGCGGAGTTCTTCTGCAACTTTGTGGAGGCCCCAAATCTACTAGTCTACTGTCACCAAGTTTGTAACAAAGTGCCGCTGCCATCTAGTGAAAACAAATAGTAGATCCGAGGCTTTAATCAAGGAGATATAACGGTCAGGTTTGGTAACGTCTTCGCTCTCTTCATTCAGGAGGTGGAGACCATGGCGATGGAGTGTGATCACGTGGACATCTTAGCTCTGTCACAGGCCCTGGATATTGGCATCCACATCGTCTCTATGGAGGGCGATGAACAGCAGTTGGCTCACCACGTCATTCCAGAAGGTGCCGAACCCTCCCTGCACCTCCTCTACCAAACGTCACACTATAACATTCTTTACCCGCGACCTCAACACTGACCAGAGACCCACGAGGACTCGGCTCAACTCAGGAATATTGACTTTGGTGGAATAAAAATCCTTCCTGGGCTTTAAGACACTTATGAAAACAGATTTTTATAAAGTCTTGCAGTGTACAGCGATTCAACAACATTTGGAAATACATTTTGTTTTGCACATTGTGCACTAAGTATTTAAACGAATTAACATTTACATAAATCAACAATTACATAAACCGCGTCAAATATGGCCTCTCTAAACACACACATTCCTTTCACATTTCACTGCTGCTCTTTCTTCTGCTGTTGTGCAACACCTTTCTTTAACTTCTGTTGTTTCTTCTCCTGTAATGAAACCCTGGTGAGGGCATTCCCCCTCCCGGGTACAGGCATGTGAGGAACGGACAGCTTTCCCATTTGAGTGGGGTACTTGGTCCTAATCCCATTGTTGAATACCGGCTGGGAGATCAGATGCTTCAGATGCTTCTTCATCCCCTTTACCGCCCTCTGCTGCTCTCTGTCATCATCTTCATCCTTTCCCCTGCCTGTGGACATAAATGGTATATTCAGTTGTCTGTATTTTAACATTTTTAAATAAAGGGAACCTGGTGTGCGAACATGTTGTGTTATGTTGGTCTCACCAATTAAAAGATCATCATCCAGGTCCACCTCCATGGCCTCTGCTGCCTGTCTGAACCAGGAGTTGTGCTGCTTCTCCTTGCTGTTGTGGAACTCAATCTTCTCGATCTGTCTGGCCAAGTTCACCCGCTCCTGTGAACTCAACAATGAACAATCAGATATAATCTCTTTAATGTCACATAAAGGCTTGATCTAATGCTGGATCTCACCTTGATGGCTTCCATGCATTTGCCCTCTATGGGGAACATGGGAAGCTCCTCGTCCTTCCCCAGAGCCTTGTAGATCTTTTTGAAGTTCATCACGTCGTCGGGGCCGATCAGCAGCAAACTCAGACCCTCTTTGGTGGCTCTCGCTGTTCTGCCACTGCGATGGACGTAAGTCTCAGACGTCCTGGGAACCTGATGTTCACAGGTGGACATGATTAAACATATTAGAACAGCCTCTAATACAATACTTCAGCTAACAGAGCTATGCAGCTGTATTATTTAAAATCAAACATTAACAACTGTAACCAAAATGTAGCTCGACGGTAAAGAAATTCCTGCACCAAGGCTCAGTAAAACATAGTGGTTGGTGTTACAGTATAGTAGTACCTTTCTTCATACAGGACGATACTCATGTCGGTTAAACATAAGGAAATGGCTTTCTGAAATAATGAACGCCGTGGACAAAGCTTACCTGGTAGTGAATGACATGCTCAACATTCGGGATATCCAGTCCTCTAGCTGCCACATCAGTAGTCAGCAGAACACAACTGGGAATGAAATTTTGATATTGTGTATAAGTGTCAATTCAGTAATGAGAGAATGGTGAAGTGTTGAGTTGGCCACATGTCAAGGGATGTGACACTGAAGAGATGCTAGATAATGATTAACAGTAACTATGTAAGTATCAATTTAAAGACAGAGCTTATTACAAAAGCTGGGGAAAGATGGCAGCAACACAACCACATGTACAGACTAGTCAAAGCGCACTGGAGTTGTTTCTCCACCTTCCACTTTGAGGAGTGCAAACTTGTAAACTACAGAGCATATTCTGTAAATATGCATTATGATTAAACGATGGAACAAGTCATGGGAACATAATCCTGGACTTTTCATGTATACCAGATAAAATCCTGAAGGCCTTAGTTGCAGTTAAGACTTAAGACAGTTAAGACTAACATAACCTGAGGCAAACCCCTTCAGACTGCTAGTGCAAGTGTGTGCAAACCTCACCTCTCCCTCTCTGCAAACCTTTCCAGGTTTTTGAGGCGTTGCTTCTGGTGCATGTTGGCATGAAGGGGCAATGGAGTACAGTCCAAGATAACCAGCAGAGAGTTCAGTCTCTTGATACAGTCTATACTGTTGGCAAATACCATGGTGCGGCCAGGATACTGGAGCAGGAAGTAATAAAGGTAGAAGTCCTTCTCTTCCTTCTGACAATGGATTCGGGTCTCAGTCAGGGTCTCCACAGTTGCCTCCTTCCGGGTCAGGTCAACGATTTTGGGTTTGGACCTGATCCCCACTTTGACCATGAGAGCTTCCAGCTTGCTCCTCTGGTCCAGATTCTTCTTCTTCTTCTTCTGCAGAACGCGGGTGGGCAGGCTGCGATCCATGGTCAGCGTGGCAGAGAACACAAAAGTCTGCCTCTTGGGATTAAAGTGAACGGTGTTCAGCATCTCCAGCAGACTCTCCAGCTCCGCAAAGTGGCCTCTCTCTACCATGCGATCTGCTTCATCAATGACCAGGCACCTGCAGAATAACACAACCAAGAGAACTTAATAAAAAGGTAGCATGAACAAAAAACAAACAAAACAGACCTCTGTGAATTATTCATCACACTCAAACTATTCCTGATGTTGATCTGTCAAGTTCAATAAAAACTAAATCTGCTTTCAACACACAGTGTTCTGCTGCTTCTGGCTTTTTGTTTGACAATGATTGCACAGGGACCCCTCCTACAATAATGTGCATGCAGTCAATACCAGGTCTCTGTGATTTATTGAGCCTTTCACTGCTGAATTTGTACTTCAGGCCCATTCCTTCATTACAGAGCTTTATACACACTATATTTAATCTTTATATGACACCCTGTATGGTTCCCCGCATTTGAAAATTAGCTAATGTGGTCCGTCCTTACCGGCCAATAAAACTCAAAGCACATTCCATATTTCTATTTCTTTTTCAGTGTAAATGTAAACCGGACATTACCGGGTAAAAAGCATTTATGAAGATCCGTCTACCCTTTAGCAACCCAAACCAGTAACGCCTTTAATCAAAATCTGATGAATAAATAAGGAAGTAGGGCTCGATGATAATTCAGTGCTACAGTTTATTGGCTTTCAATGGCGTCGTATTGTGATAACATGATCATTTATTAAGTATATTGTTATCAAAAACTAAATATGTTGTACTGAAACACATCAATCTTGAGAAAATGAAATACCCAAAGCGCTCTTTACACAATATGGAAACCTCTCCCAGAACACACAAAAGCCTCGACACTTCTACCAAATGCAGATAAACAAATTAGAAATGAATATTAAAAGTTATATTGAGTGATTGCAGGTTTTTGTTTATGCCTGATGACCTTTGTCTGTTGTAATGCAGTACAGTGGGACACAGTATATTGTAATGAATTTGATATCTTTATTATTTTATTCATCTGTGATTTTGCACATAATTGCCATATCTTGATAAAGATAATGTTGATATCTGAAATATATTGCAATACCATATAAGAAAGAGGTGTGAATTGTGACTTACCTGAGCCGTCTCAAATTCTGCAGATGTGGATGCCCCTCCTGGATCAAGTCCCACAGACGTCCTGGAGTGGCAATAACGATTTCTGGTCTTCGCTTTAGCATCCTTCGCTGTTTCTGTTGCGCCATTCCACCCACCAATATTGCCGTTTTGATGTCTACACAAGAGTAACACATTGAGTATCTTGACATTCATAATTACGTTTTAATTATCAAAAACAAAAAAACACCTGGTCATCATAAAACTTGAATGACTTACCTGTAAATTTGGCGACAGCATCAATGTGGTGCTTGACCTGAACAGCCAGCTCCCTGGTGGGAGTGAGCACCAGTCCAAGCAGAGGCTGACTGCCGCCACCGGCAGGTTCTTCTTCTGCTTCAGCGGTGGGCTCAAAGTCAAACTCTGCATTTTCGATTACTTTAACACACCCGAGCCTCTCGTCGTCATCTTTTTCTTCACCGTCGTCTTCGCTGTCATGTTCGTCTGTGTCACCTTCATCCTGCTCTGTGACGCCTTCACCCTCTTCTCCCTCGGCGTCCACGTTGTCCTCCTCGTCGTCGTCTTCTATCCCGGTCTCATCTACAGCTGGCAAATACAAACTCTCCACCTTTGCGGTTGATTCGGTGTTGTCGTCAGTTGGCTTTTCTGGACTTTTCTTCCACTCCAAGATGGCGTGGATCATGGGAATACCAAAAGCCAGTGTCTTCCCACTTCCTGTAATGACAGTGCTCACATTAGCTTCACTGATGGACACATGAGGACGGACTATTATGGGACAAAAACAAAGGGTGTTTTATCTTACCTGTCTCAGCCGCCCCCAGTATATCCATACGATCCCTGATAGCTGGAGGCAAAGTCAGGGCTTGTATGGGACTCGGTGAGCTAAATCCAAGACTGCTCAGTGCCTTTAGCACAAGGGAGGGGACAAACAGGTCCTTCCAGGCACTCACATCTGCTTTTTTGTCATTGGGGCCAGATTGTGCCGCATTTGTCCAATTCTTGATCTGCTTTTTGATTTTGGGAAGCTTTGTGACTTTATCTTGAGTGGATTTTTCTATTTCCAGACCCTGAAGTTCTGAGTCCTGGTTTTTATCTTTTCTTATCGGCCGCTTCGGTTTCTTTTTCTTCTTTTTGTTACTCTTCTTTGTGAGTTTTGGGGCATCAGGTTCTGAACTGATTGCTGTATCTTTACAGGCGTCTTCTACAGGCCTTGCCTCTTCTCCTCCCTCCTCACCTGCAGCTACATCCTTCTCCATCACTTCTTCAGCAGTGTTATCTGGCTGGTCCGATTCCTGTGCAACCACTTTCTGATTTTTCCTCTTTTTGGCTTTCTTCTGAACTGGTTCAGCTGTTTTCTCTCCCTCTTTGCTCTCCACAGCTACCTTCTCTCCAGCCTTCTCTCCCTCGCAGGCTTTTCTCTTCTTCGTTTTCTTCTTCTTCTTCTTCTCCTTTTTGAATTCATTTGCTGCTTCAGCTGCAGCCTTCTCAGAGTCTACCAACCGGTAATCTGTCAGCTCTTCAAAACACACCAGACCCTCCAGTCCCTCCTCGGAGAAGATACTGGGATCGAGCTCTAACGCTTTCCATTTGCCTTTCATATGGATGCTCCGTTTGGCTGGTTTTATCAGCCCGGAGGACATGCGCTTGTATCTGGGCTTCATCTTCATTATCTTCATTTTCCTACAAATATGTACCGAGTCACGCCAATACGTTGAATTGCCTCCGTCAGACGGAGCAGTTAAACGCGTAGCGGTATGTGTGAAGTTAGCTCGCAGCTAGGTGAACTCCAACTATGTACTAAATACCCGTAAAAACGTCAGACCCGATTGGCTTGGTAAGCCGTAAACAACAATACTACAACTATAAGTAAAAGCAATGAACACAAAGTACTACATTGACTGCCTGTGTTGTTTTTCTATGTCAAAATATTGTTACAAATGATGACAACCACGCATGACACGAGGGCGCAGCCATGACAGTGTTGATCACGTGGTTTGAAAAAACTTTATTTGTCCAACAAACAGTTACAGAGTTTTCTGCGGGAGAGAAAAAACTATTCATGTGATATATTTGAAGTGAAGTGATCAGGAGCGTGCTGTCTCTAGATATAGTGATCATATTCATACAATCAGTTATTGAAACATTTCAGAGAAAGTAATACTTTCACACATGTCTAAATTATTAAGACTGGATGTGTTGTAAAGGCACCTTTAATAAAAGGTTTATACATTGTAAGTAATGACTAAATTCATTATTTATAACCATATTCATTTTTAACACTTCCATAATGCCAGTGAAAAACATCTCTTGCTGGTGAGCCGTCACGTTTGCAGGTATAAATGTTAAGTCATTAAGTAATGTTTCTCATTTTTTATTAAGCCATCATAAAAAGTTAGTAAATCATCTGTACACATTTATAAATGTAAATAAATCATGGGATAAGGATTTTTACGATAATTTGCCAAGTCTGCAGGTTTTAAATGTTGATACATATTTAAAGGTTGATTTCCAGATGTAAAGAGACGAAAAGCCAAAGTGCCCTGGTGCTGGTGCTCACATGCATGTACCCGGCCCTGCTCATTTAGTTTGTGTTTTGCACACATCTTAGTCCGAGAGACGAAATGATTTCATTAAATTCAAAAGAAAGGCACAATAATGTTCATTCTTTATTATAGAACAGAACAGCACAAGCTTTAAGATGCATGAAAACAGCCAGTTAAAAGCCTTAGTAAACAACCCAGTCATGACTGCTAGTTTTTGGTAGGGTCAATCACCCTGCCCATGAACAGCAGACAGTTTGTGGCTTCATGGTATATGAAGAAGAAAAACGGCCTGTTGACAATGAAGGTACTGGGTAAGGAATATGCAATAATGCCAGTTGTTGTGGCTGCTGCTGCAATGGTTCCTGTCTCGTCCACTTCGATCATTGCCTTGTGCAGCACCTGTGATTTTATAGTAGAGATTCAGAACAAATTTAACATCTGCAGAGGTTGGAATATGCAAGTATGCATGCTACAGCATTGTGGAATGGAAAACGAACCTCTGACACTTTGAGGCCTTTTTCTTTACTCAGCTTTGTCAAATTGGCTGAAGTACTGAAGATGCTGGCCATGCCCATATCTGGTAGAAGATTTTGCAGGGAATACGACTCCTCCAACTTGAATTTGGGTAACTTGACATCCAGTTTGCTGTGAACATAAAGATATGGCCCTCAATGTTGAGTAGACTCACTTGTTATCGGTTGCTGTAGGCGTTTGATATTATATATTTGCATGTTTGTTGAAGTGCTTTTTGAAAAACCTTTCTAGAGAAAATGTCACAAAGTGCTTCATGGCTCAAATACAACAGAACACAGACAATGAGATAGTAGACAAACTATAGAAAGATGAGTTTTCCAGGTCAGTGTAAAACATTTTCCACATAATTACTTTCTATTACATTTTTCGCAGGTTTTTGATCCAGCTGAGGTACTTCTTCGCAGTGATCCCATCATCAATTACAGTGTAGTCCATGCCTTTGTTTGGTAGCAGGATAAGCATGGAAACGCCTTCCTGATATGGTAGCTTCAACACCTTAGCACCAAGAGGAACATCCTCCATTGAGTAGAACTTATCCGCTAAAAACATCATCGGTACTTGCACAATGTTGTAGTTGTCAATGTAGAACGGTGCACTTTCAGTAAAATTGGGGTTGAAAGGCTTCTGCCAGGATCCTGTAGAGGAAATGATACTGTTAGTTTAATTGTGACACTAATGGTCGAAGGTCAAAACACAAATGGGTGTCAAAGCACGGTTAATAACAACCTTACTAGGGTGATTCAACTTACCCTGGAAGAAAATTGTGTTGATTAACATGAGTTGGGTCAGTGAATCCAGGGTGGACATCATGTCTGTCACTTTGTCCTGAGTCTTGTTCTTGATATACTCATTGATGAACCTGATACTCCCTTCTGTGTCCTCAAAGTCTACACTTCTGATGTCAGCTTCAAAAAATGTCTTGATTTGATCTTCAAATACTTTCTCTACCACAAACTGCTGGCCCGTGAAGAGGGCCATGCCTTGGTCCAGTTTCAGTGATCCATTCTGTTTGATGTTCTCATGAAGGAGTTGAAAGAGTGTTGGGATAAGTTCTGGCTGGTCAGCCCGCTCCAGCTGCTCCAGGTTGAGTCCCTTCAGTATTTCCTCGTGTGTGATGCCATCAGAAGCCATTAAAAGAGCAGCAAAGCTGGTGGAGATGCTCAGAGGCGAGAAAAAGATATTGTTGTCATGATAGCTGGATATTTTTCTGTATAGGTTCATGGCAAAGTCCATATTTTTTAAGGAAAGATCTGAGATGGTGGTGCTCGGAATGTGCGCTTGGTGGACAGGAGCGAGGAAGCCCATGCAGGCTACAATTAAAATAAATCCCATCTTCATTTTGCGTACTACCATATTTTGAGGTTTGGTTGCACAACCTGAAACAGACATGTAGATGTCAAAAGATCATTTCAAAAAAGCACAATTGAACAGTGACACGATAAATATCCCATCTGGTAAAAATTAGAAAACAGATTTGATCCCATAAATAACTTTTGTTTCCTTTCCATTACCACCAAAAGCACTTAAATAAATTCAGTTTTGAATTGCAATAGATTGTGCTGACTAAATATAATTTTCCACAATTGACTAACTATCATACGTACCATTCAGCTATAGTGGGAGTCTACTTCTGAAAGCTACATCTATTATTTGGGGAAACAAAGTGCAAGTGTGCTTTGAGCGTTACATATTAACCACGACTCACTGCCGGTTGTGTTGTTTTTGGAACGTTCAGGGTTTAATTTCCAGAGGCGATGCCACAAGAACTGTCAATAATTGCAGATTAACCTTGACGGACAAAAACTGAGACATGAGAAACTTCAGGAGGAGTGAATGTCACTTTAATCCAAGAACTAATACATTAAATGAAAGAACGTGCTATGGTAACATGAGTACTTATTGTGAGAACGAAGTGAGTGAAAATAATGCGAAGATAAAAGAAACCCAACAACCAAGATTTTATACCCTCTCGCAGGTGCATTTTAAATAGACAAAGCCAAACAGATCCAAAGAAAATGAAAACAATATGACAGTTTATTGGAAGTCATCCAGCACAAGAAGCAACACTTTGCATGACATCCAATACTTTTGTGGAGGCATCAAGATATATCCATGCTGAGCACGTCATTGGTTCCAGAAAATGTAATAACTGTAAACGAACTCAACAGTTGTAATGCTGTAATGTGATCAACAATGTGTGTTGCAACATGATATTGGCTTTTATGAAATTAAAAAAAAAAACTCTTCAAAGCGATGTTCTGTTCCATCTTTGGATTTTAAATGGCACAAATAATGAGGTTAAATAACAGTTGCCATTCATTCTCGCGAGTTGACTCATTTTGGAAGATCATCAATCAGCTGACGGCTTTCATAGCATTAAGCCAAGGCAACCTCAGTAAAAATCGATGTATCTGCACAACTAATGTGTATAACATCGCTCAAAGTGTTTTTGGAATACGGGATCAGTCAAATCAGTGCAATTAAAAAAAGTATTTCAGGGTAAAACTAATGACCGTTTGTGGCAGTACATAAAAGAGAGAATGATCATTTTAACAATCTTTTCTTTATAAATACTGATGACAGATGAAGTCTGTTGGACATGTCAGACTTTTATTTGGTTTTAAGTGATTTTGCTGTGCTGGAAAAAGGAACCATGTATTTATTTATCAGCTGCAGTTTCATGCCGTTTACAGATTGCTTCTTTGTTCCCCATTACATGTTAACTTATTCTGGACAAGACATGAAAAATATTCATCAGTCAAAAGCATCTTAGATTCAACCAATAGTTCTATAGAATTCTGTTGTTCAGCATCCACCAAAAGTGGACAGAACACCCTTAATATTGTGTGTGTTAATAAGTGTTTGTGAGCGGTGTAATCTTACATTTCATGATGCCTACTTATACACTTAAAGGTGATAACCAAACCACAACATCAACAATATGTTGTTGTCTAAACACCTTGGAAGTTCACTCTCAGAGATCCACAAGTAAAATGATTGATGAAGTCAGGAATTAATGACCCACACGTTTTAGTGCTGCTGGCTAAAAGATATTTCAATACAAGAAATGATTCCAAAACCACACTGGTGTTCTGGTGGGGCGTGCGTTGGATTCACATCTAATGTCCAACAAACGCAAGTCCAATGGAAAGGTAGGGGCCTCTGTCATTATCCATCAAACCTTTATCTGTGGTCCTAACATTGGTCTCTCATGGCTTTCACAGAACAATCACCTCAGTGTAATCGCCCCAAAAACACCCTGTATGCTGAAGACTCCTTTCCATCTCTTGCAGAGAAAAAAAACGAGAATAAGAAACAGTTTACAATAGAAATAGAAGGCGACATGGTACAAAGGCAATTGCAAACTTGGATTAACTGCATCATGAGTTCTGTAGTCACTCTTTTCCCAGCGTCAGTGTCTCACTGAGTTAGATTGGACTAACTGATGCTTTTCTTTGTCGTTGTTCTCTTCTCTATAGCCTGTCAGCGAACTAATCAGGGGAAACGGGTCAGCCTTCTGACTTTCCTTATGTTCGCATGTGCAAAAAGGTTAGAGGAAGGAGCAAAGCTATCCCCGTATTGGGTCGCCAATCCTGGCAGGTGGTAAACAACATAGGCAAACCTTGCACGCCTTCACTGGCTGGGCTTTTGTTGTTGGTCCTCTTCAGAGCCAATGTTTACGAATCCTTAAAGAGGAGAGAGGCTTTTTGATCAAAGTCATAATAATCTGCACTGTATGTATATTATATATATACACACACACACACACGTTTACAAAAATATATCAAAACTACTTACCTGAGCCACCTGATGATTTCGTGTCTGGTTGTTGAGGAATGTTCGGCTGAGCTTGTTGCTGCTGCCTGAGGAGTCAACGGTGAGGGTTTGCATCAGAATCCATGCATTCATTTTCCATTCACTCAAAAGGGGGTTGACACAATATCATGAATACTTCAATATAAATTAATTACAACAAGAAATATTATGGCCTAAAAAAACACCACCAAAATAATGTTTACATAAACAAGTGTTGATAGAAGTTGGTTAAATTTACCGATCAAAATAGGCTTGTCTCCTCTTCCGCAGTTCCTCGGCTGTGAGAGCCTCATTCTGGCCGGCTCGTTGTCCTCCTGCAGCACTGCCTGCTGCCTGGCTCCCTGATTTCACATTTCCCATTTCAGACTCTGAGGACTTGTTGCTCATCACTGCACCTAGAATTATAATAATAATAATAATAATAATAATAATGTTACCTAGGGGCAAAATGTGCAAAAATATGACTGAAATCACTGATATGATCAATGGAAAAGGCCTAATTAACAGTGCAATACATATACACATATATATACATACACATATATATATGTGTATACATATATATACACATATATATATACACACATACATATATACACATATATATATATATACACATACACACATATATACACATACATA
>NW_022280037.1:3876719-3919431 GCF_004355925.1 Anarrhichthys ocellatus | reverse complement strand
TATATATACACACATATATACACGTATATATATACATATATACACATATATACGTATACATATACGTATATACATACATACATACATACATACACATATAGATTCGTGAGTTTATAAAATCAACTGTTTCGTTGATTTGCAATTCATCTGGACAAAGAAACAATAAAATATTTCCAAACCTTTGGATAACTCATTTACCTTGCATGCTAAGCTGTATGGCCCTGCGAAGATCAGCTTCTTCATCTTCCACATCTATGTCCTGTCTGCTGAGTGCCAGAGCTTTCTTCAGCTCGTCATCTTCATCAACAACCTCATCCTCCACACCAAAGACCACCTCTGACTGGCTCAGAGCTGCTGACCTCCTGCTCACAGTACAAGACTTAATCAGTTGCCGCAAGGAAGCAGAAAAAGAATATTTTGAGCAACTTGAAACATGAACTAAGATACTTCTCCATATTGTGCTCTCTGCACATAGAGTACATACCCTGCACTTGTCTGGGCTTCATCCTCTCCAATAAGCCTTGGTCGCTGCTGCTGCTGCACCCTCATGATCCCAAGAATCTGTTCTGCTTCACACTCTGGGAGGTTTCCTCGGATCACAAATATGGAATAACCTGCACAAAGTCCACTTTTAGACTGGTTTCTGCTTTGCAACAACTAAACGTTGTATAACAAAAGACAATCTTACAATACCTTCTTGTTGTAACTGTGCAAGGAAAAGTGCTAGATAGGTGTCTGATATCAACTCTGGTCCAGTCAACAGTGAATTCAGATTAAACCACTGCAATGAAAATAAAAATATTTTTAGTAATTTAAAGTTGTGTTAACATTGTTTATTGTTCGTTTACAAGTGCCTCATACCTGTTGTCCAAGTTTCCGTATAGTAAACCAGTGCTCCTTGTAGTTGCAAATAAAGGCTTTCTCATTTCTGAAACATGAAAGTAGGAATAGCTGTCACCTTCAACTGTAGAGTAGTAATGGGATTACAGATCAAGATATTACACAAAAAAGTCTTTTACATTGGATTAATCATCAGGCTCTGGTACTCCCGGCTGTTGAAAAGGATCAACTCCAAACCCCACACCCTCAGTGCATTGCTAATTACCTAGAGGAATTAGATGACAGAAAAGGGAATTCATATCACTAACTCATAATGGTTATTGATCTGTTAACAGATCTGTTGTTTGATTAACAACAATAAAATGTGAATCTCTCACTTGTATTGAAAAGAACCCGCTGTCATCCATGTTGCCAGATGGCTGCTGGAATCACATTCACAGAACATAAAATTAGAGACTGTTTGAATACACAGACAATAAATAGGCTGCTGCACTAGCATTCACTTCTATGTCTCCTCACCTGTAAGAAAGTCCTATACTCCTCACTGGCCATACCGCCTTCAGCCATCCTCATTCTTTCCTCTTCATCGAGCTGATGAGCAATGGAGGACAGATCCACAGGAGTGAAGTACTCACCCTGCAGGAGGTTGTTGAGACAGTGTTGGGCGCAAAGAGAGCCCTCTTGCTGAAAAATAAAGGTTTAGACATTGATAAGACACCAGCGCATATTACTATTCTAACATGACAGCACGATGACATAGTTTTCTTAACAACTTAGTCAGCCTTATGGACATGGAAATAGCTGACGTAAGTACTAAAATTCAGTTGGTATGTCCCCAACAGTTATACACTGGTAGCTACATGCAGCTAGCTTACGCAAACAACACAGTTAATAACGTTACTCGTCTATAAAGACCAGATAGCTAGTTCGTTTTCTAACGTGACAAAAATAACATGGTTGCGGCTGTTGGAAAGCTTTCTGCGTCGTTACTACAAGCTGAAACTTTTCATGATGTCTGACTATCAGATGCAGTTAGCATCTTAGCTGTCTGGACAACAATACTGACAAACAACACCACACATCTCTCCACACCGGCCAGATAGCGCCGGTAAACACATCACCGCTAGAAGATTCAAGGCTTTCCGAAAAAAACACGACGAATTACTTGGGGCTTCATGTTTTAATTTCAACGTTTTAACTTACTTTCTCATGAAATATGGACTCCATATTCAGCTTTCTGTCAAACAGTGAACTCTGACCTCTGGCCCCGCTCCATTCATGACCACGGAAAGAAAGGACAGTCTCGAGCAGCGCCCTCTGGAGGCCTGGAGCCCACACGACCACCGTCATCATAGCGCCAACTGATTTATACATTTATATCAGCGACGTCATTGAAATCACTGTCTGTGTGCGGCACACAGAGCAACTGTCAACTAACGTCATGTCGCTTCATAGAGACACTCATCCACTAAGTATCTTTATTAATTACAACATGTGTCCGTGACATAATTTATTTGACAAAAAATATAGATTGACCCGAAACGTAACCTAATAATAGTCAAATTAAATTGTGTATCAATTAAAGACTACCACCAGAGGGCGAGTGTGGCAGATATTTTTGTTTACAAAATGTTTGTTTTGACCGGAGGCATATTATTAATATATTATTTAAAAAAAAAAAAAAAGTCCTCTATTCATAATAAGTCTCCTATTTGACATATAAACTGAAAAGGAGAGGGCTCGTGAGTGCTTAACTACACCTGCATATTTCGGAGTATTCTAACGGTCAAATAACGTCGCAAAAGGCTTCGATTACAAGAGGAACAGTTTCCTAGTGACACCTCCTCCTTTACGGCAAATGGAATATGGCGGAGGGTGAGAAATCCCCAGACGGACTGGAGCTCAGCAAGGTATGATTTTCACACAGCTAACATGTCTCTCAGTGGTTATTGAGACTCGGGGACAAAACTCAGTAGTAAAATGTATTAGTTTATATGAACAAATAGTCTGACCGGGCCGTTAAAGGGCATCTACTTCCCAGGCTAGCATCCGCGGTTAGCTCCTGTGCTAGCTACCTAAACGTTTAAAATGTCCCTGCAGAGGCTGCGATATTTAGTGGCCATCAACAGTGAGTGTGTTTAACTAGTTTAGTTGTCAGTACTTGTTAAGAGGTCTCAACACAGTCGGGGAAGTATGCCATGGAGGTGTTTGTTCGCAGTGATCTCCAATCTGTGGTATTTTGATTGTCGCTTTGTCCATAGCGCTTCAGCATGAGTCTTTCATGAGTTTGAACATTTTGAACACCATTGTTGGCTGCTTTCCCACCACAAACCCCTGCAACGTTTTCTCAATCATAAGCTATTGTCCAATACGTTGTTGCAGCGTGACAGTGAAATATATTATTATTACGTTAACGTTAGATATTTTACAGTATGACACGTGTCTTGTCTCGCAGAACCAGCATTATAAAACCTGAAAATGTTTTGATATCTAGTGTAACTCAAGCCTCCAGGTATAATGTGCATATGCGACGACAGCTGCCAGTATGAATGTTTAAAAAACATAGTGTTTCACCCACCCGTTTCAACTTTAGGGCGGACAATTCATGCACACCTTTGAGTACTGTAAAACTATTTAAATCATGTTAAACTACTACATGTTTCAGCTTACCCTTTCCTCAGGGGGTTCAAAGAAGACGGTATTGTTTAGGTCTGCTGGTTCTACCCTTTTTATAGGTAAAGCAGTCCCTCCATGTGCCATTCACACTTCCTAATTTAGGCCTAAAAACAATGAATTATCAAAGATCACCTTCCAGACATTTATTCAATATTTTATTAATGGCATCCAAAGTTCCACTCCTTTTGACTTGTGCTCTACCATATGCTGTATATTATAGTATATATATATGGTACCAATATTAGTTATTCTTGCTACATAGGTATGACAATTCCAACAGTAAACGCTACCCTGTGTACATGGTGCTTTTCATCCAGCTGCCAGCCGGTACAGTAAGTGTGGAAGTGAGCTTCAGTAATTTGGCAGACATCAGGAGGAAGTAGGGTGACTAATTCCTGAATGATGACTTAAGTTATTGAGAAGTTGTTAAGAAATCGGTTGGTAATTTTCTTTCTCACCTAATCTTTTCCACTTTGATGCCAGGCTGGTTGTGGTGCACGTTTCCTCACTACAGATTTCTAAAGACAAAACTAATTGAAAGCTCTGCTTGGTGGGAGCATCAGCAGTCATTCAAATAACATATTTCTGCCTTTATTGCAAAAGTTTTTATCTTCCTAATTTTACTCAATTGCCCTTAAACAAAGATTTTAAGTTTGAATTGATTATTAAAGATGATTCTTTGCTGAAGTTAATATGTATCACTGTGACTTATAAATGTGGTTATGCATCACTGGGCGGAGACAGATGTGAGTCACTGCAAAACAATCATGCCCTCATCGGTTACCTTGCAGGAATGGCTGGAGGCGGCAGACAGCAGGGCGGAGCTGGTCCGCTACCTGAAGGAGCAGGTGCCGCAGATCTTCTGCCTGAAGAAGGAGTCCAGCCCTCAGGAGGAAGAGGAGCTCATGCAGAGCCGACTCTTCCAACCTCTGGAGTGCTTCCTGTTCGGAGAGGATCCTCAGGAGGGTCTGGAGAAGCTCAAGCAGGGCAGCACCTCCTCCCAGCTCTGTGGACGGGTCTTCAAAGAGGGAGAGACGGTCTACTCCTGCAGGTCTGAATAGATCCTCTGGTCTTGATAATAATAGTAGTAGTTATGATAAAATACTAGATATTTATTTGCTCTTAATAGTCATTTTAAATACAGGATGATTCATATCAATATCTACGTAAAAGAATAATTGTTTTGGTTGTTGCTGACATTGAGGCATGAAATGCAGATATCAAATAGTATTTCCACAGTACTCTGCCCCCAGTATAAACCCACAGAGTTCAAAGACAGCAATATACATACGTGGAGGCTATTTTTAAGGAATAGTTTGGTCTCAATAGGTTTTAGTTTCGCAGAGATTTAAAAAAAAAATGTAATCAAAAACGCATTATAGCAGGTTTGTTTTTACAGAAAAACGTGTCAAAATACCATTTTTAAGTTAATATTCTTGTGCTGCAGAGATGCCCTGACCTACACATCATATTCTACAGACTGCAAGAACACTTTCCTTTATAATTCAGATCTTGTAATGTGTTTATTGTTGTTTGCTCCACCGGGTAACAAGTCATTTACAATGTATTGCAGGGATTGTGCAATAGATCCCACTTGTGTCCTGTGCATGGACTGCTTCCAGGACAGCGTTCACAAAGGCCATCGTTACAAGGTTGGTGTCAATATAATCTTCATGGTTTTTTGGGGGGGGGGGATTTTGAGGGCTCGCTGTCAGCTTCTTCCTCCTTTTGATAATTGTGAATAATAGAAAATCCGTCCTCCATTAGATTTATGTTCTGAGATTTCTAAATGGGCTCACTGGTTACTATGATTCCCTACTGTGCACAGTGAGCTGCAATGTCAACTTGAACTCTTCTGTGTGCCCTTTAAGCTTTAGGAGAAAAATACAACATCCATTCAAATCTACGATTAATTCATCCATTATTGGGCTTATTTTTGGCCTTTCATGTTCAAACTCTAACAACTTGATTACTGTTGTGTGTACACATTACTCTCCCTTAGTGATAAACCATATGTACATTGTTTCCAGATGCACGCGTCATCAGGCGGGGGCTTCTGTGATTGTGGGGATGTAGAAGCCTGGAAGATCGGCCCCTGTTGCTCCAAACACGACCCTGGGGTAGCCACTGCCATGGTAACGGTGAGTTACATAATAGAGTGGAAAGAGGGATGTTGGAGGGGGGGGGCGTACTTGTCCCATTCTGTGTCAGTGAACCCCAGAATGCTTATTTTCCTATCTTAGACCTGGATGCTGCTCTCCTGGCTGTGGTTTTGGATCCGGAAATGAGAAAGAAAAGCAGTTTGTTGACCTGTAGCAACTGAGAACATAAAACACATTTTAACCAGCTTCAGAGATTGGGAGGGCGACTAAGAGCTAGTGGAAAACAGTTGTCGACAAGACTGGTTGAAAGCAGCATTTCCACAATTACTTATATCCTGCCGAACTGTGCAGTATTCAGTTTACAGCTTCTCCGACTGAACTGCAGCTGGACACATGGTGGTTGATTGTACTGCTCAGCAAGTGTTTGTCAGGCCTTTCTTTGCTGATCAGGGCTTTTCTCTGATAAGATCCTGCTCAGGGGCTTTGAGCAGATGTACAGCTTGACGGCTCTGTGCCATTTTCCGTAAACAGCAGGTGTTCTATTAACAGAGCCGTCACTGGCACCAGTCTGGATTGCTGCTTTGTGTTTTCAACACCAGATCTGAACCTGTGCTTTACAAGCATCAGAGGACCATGAACGCATCTCCACACTGAACATGAAAACCCATCATGCCGTTTCAGACTTCTTCTTGGTTAGATTGTGGTAGATTCCAGTGCTTGTTCTCACACAGCCGTGTGACGCATACACCGACACAATGTATGTTTGGTTTGTGTGTTAAATGTCAGACATTTGTATGAAATACTTAGCTGCTATGTGGAATGTTTGCTCTCAGGGGATTTGATGTATAAACTTCACAGGGTCAGCTGCCTGTTAAGCTCTTAGTCAGGAAAACATTTAGTCCACTTCTTGTCATGTTGTAGAGTTAGTGCTGGTGACACAGGACTAAGGGAATTAGTAAAGGTTATTGCAACACAGTTAATCTTGGAACACTTTCACTTTGATCAATATAAGATCAATCCAGGTTCAAATTAGGTGTCGCTAAATAATAGTTTCTGTAAAGTGTTTCCAGAATGTTCCTTACGGAGCAAGAGACCTCCTGAGATTTATAGTTGTGTCCTCAGAAATGTGAGTCCTGTGTGTTTGTCTCATTTTGTACAGGATGAGTGTGTGTTGGAGCCAGACATATATAGCCGCGCTGAGAGGCTGTTCCGGATACTGCTGCACTACGCCACAGATTTCTTGGTGTGGGAGGAGAACCTCGAGCTGTCAGCGGAGCTCCAGCCCCGGTATGGCCCGTCTAATCGCATGCATATACATAAATTCATATGCAAAGGACACAATTTTAACTTTAACAGTGTATTCACCTATCCGTGCAGGACAAAAGACAACGCATACTACTGTGTACTGTACAATGATGAGCACCACTCGTACGACCATGTGATCTACACCCTGCAGCGTTCTGTTAACTGTGATCAGGCTGAAGCACAGACACACACAGCACTTATTGACAAAGAGGTATTTTATGGCTGTATTTGCTCATCACGTTTCCTTTACAATTCAGTCATGATTTGAATTCCATAATTGCAGTCATCATATCATTGCAGGTTATGCTATTTTGTAATTTTTTTGTGGACTGTCTCACAGGGTCGGCGGGCAGTAAAGAGAGGGACCCTTCGTTCCTGTCAGCAAGCAAGAGATCTCATCAGGGTAAACAGCAGTGGGATACCAGACATTTAGAATACGGTTTAGTCTTAAATCTGAAATTGTTAAGTGAGCTCTAAATCTAAACACTTTACTGCTGTGTTGCAGTCCAACTCCGAGCACATTTCCCTGCAGCCACTACGCGTGGAGATCCTTCACGCAGCAGTCATGGCTCATCAAACCTTTGTTCTGCGCCTCGGCCCCTGGTTCCAAAAGGTCATCGGTTACTCAGGTGCTGCCATCGTTGTCGCCATACTTGCACCACACAAACGTAGCTTTATTTATTGATTGTGCACCTTCCATGTGTGCCATCTTTAGAAAACATGTCATGTGACTGGGAACCTATATGTGTGTCTTGTGCAGTGGGCTTCAGACAGGCCTTCTGTCAGGTGGCCCTAGAGGCCAATGCAGACGGAGACCGGCCTTGCCTCATCAGCAGACTCATGCTGCACGATGGCAGGATGTACAAAGGCACGTACACCTGAGCTTGATTTTCAGTACATGCTTAATTTCAACTTGATTCCAAATGTCACTAACATGAAGGTGCTTTTGTGATTTCCTCAAGGAGCTCGCAAGATAGTACACGAACTGATTTTCTGTAGCATGCTAATGGAGACCGAGTTCAAGAGGCTTTTTGCAATTGAGTTTACAAAGGTAAAAAAGGAGGGAATGTTTTACATTTTTTGCCATTCTTTCACCTGCTTAAACTAATGCTAATACTCCATCTTTGTGTTTTCAGTACTATACGCAGCTGCAAAAGGACTTCATTGTTGATGACCACGAGAGGAGCATATCCATCACTGCTCTGTCTGTTCAGATATTCACTGTACCCACACTGGTAAGGGCTGTTTGTTGTTAGAGCCGTGTACATCAGTGCCTTAACATCTATCTATGGCCTCACATTCCTGTTCCTCTTCTAGGCCAGACAACTCATCGAAGAGGGAAATGTTATTAAAGTGATAGTCGGTACAGTCATGGAATTGCTGCGTGAACATCTGGATAACAACAATCGCTTCTTCTTCCTCGGCTACAACTCCGACAAGTTCTCACGCATCCAGATCATCTTCCATGACCTCAGGTCAGTAAACTGGCAACGACTTGAAGTAACTCTTTTTTTTCTTAACTTTCTGTGTCTTTATCTAAGATGTGACTTGTGTCTCTCAGGTATATTCTGATCAGTAAACCCTCAATATGGACTGAAGAGCTGCGGAGAGAGTTCTTGGAGGGATTCAAAGTCTTTCTTGGGCTTCTCAAATGCATGCAGGTAATCATTTTCTCAACCCTGATTAATTCTTGGGTAGTGTGCAATACCAGGGCCATTACATCAGCTTATGGTAACCTGACAAACCAGATATTTAATCCACCCTGACCATATTTCTTCTTTGACTTCTGATTTTAGGGAATGGAGGAAGTGAAGCGCCAGTTTGGTCAACACATTGCGGTAGAGCCAGAGTGGGAGGCCGGCTTCTCTCTTCAGATCCAGCTTCGCCACATTCTTGCTATGTTTCAAGACTGGTGTTCCTCTGATGTGAGTTGCCATGCAATTTGTCTGTCAAACTATAGTTATCCCACAAACAGAGGGAGTATAACTATAACACCCCCCCCCCCCCCCCCCCCCCCTTTACTGTCCGTTCACTTAGAACAGGCAGAAGCTGTGCTCAATTATTGCTTGTTTGCCCCTTCAGGACGAGATCTTGCTGCTGGCATTTGAAGAGTGCCACAGAGTCCTGATGCAGTGCAATAACCAGCCCTTCCATAAGGAGCCCACTAACTACTACATGTCAAAGCACGTCCTCCATGTCCGTCCCTACAAAGTGTCTCAAGAGCCAGTCAGCATACATCTGCCCATCTCCAGACTACTGGCCGGTAGGAGAGCTCATATTTGAGGTGCTTAGTGATTTATTGGTATTTTTCTGTCACTGTGTGAACTTACTACTCTGTACGTTGTGATCCGTAGGTTTGTATGTACTCCTGTGCAGAACGGGGGCAGTTGAACGTCTGGATGATCCTGTAAGTGACATGAAAACTCTTCTATATGTTTCCTAAGCTTTAAGTATTCAGTGTGTGCTGTCTTAACTTCCACTGCAGGTGTTACAGAGTTATTATCTGTCTGTTGCAGGAGCCCTTTGACCACACCTTCCTGGCAGAGCATCCTCTGCGCTGTGTGGTGCTGGCTGCACAGGTCTCGGCTGAAATGTGGCGGAGAAACGGGATTTCATTGGTCAGCCAGGTATACCGCATTATTTGGCTGTTCAAGGCTTTGTTTTTATTCTGTATGCTCTCTGTTTTGTTACGTGCTATGCTCTGTTAACAAATGACAAGTAAATTAATTGTTTTTCCCATATGATCAGGTCTACTACTATCAGGATGTAAAATGCAGGGACGAGATGTATGATAAGGACATTCTCATGCTCCAGGTTGGTGGCAATCAGACATAGAGAAAGTCTTTGACATTTGTTAATATATACACATAATGTGGTGATATATGGCTCTCCATACAAATTGTTTACAGATAGCTGCTTCCAAAATGGACCCCAACCACTTCCTCATGCTGGTCTTGTTGAGATTTGAGCTCTTTGATTATTTTAAAGGAAGTACAAACAAAGACCAGGCAAGTAACACCCCAATAATCATTCAGAATAAAAAAAGTTGTTGTATAAATGATCTACTTCGTGATGAAATGCAACACAATTTGCAGGATGAACTGATACAGTGGAACCGCTTGACAGAAGAGATGCTGTACCTCCTTATCGTTGTCATTGGTACAGTGTCACATTCTACTAATCAAGCTAATAAAACAAACAGGAATTGAGTTGGTTGAATAGTGTCTGACTAGTGTTGTTTCCAGGTGAGCGCTACGTCCCCGGTATCAGTCAGGTGACCAAAGAGGATGTGACCATGAGGGAGGTTATCCAGCTGCTGTGCATTGAACCCATGGCTCATAGTAGCCTGGTCAAGGGTCTGCCGGAGAACGTAAGCGACACACAGTCTAAATTAACGAGTTCATTTCTTAGTTTTTATGATCATTGGAAAACGAGTTCAAAATGTTTTCTTTGTAGGAGAGCCATGAAACAGGCCTGGAGACTGTTATTACCAAAGTTGCCACCTTCAAGTATGTAAATACTGTGAAAGAGCTTTTGAGTTTTATCTTGGTCATCTTTTTAGAGCGAATATAATCAGTTTATTCTACTTCTGTTTTTAGAAAACCGGGAGTTTCCGGGCATGGACTGTACGGAGTAAAAAAAGAGCGTCTGGTAGAATTCAACCCTTTCTTCTACCATTATTCAAGATCGCAGCATAGCAAGGTAATGCAATGTCTCAACACCACTTTTCCATTAACGTGACACATTGGTGTTGAATGTTCCTCATTTCATTCTCATGTTTCACTCTTTGCAGGCAGAAGAGTCTCAGAAGAAGAGGAGGACTCACGAAGGCCATGATAAAGGTGATCAATGTCTTTGCTCTGCACAGACCTCTGTACAGCTCCAAGATGTACTGATCTGTACTCCAACTGCTAATGAATCAGCTCGACTAACAGTCCCCGTGTTTTTATTTTATTCTCAGCTCTGCGTCCTCCGATGCCCCCGGCCTTCTGCCCAGCTTTCTCCAGCATAGTGCGGCTGCTCAGCTGTGACATTATCATCCACATCCTGAGACACACCCTGCAGAGAGCTGCAGAGGACCGGGCGACTCACTGGACAGAAGCCATGATCCAGAGGGTAGACAATACATCTATTTCTTTTTCTTCCTTTACAGAGTCTACGTTGCTCGGCCTTTGCCTTTCAATACTCAAACCCCTTGCGGTAACAAAGTGCATGCATTTACCACACAGGCCCTGCACTTGATGGGTCAGGCATTGCTTGAAGAGAAAATGCAGCTTGAGGAGAGCACTATGGAGGAAGTGGCCTTTGATTTCAGCCTCAAGGCCCGCAGTGAGTGAAACCTTAATTGTTTTGTGTACAGCTTACTTACTATTTATCATAATTCTCAAAGCTATAAACTGGTTTGTTTTTGTGGATTTTGTGATATAAATGTCTCTTCTGTTCTTCCAGGAATTGGTTCAGAACACGGCAAGTCAGTCTTCGTCCTGTTGTCCAAGATTAAGACTGTTCCTTCCCTGGAGGCTCAAAAGGACATGGTTAAATGGGTTTTACAGGTAGACTATTCAAATATACAATGTGTATCACATAACAGTTTATATCATAGACTGATTTTACTTTAGTTTAAACCCACTGGGCTTATTTAAAGCCTTCACCTGTATGTGATTAAAATTTCACATTATTATAGAGAACACAAAAGTAATTTACATAAGATATGACTATGTAATATTGATGGCAAAGCATTTTAACAATATATGATATATAACAATACATTATCAACAAAAGAAGATGTGTATGTACGTGAGGTGTGTTTGTGTTAACACCATCTTGTATGAATGTTTTTCTGCTAGATGTTTGAGATTGTCAAGTGCCTTAGGGAGAAGTCCAGTCCAACGACCTCCATGAGTGTGGATACAACCAAGCCAGAAGAGGTAAAGGAACGATGAATGATGCATAAAAAAAATGAGTATTTATCTGATACATTTGACTCTATTTAACTTTTGCTTGTGCCATTTTGGCAGTTGAATGGGTGCAGATGAAATAACAGAAAGAGCCTCATGTCATTGTCTCAAAAAATAAATACATTTACAAAAGTATCAAATGTACAATTATTCGGTTTCCTTAATGGATCTGATAAATGGCAATATAGCTGTCCGTCATGAAGTTATAGGCAATAACAACTGACTTGTTGTTGTTCCAGAGTGCTCAGGACAAAGAGAAAGCTGAGCGCAAAAGGAAGGCAGAGGCAGCCAAACTCCACCGGCAGAAGATTATGGCCCAGATGTCTGCAATGCAGAAAAACTTCATTGAGTCAAACAAGATGCTGTATGACAACATGCCAGAGAGCGGGACACAGGGAGAGCCTGTTGCAACTACTGAGAGGTGACCATTCAAAAAAAAAAAAACATATTCATGGGTGTGTTTAGCTGGCTTGCTATTAAAATCCAATGACTAATTCTAGTTTGGGTTATGTTTATTCTTCCAGCTGTGCCATGGAGCACACGGAGCTGCGTGTAGCCATCGGGCCCCACCGAGGGTCCTCTCCAGCAGAGAGGGAGGTGCTCACCTGCATTCTTTGCCAGGAAGAACAGGAGGTTGCGGCCCAGGCTGCAGCCATGGTACTGACTGCGTGTGTCCAGAGGTCCACAGTGCTGACACAGTGCAGAGGGAGGATACCGACCAATAGAGCAGATGGTCAGTCTTCATCCACTAATCAATCCATTGCATCGTTAACAACTGTAATTTGATGGGGGGAAAATCAGACTCATCTGAGTCATATGTGCATTGTATTTATCCCTTAAAGGGACAGGGACATTATATCCCCTCTTCATGCCTCCTGAACTGGCCGTTGGAACCCACACTGGCAGCTGTGGACATGTCATGCATGCCACATGTTGGCAAAAGTGAGTTATTACAAGAACACATTTGCTAATTATTATTCTGTCAGTTCTGTGTGTGTGTGTGTGTGTGTGTGTGTGTGTGTGTGTGTGTGTGTGTGTGTGTGTGTGTGTGGGGTCCACTTGCAGGTACAGTTGACAGGTAATTTGCCATTAAGGTGTCGTTCTCTGTATTTTTCAGATATTTTGAGGCTGTTCAGAATATGACCAGGAACCGACTCCATGTTGAGCTGATCATCGACCTGGAGAATGGAGAGTACTTGTGTCCCCTGTGCAAGTCTCTGTGCAACACTGTTGTCCCTCTCATCCCGTTTGAAAGGTTGATGTTTAACTAGTAAGTCCAGTTCACCGTCTTCAGGCCAATCTGCAATGGATCATTAGTTGTATAGAAGTTATGTGAATATGTTTTCCTGTATACAGTGAAAATGCAGAGATAATTGGACAGCATTTGACCCTGCCTCGCTGGATCCAGATCCTCGCCGCCAGGATTAGAGGACTCAAGTCAGTCACTCAGGAAAATGGTAAGAAGACATACTCGACATACAATGATTGCACATCTTTGGTTGGGTGAACAGCAGTGGCACAAGAGGTCTGTTTAACTGAAACAATGGAAAACCTGCACAAAATGTCCAAATATAGATGCAGAGCATCATCAAACCTGGCAGACTCGTATATGAATGCTTTTTGATATGTTAGTATGCCTTTAATGTGAACTCAACACTGCAGTTACTTCATAATAAAAAGCTATAATTAGCTTTATTTGATGACAGGTTTTTACTGTAAAGCAGCTGCAGAGAGAGATTTATTTAGCAGCAAAACCCTCTTTGAAAACAGAACGTGTGCATGCAGAGAGCATATGGAGGCTGACAGCGGCTTACCTCAGTTTGATATCAGCTCTTTTGCTTCAATAGTTACTAACAAGTACCATTAAATGTCTCGTTGTTGACATGTGTGACGTGAGATAAATGATGATTTTCTCTCTCTTGTGCAGACTGCAACACCGAGAGCAGTAGTGTCGATGGGGACACGGGGCTGTGTGGAGAGGGCCAGACGGACTTTAGATCCATTCTGAGCTATGGAGTACAAGAGCCGTGAGTGGAACTGTCAGCTCCTCCTCCACTGCTGCTCACGTCTCTATGCTTCCCATAATACATTTGAATTCTCTGCGGCTGGTTGTTTTTAGGAGGAAGTTCTCCGACAGCGTGGTGGAGATGCTGGTTGTTTGTGCCACCACAGTTCACAGGGTGGGAATGCAGACGGCACCCAATGAGCTGTGCCCACGCGTGCCCCTCATGGCTTGGAACACATGTGCCTTCACTATTCAGGCCATAGGTACAGTAAGCGTTGTACGGCTTGTTCTGTCAATCTGCCCCTTTTCATGCTTTTGCAATTCTCAAAATATGTTTGCATGTCTTTACAGAAAACATATTGCAGGAAGAGGGCAAGTCACTCTTCGGGTCCTTACAAAACAGACAGGTAGGACAAACATGAAAAGTTAACATAATGCATGTAATGTGTAATTGTTTGGGTTTGACTCGCTCAGACATCAGTTTTTTTCAAATGATTCTCTTTTCTTTTTTTTTTCTTTTTTTAGCTTGCAGGTCTGAAGGCAATTGTTCAGTTTTCAGCAGCTCAGAGAATTAAGAGCTCCCAGGCTGTCATTCAGAGGCACTTTAACGACATGTTGGGGGGTAAGTGGTCATTTAGGAATACTTACATTTATTTTTTGGATATTATTGTACAGCTTGCTGTCCATTTGCCTTGTGGTCATAACTGCAACTTCTTTTGCCAGTGTTGCTACCGGCCATGGGCAGAAAGAACACCCCTTCTCTTCCGGAGGTGGACTTCTTCCATCTTCTGGTAGGTTCCCCCTAAAGGAACAGCTCTGTGGAGAATGATGGACTCTTAACACTTCTTGTCCTCATCTCTCAACACGTTCTGTTAAATATAACTATTAATGATTAATGGTTATGATAGTTATTGTTTGTTAATGGTGTACATGTGTGTTTTGTCAGGTGGGCTTGGTGTTGTCTATACCGGCACTATATCAGGAGGAGGCTGTCGACTTACAGCCGTCTGCTGTCAGCTCTGCCTACAACCACCTGCACATCCTTCATCTGGTCACCATGGCTCACATGCTGCAGGTCCTCCTTTCCTCTACAGGTATGAACCACAACACCATACCTTCTGGTTCATTCACTGAACTACTGCAGAAAGCTGTAGAGTATCGAGGAGGATTAAATCACGGTGTCGTTTCTACCTAGATTTTCCTGCAGTAGCTGGAGAGGAGACGGAAGAGTCGAAAGCAGCAGCAGAGCTCTACACTTCAGTGTCACAACACACTGAAAGGTACAAGTGTTTCTCATCATCCTATTGTTTATCAGGTGAAATGCATTAGCAGAAGTTTTATATGGTTAAAATATCAAGTATAACCTCTGTGGATTAGTTCAGTTGCATGTAGTGTGGAATGGATTTTCTGGCAGTATAATCATTCAAGTAGATATATAATTCTTTTGAGCTCAGAACTCATGAACATAATATTAACTAAATGAAAAGGTCATGTGTTCTGATGCCTTGATTGTGGAATTTAAAAGAAATTCATGGACTTCTCTTTTCCTTATTGGAGGGAAGCTTCATGTTTGTATAAAGGTCACACTACTAAGCTCAGAATTCATCTTGTTAAAGGTCCATTAAGTCATCATGCAGCTGCTGAAAGTGAGTCTGTGTAATGTAAGCTTCATGGTGGCAAATGGCCTGATTGTGTTTGAAATCTGCATTTCTGTCAACTCATTCTGATTTGTAAGGTGTTTCTGACTGTTCCTCTTCCCTGGCCTCCCCTTCTGAAAACCTAGATTAATATCAGACCTGAAACCAAATGATGGCCAAATAAACATTTGTGATTTAGACTTTAAATGGCAGCTCTCGACAAATAAACAACAATTAAATGTAGAAACCATTGCTAAAGGCTGTCCCACTGCGGTTGAAGCAACATATCTCTTATTCAAAATCCACCGTCGGTGTTCTCCATGAACACAGTCTGCAGATGTTTTCACTGAGTGCTGGGTTATTTTTTTATTAGCCTGCTTCATAATCAAACTTGACAGGAATCGACCTCGCCTGTTTGTAAGCCCCCTCAGTAGAGGCAAACATTACTGCTTGTTTGTTTTCCATGCTGCCTTCTCAGAGATATACTCTGCAATGTAACAGCTTCTTCAGCTTGTTTGACAGATTGTTCTGTGGTTTGCTCATCAGGCCGATTCCAGATGTGTCCGGCGTCTCTGTGGCAGAAAGAGTGAAGAGAGGAATTGAACCTTTCCTGCGCTGCGCCGCTCTCTTCTTTAATTGCCTTACAGGAGTACATCCTCCAGAGGAGCTCTGTAGTAGTACTGGTAGGTGAAGTATTCTATCATCATAACATACTACATATGATGATTTAATGAATTCAAGATAAACTTTTTCGGTTTCTTGCAGTTGCCTCACAAGGACAGATGGAGGCACTATGCAGCTACTTGGCACTGCCCTCCAATGTGTTCCAGCTCTTCCAGGAGCACAGAGACACTGTTACTCCACTGCTGAAAAGGTAAGTGATAAACATTGAGGCACGGTCAAAGCATTTGATCAGTGGTCTTTTCATATTTACTGGTGAGGTGGGCAGTTTCAGGACGATGCTTTTTCTTCCTTAGGTGGTGTGGGAGTCCAGCTGTAACCAAAGCCCTGAAAGGCAAAAGTCAGACCGTCAGGTAGACTTTGGCCTTCGTATTACTTCAGTCCCACTGTTATTTTGTAATAAATCAGCTCCTAATTATTGATCGATGTACTCTGTCTACAGATACCCCAGGAGAAGGAATCGTTTGATTGATCTTCCTGAGGATTACAGTGCTCTCCTCAATCAAGCCAGCCATTTTCAGTAAGTGGGGAGATTAAAGTTCTTTCAGTGGAAAGTCTGCTCGAGATGTTCACACCACTTGTCCACTCTACTTTTCCTCAGGTGTCCCAAATCTACAGATGATGACAGGAAGCACCCGACCTTGTGCCTGTTTTGTGGGGCCATGTTGTGCTCTCAGAGCTCCTGCTGTCTCAGCCAGCTGGATGGAGAAGATGTGGGAGCTTGCACTGCCCACGCTGCTACCTGTGGGGCTGGAGTGGGCATGTTCCTCAGGTGGGGGAATTCTAGTCCTTAGAGCATTTCTGACTTTGAATCGCATGTTGTCTTGTTTTGAAACGTGCTGCATAACTGAAGTTTGTTCTCATGTTGACAGGATAAGAGAGTGTGAAATTGTACTGATGGCCAGTAAGACTCGAGGAAGCACATACCCTGCTCCTTACCTGGACGATTATGGGGAGACTGATCCTCACCTTGGGTAAGAATCATAGCTTATTTTTAGTAACCTTGTTCTACTTTACAGAAGTCTCCCAATTAAGTCTTGGAGAGTTTAATGTCCTTCAACAATGATGTCACTGGAAAAAAAAACCCTACTGATGATTTGACTCATTACTGCTTCCGTAGGCAGCCTATAGTCTTGACCATGAAGTGCATCATTTTCTCACTTCCTATGTATTGTGTCTTTTGTTTCTTGGACAAACCTTGAATAAGTCGGGCCTTCTGTCTTCTTAATTTGTAGAAGGGGCAATCCATTGCACCTTTGCCCAGAGCGCTACAGGAAGCTGAACCAGCTGTGGCAGCAGCATTGCATCCTGGAAGAAATCGCCCGCAGTCTGGAGGTGGTCAACGTTATGTTTGCCTTTGAGTGGCAGATGTTGTGATGATTGCGCCAGCTGTCGTGGACGGGAAGTAAAGAGCACAGCCATAGAGCACAATCTGCTCCAGTGCTCCTTAGGCAGACACACACACACGCACACACACAGCACCCTCCTACAATCAAAGGAGGCCTGAGCAGCCAATCCCTCCCTGATGAAACCCCCGCTGGGGTCAAGAGAGGTGGGCCACTCAAAAGATGAATAGTGGAGGGTAAATGGAGGGTATTGAGCAAAACCAAGTCGCCTTGTTTTAATTTGATTGTCTGCTGTCAGGAGTTTCTGCTAGAGTAATGTTATTGGCAAAGAGGCTTATTCAAATAAAGACAAACATCAGATACACACCAACATGTTTTAGTTATCAGTTTATATATTTCATTTCTCTCAGTAATGCTGTGAATTTTCTGCATTCTCTTTTGGTTTTATAAAATATGATTTGTCATAAGTTATGATGTTTTGGAGGGTTACATTCATTTAGAGAGATCTCACACATTTTTGTTTTTTGCCCATTAACTATGTAGACACTCCAAATGATGGAGCCACACACGGTCACCTTTACTCACATATAGAAGCGTATGTAATGGATAACACATTTATAGAAGATACATTATTTTCAAAGTTGTATTAAAACAAACTTGGTATTCTGTGAAGAGTATACAGTAACCTGCTTTCATGACTTCCTGATATAAATACTTTTTAGGATAAGCAGACATTTTGACGCTATAATGTTCATCCACTTTTTGACATTTATGGTTATAAATCCTCACTGACCTTAAAGAATCAGTGAGTGAATTATATAAAACATCTCTACGTACTATATAGCATTATGATATGCCCTGTAACTAATGAACCCTATTAGGCCAAAGTGATTATGAGTATCAGATGTTCAATGTATGTTTATAATAAATAAAATATATCAAGGGGACCTTTGCTTGACAGATTAGTCATATTTCACCATCTGGTGGTAAATCCACTTTACACAAATTAAATTTACATTTCCAAAAAACCCTTTCAATATTCTATTTAAAAGGGAAATGTACTATATCGTATCTTTTTCGGTTATTACTCCTTTTCAGGAAGAAGTGTGAATATGGAATGTGTTGTTTGACAGTGCTACATGACTTCCAGGCTATAGAAATAAAGACACTAGCCTCTATACAGATGAACTGCTCCTGTGCCCTCAATCCATCTGAATCCAGTATAATGTTTTATGGGATTAGATTTGTTTCATTATAATGGAATAAAAATCTCCTCGTTGCTCACCCAACGTCATCCATCAAGTGAGAGCCCCGGGTGACGGATAGATAGGATTATCTTATTTCACAGGTTCGATCCTGCATTTTAACTCGGTCTCACAGCGAGAATTAAAACTTAATCAACCCACACGTTTTAATTTAGCAACCTCCCAAGTTTCTGTATTTCCCCAAATGTTTTAAGCTGTAATTTGACTTCTCAGCTGCCATGTGCTCTGAGTCCTGAAAAGCAGACTTCCTTTGACCCACAGACAACATCCAGCCAATATGATCATCATTGAAACACAGACACAGTAGCCTCGTTTGCAATTTTACTGGCTTTGAGTCCTTCACAAACTAAAAGCCGACCATCACCAGCACAGAAGTTTTATTGTCAAGTTTTTGTTGGGTCATCCTAGCGAAGGTGGCTGAAGTGTTTTGATAAGACCATGGTGGCATTGCTGAGGCACATGAGTCATTGTAGTGATGGCTTGAACATACTATAAGTTAATGTGGTGTTATGAGTAATCAATTAGATTCCTGTCTGGTTATGTTTAAATGTTTTACCTAATGTAAAGGCTTTAACTTTCTTAACATACGTATTTATCACATTGATACTAATTTGTTTCTTAAAGTCCGGTAATCTGCACAGAAAGGATCCGTTGATCTGAACACCCAGAACTAATGTAAAGCTCCTGCTCTTCCAGGTCTCATACTGCAATAATTAACTTGAGGCCAAAGCACCCTGCATCTAGATTTGTGGAATTTAATTAAAATATCCTACATTCTTGCTATAGTCATTTTAAACTCTTTACTGCATTTTCTATCACACTTTGAGAACATCGTGCAAAGAGCGTGGGCTCAAACTTCTGACCCACATTACTAATTTGTCTCCAAACAAAAAATACATTTCAAGTTAATTTTCACTCCAGTGTTGCAACTGACAGGTGTATGAAACTGTTTTGGGCAAAGCCATGATACACAGGCAACAATATATAAATTGTAAACAACCGATTACAGTACAGACGTACAAATGATGTACATTTGTGGTGGATGTTTGGATATTTGCATCATCAAAACAGGAACGTGTATGGAAAACATGTAATTCGACAATGGTTGTAAAAAGTCAACAAGGCATTATCTTCATTTTGCAAAAGATTTACCCCATCATACTAGAAAATGTGTTATCCACAATATACCTTAGTTTCCCCACACACAAACACCTGTGTATAGGTATTTGTTATTCTTGACAAGTAAGAACAAAAGGTTTTTTTTAAAGGTCCTTACTTGGGCTTTCAGGGAGGCAGAGGTCAACTGGCTTCAGGTATCTCCTTCTGTGGCCTATTGTCCGGCCCGTAGTGCGCTTCAGAGGTGGAGGGAACGTTAATGTTGGGGTCTCCATTGTTGGCTGTGTCTATCTGGTTGCCCTTGCCGAGGCACTTGATGATGTTCAGGTTGGTGCGGGCAGTTTCCATAAAGCTGTTTTCCAGCAGCCAGCCATCAGACGCTGAGTTGAGGTCGCCCTGTCTCAGCACATTCTCCAGAGAGGTCTGGAGGTAACGAACGCCTGTCAACACCGACAGCTAAAACAAGACACGCAGGTACGTTTGACTGACATTACACTAAATGATGACATTTTGAATATTTGTACTTCTGTACTTTACCCTGATATGTATCTGAGTACAGGACAATAGAGTCCACTTCAAAAAACTTTCACAATATAGTAGGTTACAAAAATGTCATTCAAACTTCATAGTATAGTGTGTCATAAGTCATACTATTTTATCAACAAAATGTCTCAGTATAGTGTGTCATAAGAGAAGTCATAGTAAAGTATGAAATAAAAAAAATAATTTTTAACTTCACCATTCGGGCATTTGATTGTTCTCAACTTGTCTCTCCTCACCTCAAACAACCAGATGATGAGGACTGTGAGGCCGATGGACTGCATGATGTCGGTGTAGTACTCCAGCAGCGCCTGGCGACACCCTTTCATCCACAGGTTCAGCGCCTCCGTCTGGTGCTCGTACTTGAAGTGAGCGGAGTTGTTGGTGATCTGCTGCTGGATGCAGGGCCGAGGGGAGTCGATGTTACAGCAGCTGAAGGGGACTCCGGTCATCAGGTACTTCCCCTCTACGTTACTCCGTAATCGGCTAGAAAGCAGGACAAAGAAGCTCAGGGTCCGTGTTTATGCATCCGTGTGTGAAAGATTGGACTTGTATCGTTGTTTGGGAGTGTGATTATTTCTTGGGAGGGGATATGTAGTTAAAATAGCTGAAAAGAGGCTATTTGACTTTTTAGAAGAGCAGTGAAGTACCCTATAACTTGTACTTATCCCAAATGTATATTTCTTTATGCTTTATGTGAATTTTAAAAAAGTAACGGTTACAAATGATGGTTTTAGTGTGTTCTGTGGTGTCAGTGTTTCAGGGCTTCATTTTTCAGTTAAGTACCTAATGTTCGGACATAATACACATGGATTCTTATGCATATTAGTGGTGAGCTTTTTATCTCCACCAATAGTTGCTCCTCCTTCACTTTAGTCTGCATCAAAACAGAACATTTTAAATAAAGATACTCAAGTTTAACATGTTTTTTTAGTATGTTATTCTTTCTAACAGAGATTGCTGCAATATTCATGATTTTGTTCTGTTTGGTATACATTTGGAGATTTCTAATTCTGGGTTTATTGTGACACCTATTATTCAATTAATATGTTATGGTTTAAATTATATTACAATATGTATATTTTTTGTAATGTTTTGCCCCTTTTAGTTATCAAGGATGAAACAAGTTATACCAACACATATTTTGAGATATTAAGGAGAAGGTTTTGTTTGTACCGTCCTTTTTTTTTTCCCTACTTCATCTTAAGTGTGAATACTCTGCACTTACTCCACCACCTCTTTTTGGGACATATCCAGGTAACGGTTGCTGATCCACTGTATTTGAAACCAGTCTTTATAGCCATTGTTCCCACAGCAGTGGAACTCTATCTGCAGCATGTCCACCGTTCGCTTCAGGAAGCATCGTCCTGGTGTGTCTGTGTCCTTATAGAACTTGATGGCATCTGTCAGGCCCAGGTTCAGAGACTCCTCTAGCTCCCCACGCATGCTGTAACACATCAGAGCCCCTACTAGCACGCAGAAGGTGAAGAAGAAGGTGCATATTATGTAGGGCAGCATGATCAGCTTCCAGCGCAAGAACTTAGTGGTGTCCACGCAGTCATAGCAGATCTTCCCACCCAGGAAGTTTATGGCACAGGCAATGAGGCCCACAGAAATCAGCATGTTGGGCACGTACTGGACGTTCCTCTCAGCCATCAGCTCTCCTCGCTTGTTGATCTCCACCTTGAGGAAGAGCCCCAGGCTGAACAGGAGGATCCCGGTCAGCACTGAGATCCAGTTCAGGATCCACAGCGCCTGAGCCAGCTTGTCTCGCTTGTTCTTGGTGAACTTCAGTCTCAAGACCGCCATCGTGCAAATCTCCTGTAGGTTTTCTTTTCAGTCTAAGGGGGATTAATGGTGGGACACAGGTAGAGCAGGGGAGAGGAACTGGTTATCCTCCAGGGGGTGTGGGGGACCAAGGGGTTGTACACTTCTCTGAAGGTCCTCTCATAAGCAGCTTAGCCTGGTAGTCATGATCGATATCTTGTTTACGCTGCATTATGGTTATACTGTAGATGCAGCAGATCTATGAAAAGAGAGTATGAAAAATATATTTTCTCACACGACGGCACAATTTCTTTGAATGGAAAACACTGTCATTTGATCAGTTGTACGCAAACTGGAAGCAATCTACATGTGAGACAAACTGAGAAATGTTTAACAAGATGTAATTTGGTTTAAAAAAACATTTTTCTTTTAAGTAGAGTTGTCCTGGCATGTCTCTCTGAACAAAGCTCCTAAGAACAAAATGTAATAAATAACTGGTATAATGAAATGGAATCCAAGAAGTGCACTGCACCTACCTTATCAAGGTCAGTATTCCCGCTGAACATCTGGCATTATTTTCCTCATTTTCAGTTTGTTTTTCTTCAGACATCCTCAGATTTATTCCTGAGAAAGGCGAGTGGTTGTAGTGACACAGATAGTATGAAGGCAGCCACGGCAGCATTAGTGAGACTAGTAGTAAAGTCCTGAACCTCATCCTAATCCCCCTTAATCATTAATCAACCCTCTGGGTCCGAGAGGGATTTGGACCCACCTTCTGCCACCTACGCAAATCTGACTGTCCAAGCACTGTGAAAGCAATTGTTGATGACCATTGTGTTTGTGTGTGTTTTCATAGTAGTAGGAAATAAAGAGTACAGACATCCATCTGGACATTCTGGAAAGTGATATTTTATAGTAAATCGCTCTAATTTCCAGGTATGTGGTGTTTTTTGTCCACAATGCAACACTGCATTTGGAACATGGTGAGAGAAAAAAAATTGCTATTAGATTGACTGGGGTGTGGCCAAAAAGTGCCAAATGCCTGAAAGATTCAAGCTGTAGAGAGCAGAGTACTTTTCCTCCCTCTATCATTTAAGAAGTCAATTTCCACCTCCTGCTATCCTGTCATCCCTGCTGGTCTTAGCTATTCCGTTTTCCAATTTTGATTTCAACACACACAATAATATACACTCACAGCCACTGCAAATCAGCCAATGAACTGTTAACTGAGAGTGAGATTAGTGGATTAACATGTACCAAAGTAGCTTGTGTAAGAAGAGAACGTTACCGTAACCACCGGGCCAGTCAGCTAATCCACAAGGCAGACCGAACACACAAGACTAACCGCTGTGCTGAAGAGTGAAGCGTAACGGAGTTACCGGAAAACCAAACCACGTAAGTGTTGATAATCCAACAGATCTTTACAATTATCTTTATAGAGGCTTCTCAAAATAATAACTACCACATTCACAATTGAATCTGTTCATGCACAATTGATCTAATTATGGAAACATGTCTAAGAGAGGTTTTCCAGCCGTAAGTGCACAATGTAAGCACACAAGAACATTATATGAGTTATGGTTAAAATGCTTGCAGTACTAAGGATGTTTTCATGATTAACCTTTCTGTCTTTTGCTGTGATGAACCATAGGTATCAGCATTTTCTTTTCTTTTCAGATACGGTCCTATGATCCCACCATGTGAACTTCCTTTTCTTAGGGCATCATGCTGGATACAGAGGGCCAGTGGTCCGAGGCGTTAGCCAGCAACAACATAAGAGCCATCATCCGCTGGCTGCGGGAGTTTACGGCTAAAGGTGCATTCGGAGCATTTTACTACCATCGAATTAGAATTCTGTACACTATTTGCAAAAACCCTCTTTTATTAATTCAGTGTGTTTCATTAACATTTCATCTCCATTAATACATTGCTGCAGGGGAGGCTGATGTGGAGCAAATCCTCTTGACTTTCATCTGCTGGGTACAGAGGACATCAGAGTTTACTAAAAAGGAGTTATTAACACTGTGTAAGAACATGTTCCTTTACCAATTATGTTTAAATGTTTAATTTCAAAGCACACACTAAGGATCATTTTCTTACATTATTTATTGTTTCTTCTCCCAGGTTTCAGCTACTGCCAGGGCCTGTGGATGTTTCTGGACCGTAGCTCTTTCAACAGGGTGCACATGCTGCTGCAGAGACTGAGGAACTTGCTCACCCTGGCCCAGTGGGCAAGAAGGCAGCTTGGTTCAGCCCACCTCTGGCACGGTACACAGAATGCACACAACCTAAACAGCATGATGGTTTGGTTGATATTTGTCACAGCCCTTGTTGTCCTAACTGTTTGACATGTCAACTACAAATTGATAGAATTCCGACTTTTTTTTAGGTATGGGGGTCCCATGTGTGGTCTGCAGGGATACATTCGGCTCCTCAGACATCAGACGTGGCTGCTGGAACCGAGAGCACAGGGCCCTAAAGCAACACATCTGGCTGGGGCGGCTGGTTCAGTGGTGGGGCATCATGGGACTTCTGCCCAAGTACCCTGGTACAGATATAATCACACAGGGTACATTATTTTGATGTGATGAGCTGTTCTGTCACCTTTAATTAGTTTTCCTGTTCTCTGCTGTTGCTGTCAGAGGCTCACGAGGTGAAACGCATCTCTCAGATGTGGAAGGAAATGGATCAGAGCCATCGGAAAGCTTGTCTCGAGACACCTGGGTAACTCTGGTGATTTGACTTGATGGAGGAATTCCGAGCCATTGTGTTTATTTTCCTCCCGCCGAAGTTTCTCTTTTTATTTCTTCTCTGCTTTTCCGTTTTCTTACATTTGACTAGATGGGAGGAGGGAGAAATGGAAAGATTTAGTTCTTTGATACAGGGTATGGTGACTCAGCTGGACAGACAACATGGGTGCATTTGGACTTCTGAAGACGGCACAGACCAGTGCTATCCTCCTCCTAATCTGCAGGCCCTGCTTAAGCTTGTGTTGGTGCCTCATATCGACAACATGTCGGTTCAAGCGCTTGTATCCATCAAAATACAATATCAGCAAATTCTGTACATCCCCTTTTCTTCTATTGTGCTATATTGTGCTTTGTTCTAGATACATACTGTATATGTGATTCAGGTTATTAATGCTTAACCTATATGTATCTCAGCTCATGTACTTTGTCCTGGATATGGCGAACTTCCTGCAGTGCAAAGATGACCTCCTCCGGTCTTTCTGCCTTGCTTTTACTATTTCTTCCAGCTTTTCCCAACAAATCAGGGCCTTCTGGATGCTTGATCATGGACACATCAAGGTAAATAACCAAGAAGCAAACTTTATTTTATACACTAAGTGAGTGACAGCTGCTGACTTTGAAGTCATTAAAATCAGCACATGCAAGCTGACGAGTGCGACTCAAGAGCCGGTTAACCAGCCTGTTGATTACATTAGTTTCCTTGTGTCAGCAGCCATGAGGGTCTGCAGGTGACACTAATTGGCCACTTGAGTAGCGCGTATGATTAATGTAATAACGCTCCACACTTAGTGATGAATTTACAGTGTACTTCTCTTTCATGAACGATGAAACAATTGCCAGTTTATTTCTTGATAACAACAAATAGTTTTTTTTTGTCATGGATGTTAGGAAACCTTTCAATGCTGCTCTTTGTCATGTCACATCCTACCCAGGCCTCCATGGAGTTATTGCTGAGCCCCAGGGCTGCTGCTCCCTGTCTCTCCTGGCAGCATCGTTGCATCATCCACTGTTTGCTAACAAGGAAGCAGCCTCAGTTGGCGTTAAGGTACCTCCACTGGACCAGACCCGCAATAGAGAGCATTGAGGATGCTAAGCTCTGTACAGATGTGCTACTTCAAAACAGGTACACTCTGGGACACTAATGGCTGGCTTGTCATGTGTTAAATCATCACTAATTATCTTACTGTGTGTCGTTGACGATGTCTCTGGTCTCCAGTTGTGTATCTGAAGCCTGGGCTCTGCTGAAGAGAAGCCACGCAGAAAGTGACAACATGGTCATGTACTTCCTCCAGACTTGTAATGGATTTGGTCTGTGTGCAGAGGCGTTAAAGTGCATCCCTGCAGGATACAATGTAAGTGAATGTCTTGTAATACAGCAAAAACATATGCACCAAACATACTGAGCTGTGAAATTACTTTTTTTCAGGATGGAGTCATCGAAAATGGGACTACAAGGTCACAGTTGCCACTGATTAAGAAAGGTGAGGCAGATTAAATGATATCAAATGGTATCAGAACAAATTAAAATGTGTTATATTTAACCCTCAGATTTCATTTTACAAGATCTGTCAGCAGGAAGACCACCCTGCCCGCTGTCTGCCAAACTGTATCAGGCTTACAGAGACAACACAGTGTCCCCAGAGGAACTGGTTCCACTCGTCAGACAGGCTGTGATAGAAGTGAGAAAGCCGCATCCTAAGATAAGGTACTGCGTTTGTAGATGGCATGTGGACAACAGATAGATTCTTAATTGTCCTTTTTCAAGTATAGTTATTTCTGCAGTCGGTACAGAGCCTCACATAAACACATTCTACACCACCACATGTGGTACATGAAAGACATATAGCCTACGAATAGCCTACATCCACACATGCACACCTATAAACAAAGCACCTACAACAGAGATTGAATTATGTTAATATATGTTCAGTACCCCGAAGAACTCAACATATCTCTGTGTTCTTTATTCCAGTGAGGTGGTGTGGCCAGAGCACAGAGCGAGAAAATCGAACAGCAGAGAGATGTTTCTGTCAACCCAGGCTCTCCGTCATCTCACGCCCAGCCCCTCCCCAATGGACAGGGTAGAAGAAACAGAGCGGACACCACATGCAGATGAACCAGCAGAAGAAAAGCCTGTCCATAATGTATGCATTGTCAATGTCCCTATGAAAAACGACCACAAGAGAATAGATAATTGATTTTTTAAAAGAATGATCCTTGCCATTTACATCTGTTCTTGTCCCAGCAGCAACCTGAGTCACCAGAGCACATTTCTTCTTTTCGGGATCTGAGCTCTCAGTCTGTCTCCTCCATCACCTCAGCCTCCTGCTTGCCTCTGTTGAGACAGGACCATCCTTATGTGTATGAACGTACATTGACTCTGCAGAGGATCTCCTCTGTCCTCACTGATGGAGAGAACCAAAGTGGGGAAGAGGAGGAGGTAGAAGAAGAGAGCACAACCCCTTCATCAGTTGACGCCTTGACACTAGATGGCGCCACATACCCTATTTTTGTCAGCAACTTGAACAAAGACATTGTGGTAGAGCTGGTGGTTTCTGCAGATAAATTGGCCTGCTGTAAAAGAGAAGAAATCGCTCACGATCCCCCAGATGTCACTGATCTGAGGAGCTCTGCATTGTCACTCAACCAAGAAGAACAATCAGACTGCATCGCCTCACATATTTTCAGTTTCAGCCTCTCCTGTGCCCCGTCTGAAACCACTCAGGACCTGCCGACTGACCTTCACCAGAGCCCTCTGTCAGAGGATCCTGCTGCCAGTAGCTCAACGGTCTCAGCAGGGACTGGTCAGCAGGACATATCCCTTCTCACCACAGTGTGCAGCTCTATTTTTCCCACACAGCTTCAGATCTCTGGTAGCTCTCTGACCCCTAGCCTAACCTGCAGCATCATTACCACCTCTGCTCCTTCTGGCACCACCAATGAAAACTCCCCCAAAGCCCGATTAAAGATGGATGAACATTGTGTTGAGAGCTCCTCTACCTTGCTGGATCATTGCAAAATGGACAGATGGTGGAAACAGGACCTGGAAACCTGCAGAGCTTCCGCTGGCCTTCTACCTGCTACAGAGCCAGGAGCAACTATCACATCAGGTGAAGCCTTTGTGATGTTTTTATGTGTCTGCGCCGGCGACAGCCGTGGTCGGAGGAAATGTTTTTAGGTTGTCGTATTTCCTTCCATCATATGACATTTTTATAGCTAACAATGTCATGACTTTTTTCACAAAATACTATACTATGACTTTTTTCACGACACTTTTTTAATATCATAAATACAATGACATTTTAATGGCATTTGTTGGCATAATATACTATGACTTTTTTATGACATACTATACGATGATTTTTTTAATGCCATAGTATACTAAGATGTTTTCATCACATTTTTAAGATATTTTTATGGCATATTATACTATAACATGTTAATTTTTTTTCTCATACTGTACCATGACTTTTTTTATTGCATTGCATACTCTGACTTACGTATATGATATACTGTACTATGAAATTTCATGACATTTTTATAGGGCATACTATACTGTGACATTTTTTGAATTTTGTTTCACGTCATATTATCGAATGACATAATTTTGCGTTGTCCGTCTGTCCCTACATCCAATACATTCACGTCAATGCAATATCAGGAACGCTGGAGGGAATGTCTTCAAATTTGGCAAACATGTCCAACTGGACTCAAAGATGAACTGATTCGATTTTGGTGGTTTTAGGTCAAAGCTCTACGCCACTGTGACCTCACATCCATCCCATTCTCGTGAAGTAGATACTTCAGGAACGCCTTGAAGGGATTTCTTCAAATTTGGCACAAACATCCACTTGGACTAAAGGATACTCTGATAACATTTTGGTGGTCAAGGGTTAAGGTTACTGAGACCTCACGTCTGTCCCAGTCTCATGAACATGATATCTCAGTGACGTCTTGATAGAATTTCTTCAAATTTGGCAGAAACTTTCCCTTTGGTTTAAAGGATGAAGTGATTGGAATTGGGTGGTCAAAGGTCACTGTCATCTGACAAAACATATTTTTGGCCATAACTCAACAATTAATTTGCTATATATGAGAACTAAAGTCTAACAGGATAAAATTATTGATTGATTACATTTTGGACGGACATGGATGAAAACTGCAATCTCACTGGAGGCATAGAACCATGATAGTTATTCAAGTTTATATTTGAAAAAAATAAACTATACCATACATATAAAACCATATTCAAATCTATGCAACCATGCGTTGTACACTGGTTCTTAAAGATAATGAAACGTGTGCTACCCGTTGCCTTGTTGACATTTAGAGCTCCCAAAAGATTGCAAAAGGTCATTAGTAATATTCTAATTGAAAACGCAATTTATGTCATTGCTAGCACGGGTCTAAGGATGAATAACTTGTGTTTGTATTAGGGCTGGACATAAACGTATGTCAGAGGTGCTGCTGTTCACTGCAGGGTGCAGGACACCAGCACATGTACCAACGGCGGGGGGTCTTGGCTGCTAGGAGAGGGAGACTGTCGAGGAAGTAAAGTATCAGTGATTGGTTCCGTTAACCTTGCTGCAGTCAGTCATCCGTAGAGCAACCCCTTCTACCCCCTCCCCCACACTTTCTATAGGGGGTGTACTGTCTACCAGTGCAAGCAGACCTCCCTCCATCTGCTGAATTGTACTGATCACTACTGGGCCTTTGGGATCTACGGCCTATTGCTCCACACCGATGTCTCAACCTTGTGACTGGGACAAGGGTTAAAGACATAACAGTGGAGCAATGTTGCATACAATTAAAAAGATAGTGTCAGGCTGTTTCCTCGTTTCTATTGTCAGTGATGTTTCCAGCAATAGATCATTACAACTGGTGAGATTTTAACAGATAGACATTCTGACATTGTTAACAATTTCTTATTTACGGTTTTGTTTCTGTTCATTCACAGATAATAAGAGGCCTTCTCTTGTACTAGGCCAACCATATTCCTACAGTCTGGTCGACTTTAGGGACTTCACTGCAAAGCAAGAAGGAGACAGCAGAGATGATAAACAGGTACTTTTGTTTCCAAATGATACATGCTGTACATTGAAGCTGTGGAACATTCAACACAAGGAGATAAAAAGCCAGTCGGGCCAGTAGGGGTCACTATTCATCCAGTCAAGAAGCTGAACAGCGTCTTCTTATTTGGATGATCTCATTTCTTGTCCCTGGGGATTTTGCTTCATCACAACCCAGCAGGTGCCCTCTTTACTACCCTTCATCCCTCTTTCTCCTGTCCTCCAGCATAAACACTATTGCTTTTAAGAGATCCACCTACAATTACGTCATTTTCCAAACATGAAGGCAGTGTTTCTGGGGATTTGCATCAATTGTTTTGTATCTTGAAGTACAGAGTCACATGTGGATGAAATAGCCCAGAATGTAGCTATTATTCATTTGTCAAAAATACAACACCTCACACTGATGTGGTCACATTTTTATGTTGCATAATTTTACTGTTGGGCATCAACCTGGACATTATACTGCTCAGCACTATTATATCATTGCATGGATATGATTAGGTAATTGTTTTACTGAGGTTTCATTGGATAATTGTTTGATTGGGATGCAGTCACCTAATTATTTTGTTCAGAATTAGAGACCATATGGAGCTTGGCAGGTGAAACGTGATTAGGCCATGTCAATTTATGATGATTATACTTCAGGCCTGAGTACCCTATACTGTACAAGCAGTGTGTGTCTATCACAGACAATCTATTTGGGATGTATTGTGGATGTTTGTAGTAAATGCATTACATCCATTAACTTGCAGTCTCAGAGTGTGTTTCCAGGGGCTTGTTTTGAAAGAAGTGCTGTTATTGTTATCTAATCGTCCATCCAGGCCATAAATGACGCTGTACAGGATTTGCTTAATAGGCAGATAGAGAGATATTAATGACTAATGTGTGAAAATGAGTTGAAGACAATCCCTAACCGGCCTCATCTTTTTAACGCCAGAGTGACAAAAGATAAGAAAATCAGGATATTAAACAAAGTTATTGTAAACTACAAGTTTTGATCTCGTTCCATATGACCTCAAGCATGACTGTTTATGATGATTTTTGTGGCACAGTTGTCAATGAGATATTCACCATGATGAAAACAAAAGCTATAGAAGCAAATCACAAAGATCACGCTTGCTTAAAAAAAGATATTACAAAATAAAATTCATGAAAATAACCAATATTTGCACAGAGGCAGGGCATAGTAGTGTTGGGTGATGTTGCATGTTGAAACATTCAAGATTCGAGGGGAGACGAATGGCCTCTATTAGGAGCATTTAATCAGTGCTCCCAGTCTCCTGCGCCCCCCTGGGGAAAGATTAATGGGTACAGGATATTTCATCAGGCCCTCCACATCACTGCCCAGGATATGAGGATCTAATTGTGTCTGTTTCTGCTGTTGTTTTGTGTTACAGACAGACAAAGAGGAGCCTGCAAGTTGCCAAGGTGCCATAAGAAGTGGAAGAACACCATTAAGGAGAGGAAAACGAGGGAAGAGAGCATAACGATTTAGCACATCTATGACACAGGACAGTGAAGAACTGAACTGAATGTAATATATTCTCTAAGTCTTTGAACATGATGCATCTTTTCTTTTGATTTAGAAATATATTTTGAGTCAAAATCTGAATTTGATATTTTAACTTAAAGCAATATTGTAAGGATTAACATCACACCCAAATTAATTTACCGACCATACGACAGGCTTGATCACAACATAGAGTTTTCACCTTGAAGTTATCCGTCTCCCTTTACTCATCAATCCACTGGTCAGATTGTTCTGACGGCTTCTTCTATCAGAAACCTCTCCTACCCGGTGATGCTGTCCTGCCACACCCTTTTGTCTCCCACTGTCATACCACGTGTCGTAAAACACTCAATAATGAATTTCTCAGGAATTATTGATAAACTTAAATTATTGAATAAAATCGCCAATTAAAACTCCAGAAGAATATAAAAAATTGGCTTGTATTGTGTATTTGTATTATCTGGTCAACAGGATGCATGTTGGTCCGTTTCAAACATAAATGCACTACATTTTAAATGCAGTGATGGTGTCCTTGAAAATGATTCTGCACATAAGATTCTTCACTGGTTTTTTTTTCCTCTTGAAAAAAGGACGTTTGCTTTGCTGCCATTGGATCTCATGAAAAATGGATGACCTCCCAATGCTTTCTGCTGCCCATCGCTCCCCATATTTACACAGAGCCAAGGGACTCCATTTGAGTTAGCATTCTCCTCCCTCCCTTCCTCCCTCCCTCCCTCAGTGGCTTGTTCTGGGGGTGAATAACTTAACACATATTTCAGCTTGACACACTTCTGTACTGAGTCTCCACTGGGTGCCTATTCACCAGCCCACACATGCTGTATTATTTAAAAGTGGTTTGGAGTTCTGTGGGTGTGGATGTGCATGTAATCTCCTGTTTGTGTAAGAAAGGAGTGCCTTGTGGAGTTATTAGGTCTTTCCCTGTGACCTTGCAGGTGTGGCAGCACCTCTGATTCCTGATGATGTCTGCTCATGTTGTCTAGCCAGAGACAACATCAGCATGGCAGCATACAGTATGGTTCCTTCCTACTTTCCCCTGCTGCTTCTATTTGAAAAAATGTTAAACTGCAAGAAGTACAATACTCCAGTGATAATATATCAACAGAAAGGTCTAAACTGCAAAGTGATTTATTACAGGAATATAGTCATCTGGACAATTTATCATACACCAGATGATAAAGATCTGCCAAAGCAAACAAAATGCCCAAGGAGCACGAAACATAAGTAACAATGATGCTTTCAAGCAAACCAAGACAACACATGCACATAAGCACACACACAATGACTAACCTGAGAGCTGATAACATCATGGAAATCAGAGTGCTGCGATGCAGCAAAATGACACATAAATCATGTGCAAGGGAGAGGATGCAAAATGCTGCAGTTGGTATGATGGATACAAATAGCCGCCTGATGTTTGGAAAGCTCCAGTATAAATACTTGTCTTTGTGTTGCATGGGATATTTCCCAGGAAACTGCTGTACGATTCATATTTTCAGACACACAATTATTCAATGCCAGCCTCTTAAAGGAGCTGTTCCCTTTGCTGTTTCACATTTGCCATCTACAAAGTTAAGTTTTTACATTTTTTAATCCGTATCAAAACTGTATTTTAGACAATTAGATGGTCTTTTTATCCCAAGATTTTGCAGCATTCTGCATCTTTAGACTACATCAAGGCACGGATTGTCTGAGTATGCAGATGCCTTGCCCACTGGAGGGCACTGTGAGCGGCACTCAGGCTGGGTGGCCGAGGAAGGTTGAAAGACACCTTGGCCGGCTCACCAGATGGGCTCAGTGAAGTGTGTCAGATGGCTGTGACAGCTACCTGCCAGTCCTTAAGGACTGGCACCATGCATAAACAAACCATTACTCTAATTTGTGAGTGCACTGACTTATATGTGTGTGTGTGTGTGTGTGTGTGTGTGGACAAGACTGCATTGAACCCTCTGAATAAAGAGTTGCACTCACAGTATCTAGTCGACGTTAACAAAACCTTTTAACATCAACCTCTCCACAAACTCACGCTGTGAAGCCAAACTTAGTCAAAATCTACAGAAATTTATTTGAAATACTGGATATTAAGGTGTCCAAAAATAGCAAACATGGCAAGCAATTTTGGGGACATTTATGGGAATTGAATAATGCACAAAACACGAATAAAATATTTGACTATGTCTCTCATTGTAAACATCTTAAAGCTTCAATGAAGAGATTGAAAACAGAACATGTAATGCTGTATGTATCAGATGAATTATCCTAAGGGGTAAACGGTATGTAGGTTTAGGGGTTAAATATCATAATTAACTGTTAATAGGAACACCAGTGAAGACCTCCACAGCCTGGAAGGAGATAAGATGGAGAGCCTTGAAGGCCTAAGGCTGCTCATTCATTTGCAGCAGAACGTCGGATGCTGAGCCTCCACTGCGCAGCCGCAGTTTTTCCAGGACGCAGAGAGCCGAAGAGGGAGACAGAAAAATGGCCCTCGATAATTTAATTTTTGCCCAGTGCATCCTTTATTTTTTAGCCTTCGTATTCGGTTTCATCGCCGTGGTGCCGCTGTCAGAAAACACGGAGGACTTCGGAGGGAAATGCCTGCTGTTCACGCGGGGTATGTGGCAGAACGAGAACATCACGGTGTCGAAGCAGCGTTTCATCGTGGAGGAGTGGGGAAGCGAGTCCTCCTGCAGCTTCATCACTTTTGTCGGGATATCGTCCCTCATTCTGTCCGCAGTGCAGGCATGGAGGCTGCTATTCTTTCTGTGCAAAGGACACGACGAGTGAGTGACCGTTTACCACTATCCAATACCAGCACCACAACAAGCTCATTGGACACCCCACCAGCGGCTTAAAGTGAATGTGTTGCTCTGTCGGTCTGCACGCGCTTACATGCGCGCTAATCTGGAAGAATCATAGACTGCATGTTATAGAGGCTATGCTATAAACCACAGAATGGTATTAAAACAACTAGTCACTGTGGTCCTCCATTACAAAGATGGAGGGGATACACTTGTGCTGCCTTTGAAAAATCTAAATCATAATGTGACTCTCATACAGACAGTATTTCTAAATCATGCTGTAATATGTGTAGTATGTTAAAGTGTTACTATTCCACATTTATTTCATAATTATGCAGAGATTTCACCGTTTTTATCCTTTCTGTTTGACGGGTCTGCAGCTCCATCTTCAACGCCTTCCTCAACCTGCTGATCAGCTCCCTCGTGGTGTTCAGTGTCTTCCTGTCCAGCACCATCGTCAGCGTGGGTTTCAACATGTGGTGTGACTCCGTCACAGAGGGCGGGACAATGCCTAGCAGGTGAGAAAGAGCAGCAAGCAAGCTCAACTTTTCTGACATTTTCATCAGACAGAGTTGTGTTTCTTCATACCGGCTTATGTGTCGTATTTTAGCTGTGAGGACCTGCAGGACACTGATCTAGAACTCGGCCTGGACAACTCCGCTTTCTACGACCAGTTTGCTATAGCTCAGGTAAGACTGTGGTTAATATTGTTATTTAATATTGATTTAAACAAAATCCTGAACCTCACTCATATTTACAATAATTGCCTTCAGTTCGGCCTGTGGGCTGCATGGCTCACTTGGCTTGGGATTGCAGTGATGGCCTTCCTGAAGGTCTATCACAACTACAGACAAGAGGACCTGCTGGACAGCCTGATCCACGAGAAGGACCTTCTACTCGGCCGCTCCTCGCGACGTAACTCTGGCCTCAAGATCGGCCTGCTCTAGAAACCAAAGGACACACAAACGCACAACATGCCCTCACTCGTCCAGTCCTCTCGCCTGCCATGAGAAACACCAACGTTTGCCTCTGTAGACAATCAAAGTAGCTTTTGCTCCCATTGATTATGGATTGAATCAAACAAGTTTGAGATTTGTTCTTCAAAGGCAATTGATTTTCCCTCAAAAAAAAAAAAATCTCCCAATTGTTGTTAATCCTTCCAAAATCCTGCTTTATTGAGTTTATTCATCCACTGTGTTCAAACCTCTTCAACACACACACAACCATAGTTCAGCTCCAATAGTATTAAAACCATTTAAGGGAAATGTACACCCAGATTTTCTCTGCTCATGAATTTCTATTAACAGTATTAACAGCGTGGACCGATTGGCTGACGGATCATGTTATCTTTGTGAAACCTCTGCATGGATATTATGCATGACAAATGAATAGGGTGAGGGTTTTTAGATGTAAAGGGACGATATTTAGTTTTATACTCCATTAAATGGTTTTCTGGTAGGATGTGCACTTCTTCTTGATGAAGGGAGACTTCTTTGTATGCCGCTGCAAAGTCAAATAATGGCTGTTGCAGCGCATTCACACTCAGCAGTTACAAAGAGTGTTTTATGAAAATGACAACTTGTAGTTAAGAACTATAATGTATCGGGCAGATGGTCCAACAATGCTTTTAGCAACCCGTGTGAGATTAACAAAACAAAACAAATCGTATTTGTGCCAAATAGTAACTCAGGCTTCTCCTTCACACTTTATAGGCTACGAACCAATATACGGTATTACTGTGAGTAGGCGCATAAACGTACCTGCATGCACCTCTACCCTGTTACATACACATCACACACTCACTTATTGTCAGAGAGTACAGGAAGAAAGCAAGTCAGCTCCTTGACTTTGATAGGGAATGACAGTTTTATTCAAAACAACTGAAATCATAAAACGGTAGGAACTAAGAAAACCCTCCAGAAAGGCACTTCTTACAAAGTGACCATAAACGTTTGGACAGCCGTGAAATGCAGCTTCTATGCAGGACGTGAGTTCACTGGGTATTGTTTTATTGCTCATGACAATTTAGTTTGACAGTACAGAGCAGAGAGTGTTTCTTCTATACAGGCGCTATTAGCCTTATATTGCTTTGACATTCAAACGCAAAACCTCCAATCCGACGATTTCCTTCCGAGTTCCCTGAAACCTGTTATATAAAGAACTGTGTTTTACTGGAAACCATGTCACGTGTGTTATTGCTCATAATGAGAGGTCTTTGGGATGGGCATCGCTGTTCCCATTCATTCCTATAATCCGTTTGTGGTTTGATTCTGTCGTATTTCAGTTTGGCCTCATATTAATGGCAATGAACTTGATCAAAATGATATATATTATTTTTGTCCAAAGCTTGATGAGCATTTGACATCACGGTTAAAACCTGAATATTATTGTTTCTAAATAGAAATGTAACGGGTAACAAAAAGTAAAAAAATTTAAAATAATTGACAGTTGGATATTTTCGTAGACGCAGATACACAGTATAGAAGAATAAACAACATTTAGGATCAAGGTTATTTTGTGGAATTCAAGCGGATATAAAGAGGAACACTGTCAAAAGCATTAGTATTCATTCAGTATGAGCATATTCTCTTCGACGTTCATAACATTGTGCTGTAGATTTTCTCCTCAGTGGAGCTAATCAGCTGAAGACCAGACAGTCTGTAAAGAAAGACGTGATATTCATCTGGTAGACATTCAACCTGGTGCTGTGAAGTGATGCAGCCCTGTGTTTTCTATCTCACGGATAATTATCCAACTGTTCCATATGTGTGCTTCAGTCCACCTCCCCCTCCAATGTGCACTGTGCCAATCAAAGCCGTTTCCAAACTTCTCTACATTCATTTATGTGCAATTATACAAGGCTGAATATTTTTGATAGTCCTTATTATATTGAACCATATATACACATTCAGTTCTGTGTAATATCTGATGTACACACACCATGTATTGAAGCGAAATAAATATTTGCATTCCATGGAAACAGTCACTCACATACAACAGACAGTGACATGAAAGATCGAATGGTTGTGGTGATTCACTGAGCGGTATATGTGAGCATCAACATTGCAGATGTGCAAAGTCACAGCTTAAATAAGGAGTGGCGTGCCCACTACCGTAGCACATTTGTACATAAAGACATGGAAGCTACATATTTCTGGGATTAAACATTTTTCCCCTTTTCACTGCGAGAGCGGTTCAAAGCCACAGACAGTGTACAGAGCCTTGCCAAAAGGCTGAGGTGTTTGTCGGCTCCTTCAGAGACGGGAAAACAGAGGGCTCTGACAAAATGAAAGGAGGCTCCATGTCTCCACCTGTGGTCGGCCTCAGTCACAGCATGGTCAGCCATGTCCAGCAGCCCCACACAAGCTGTTTCATATGCAGCACGTAGACAGACAGAGCGTCCTCCAGCTCCTCACACACTCGCTGTGGGCGCCGCCGGTCTGTGCAGTACATGGCCACACCCACGAATGACATCAGCAGGAAGAGGCAGGTGAACAGGGCGAGGTGGGGGCGGGACGGTGTCGTCTCATAGGCTACAAACAGAAAACCAAACAATTTTATTGAACACTTTTGATTTGTAAATGCTCATTTGAATTGTCACATGCACAGATAGCTCTCTTTCCTGTTGACCTAACAAAGTAAAGACCTTAAGAGTCAAGTTTTGTATGGAAAATTGAATGTGACTACATATACAGTTGTGTGAAAAAGTGTTTGCCCCCTTCCTGATTTCTTATTTTTTTGCATGTTTGTCACACTTAAATGTTTCAGATCATCAAACAAATTTAAATATTAGACAAAGATAACACAAGTCAACACAAAATGCAGTTTTTAAATGAAGGTTTTTATTATTAAGGGGGAAAAAAAATCCAAACCTACATGGCCCTGTGTGAAAAAGTGATTTGCCCCCCCCCCCCCTGTTAAAACATAAATTAACTGTTTATCACATCTTTGGAAAGCTGAGTTCAATTTCTCTAGCCACACCCAGGCCTGATTACTGCCATACCTGTTCTCAATCAAGAAATCACTTAAATAGGAGCTGCCTGACAAAGTGAGGTAGACCAAAAGATCCTCAAAAGCTAGACATCATGCTGCGATCCAAAGAAATTCAGGAACAAATGAAAAACAAAGTAATTGAGATCTATCAGTCTGGAAAAGGTTACAAAGCCATTTCTAAAGCTTTGGGACTCCAGCGAACCACAATGAGAGCCATTATCCACAAATGGCGAAAACATGGAACAGTGGTGAACCTTCCCAGGAGTGGCCGGCCGACCAAAATTACCCCAAGAGCGCAGCGACGACTCATCCAAGAGGTCACAAAAGACCCCAGAACAACATCCAAAGAACTGCAGGCCTCACTTGCCTCAATTAAGGTCAGTGTTCATGACTCCACCATAAGAAAGAGACTGGGCAAAAATGGCCTGCATGGCAGAGTTCCAAGACGTAAACCACTGCTGAGCAAAAAGAACATAAAGGCTCGTCTCAGTTTTGCCAGAAAACATCTTGATGATCCCCAAGACTTTTGGGAAAATACTCTGTGGACTGACGAGACAAAAGTTGAACTTTTTGGAAGGTGTATGTCCCATTACATCTGGCATCTGGCGTAAAAGTAACACGGCATTTCAGAAAAGGAACATCATACCAACAGTAAAATATGGTGGTGGTAGTGTGATGGTCTGGGGCTGTTTTGCTGCTTCAGGACCTGGAAGACTTGCTGTGGTAAATGGAACCATGAATTCTGCTGTCTATCAAAAAATCCTGAAGGAGAATGTCCGGCCATCTGTTCGTGACCTCAATCTGAAGCGCACTTGGGTTCTACAGCAGGACAATGATCCAAAACACACCAGCAAGTCCACCTCTGAATGGCTTAAGAAAAACAAAATGAAGACTTTGGAGTGGCCTAGTCAAAGTCCCGACCTGAATCCGATTGAGATGCTGTGGCATGACCTTAAAAAGGCGGTTCATGCTCAAACCCTCCAATGTGGCTGAATTACAACAATTCTGCAAAGATGAGTGGGCCAAAATTCCTCTACAGCACTGTAAAAGACTCATTGCCAGTTATCGCAAACGCTTGATTGCAGTTGTTGCTGCTAAGGGTGGCCCAACCAGTTACTAGGTTTAGGGGGCAATCACTTTTTCACACAGGGCCATGTAGGTTTGGATTTTTTTCCCCCCTTAACAATAAAAACCTTCATTTAAAAACTGCATTTTGTGTTTACTTGTGTTATCTTTGTCTAATATTTAAATTTGTTTGATGATCTGAAACATTTAAGTGTGACAAACATGCAAAAAAATAAGAAATCAGGAAGGGGGCAAACACTTTTTCACACAACTGTATACACAGTGTAATGGAGGCCTTGTCACACAAACTGGTGTTTCAATCATTGTTAAAAAGGGAGCCCTCATAAGACTCGACTATCTCTCTGGAACAGACTCTATGGAGCCTCATTTGCATGTATAATTAATTCTGAAGAGTAAATCACTTGCTGATGTTTGGAAGTCCCACAGCATTACATTCTTTTTAAATAGTACAGAATCCCCAAAGGACGCTAGTTTACGATGCAATCTCAGGATGTTGTAATGCATTTTGTCCTTTCTCTTTACTGCTAAGTGCAGGGCACACACTGCTGCTACATACAGTATGCAAGCTGGGATGGCACACATTTTGAGGATGTCTTTTTTTAAAATAAACAATAAAAATGACATTCATCTTGTTACTGTATGAATGCATTATTTTATTCAGGCTTCTGTAAGCAGAGCGAACAAGTACATGCTGCAGAAAATAAGGGTGACATGAAGTCACTGGACTAGCTGGGTCAGCATGTTCTCTACGGTTACACAAACACACGTGTGCCAGAGCAGGCTGGACATGTGACAAACTTGTCTGTTTTCTCACCATGTACTGTGGTCTCTGGCTCCCTGAATCGAACCCTACGTTCGCCTTTCCGTCTGTGGTTGGGTTCTGTGTCTGACCCGTAGTTGGGACTTGGCCTCTTTAGAATGGAGGTGGGGACTTTGCCATTGGTTACCTGCATCAGACACAGCTGAGGATGACTATACCCATAACAAGCTCCTGATCAATTTCAAAGGCAGCCAACAAACAGCTGAAATGCACAGATCTTCTACAAACAAACTGCTCATATCCAGAGTAACATTGCTAAAGGTAAGTGCAGGTGTCGTTGACACTACCTTAGTTTCCGGTGCATCCTCCTGTTGGTGGTGGGTGTCCTTTCTGTGGCGGACCTCTGAGTGTTTCTCCCGGTGGGAATGAGGGATACAGTTGACGGTGTCTCTGATGGACTCTGCAGCAGTAAAGCGTTTGGACAGTGCAGACACACACTGACCCAGGGAGTCTAGTGAGAGAACCATGACCATACATGAGTAGTGATCTAGTGCTGCTTCACACAGCCTGCTCTGAAGAGAGAGAGAGACAATGAGGCTTAAACATACAAAGCTAAACATACAAATGTGTCTCAGAAAGGACGCCAGCGTTAACTCCATCAGCGCCAGGTAGAGTACTGCTTACTAGGTAAAGAACAGTAAGTCAAGAACATCTAGTTCACATATCACTTGTAAATATGTTTGCACTAAAAGAACAAAAAAAACAAAAAGTTCTGGTTACCAAGTTAAATTATATAACTAAATACATTTTATATATATATAATATATATATATACACACACACACACACATTTAAAAGGTGACTTAGTTCCCTAAGTCCTAAAGTAGTTAGCAATTTTGTTAGTTATAGTCTCTGAATGTTACCATGTACTGCTACACAACATACTACATTTGACATACCAATTCAACTCGCAAACACACACAAATAGTTTGTCCACTGGCTGACCCAGTTTACAGTCACGGTGTCTAAGAGACGAGAGCTGTAACAAGTTAAACATGCCTCTGTTCAAGCATCTTACTGTGGGTCAAAGAGGATTTCTGTGTACAATACAAAATAAAAAGGTGCACAGAGACAGTAATCTGATCCACAACAGCAAATACAACCACTCTCTGACCCAGCACCTTCTCACCACGTTACCACCATCGGAGGTGTTGTAAATCTCTGTCTTTATATGCCGTACACTCGGCCCAGTTCAGCACTACTGCCTCTGAAAGCTGACTCGACAACAAGGCTGGTTTGTGAATATTGCTTTTTACACCACAGCAGTCTTCACAAAAAAACGCAGAGTTCAGAGTGTTGCTCCCTCTTGATGCAAGCCAAGCATACATACTGTACAACAAACTGTGCCCTCAAACTGTCACAAAACTGCTTTTCTTTTTCGCTCTGCATAAAAGCACTCTTGTCCGACATGACTGCAAGTGTTTATTAATTGAACATGTTCACTGGTTGACATGGTTTACAGGGTAACTGAATGGCTTTAACCACATCGTCGCTGTGCTGTGTGTCTCTAAAGCACAGAGGAGATAACTTGTTCTTAAGACTAACATCACTGTTCTGGTATCGTCATGTTCTCACCAGACAGCGAGGTCTCCACCCTCATGCTTCAAACTAAATGTTAAATCATATACAACCATGTTTGCTGGTCACTGCCAGGATGACAGCAGTGATTGCTGTGCTACACTGTGTCAATCATCCCTGGTGAGGGTTTACCTGAATATTCAGTCTTGCCGATCTCAGCATAGACAGTAGCCATAAGCTCCAGGCTTCTGGCTGTGACGGGGTGGTCGTTACCAAAGGCCCTCTGATGGATCTTTGCAGCCTGAAAGATTAATGAACAGAGGGCAGAGATTTGACGTTGACACAAGAGCGTCGAAAAACACTTTTATTTGTTCAAAAATCTAGAAAAGAAGCAAAGAGAATGATGTACATACCTTACCGCTGTATTCTAAAGCGAGATGCGGTCTGAAAGAAAAAGGAAAATGGCACCGTTAAACAAATACAATACTTTCTTTTTCCATCTAAATGCAAGACAACAACAGCAGCACCTGATCTTAATCTAATGTAGTGACCCGTGCTGCATTGCTAGGCCAGCGTATCCGTTTCAGCAGCATGAGAAATCTAAACATGCGTGTGCTGTGATTAGACACGGGGAGCAGGTGCTCAGGCGCATTATGGAGGAAGTGGAAACTTATTTCTGCCAGCACTGACTGCCCCTTTTCTATTCTCCAGGGTGAATTACAGAAGGCATGTCACTTACAGGTTGGTTTACTAACTTGTGCCCTTCTACTGCTCTTTTGCTTAGTGCTAAGCTAGATGAACATGATGTGGTACATTGAGAATCTGCCAGCTGTTCCGCTCATATCTGCCCTGGAAAGTCAGCCAAAGACATTCATCACCCTCACACCCTCACGTGTGCCTATAGATGTA
>NW_022280037.1:3859219-3871719 GCF_004355925.1 Anarrhichthys ocellatus | reverse complement strand
CAAAAGGGCACATCTGACCACACGTGCAGCACAACTCTGCTGCGGGTCAACTGAAATGAAGTACACCATCAACTCTAGCCAGTAGAATTATAAATCGTGTGATCAAATATGACTACATGTTACGCTACTGTGACTATGTAATACTACTAGTTATGTACTGCATATCCGCTTTAAGAATGTAAATTTAGGATATGCACGGATTTATATCTCATGTCCCTGTTTATTGGAGTTTAAAGTTAAATTGTCTGGGTCGGCATGCTTTCCAAGAAACGTGTATCAGTAAACACTCAGCAGCCTAAAGAGCTTTTGGCTTTGGACAAAGGTCACTTGTCGATACTGCCAGCTCTGATAATGATACATCAAGCCTTGACTATGTATATTCAGCTTTCTTTCCCAATTGTGGATTGTAGTTTGACCCCATAGAATAAATGTGGAGACACAGCCAATTCCGTTGTCGTGAGCATTTGTGTGAAACCCCAAAGTTCCCATACCCTCTTCCAGTTAGAGCACATTGACCCTTCACCTTCCTCCCTGGAGGACCAAAAACCACAACATCCCTACTTCAGCTGCAATGATGCTCATGAGAACTACGAAAATCAATGCAACTCTTTCTTCCTCTCATTCTATTGAAAACGACCTCATGCTTTTGTCCGCTGCGCACAATGATATTATTAATGAAGGCACCATTAGATGCAATTCTTACTGTATTACGCTATTGAAAATATCACGTTTGTGATTAAATTATGAATACATAAACACTTTTTTAAATATTTTGAATTGCCTCTCTTCTGCTGACCTACTAAACAATGTGAGATGTAATTACATTTTCTTGACTGTAAGCTCACACCAAAAGTAAAATAATGTTACAAGGTAAGTAGCTCTACCATACAAAAAAAGAACACAGTTTGACATGACAAGACATGTTACTATTGACGACTTTATGTAAGTGTAATTAAGTGCTGTATGTCAAAAGATTTAACCCCTTCATGGTAAACGCCCCTCTCGAGTAGATACCTTTACATGCTGAGAAGTGGCCTACTGATGGCTGATGATGAAGTGAAGCTCAGCAAATCGACCTATTTTGGAAAATGGACAGTAAGGGGTACAGCCTTGCTGAGGTAGATAACCTGAGCTGGCAAGTTAAGTGTTGGTGTGTCTCAGTAACGGTGAGAAGAGCCACAGAGGTAATATATCCTGCAACGTAACACCTCTCCATTATCTCTATGTCCTACACTCCTATAGTTTATAGAAGCAGTGAAGTGGCGATGAGCAGGCTCGTCAGTGCAGATGCAGGTTAATTAGTGCTCTTCCACTCTGTTGTGCAGAGATAAGAGCGTGCAAATCCTCTTAAGAGACAGACACACAGCCTGAGCTGCACACACGTAAACGTATGGCATTCTGGGACAAATGTGTGATGGACTCGCCCACAGACATCCACTTATCCCCCTCAGTTTACACTGCTTTCTATAAAGGGTCTGCGTCCTTCATTGTGATGGAATTTGCCACCCCTTCAACCACAGACAATCATGCTCACCTCACAGAAAGAGAATGCTAGTGCTATAGATAGCCTGCGTGCTAACACTTACAGGTTTGAAGGGACGGTGAAAGTTAAAGCGTTGGATGTGAAATGGGGAGTGAAGCTTTCCCTTAGTTAGTAAAGGATACAATTCTTTTCAGTGATGAACAGTTCTGCAATCTGTAAATCACAGACAAGGGACATGGTTATGCATGAAATAGTCAATTACCAACATAATTCCCGGTTGTGTGCGTGCATGATGTCATGTGTGCTGTCATAACAAGTAATTCTGCTCTCCTCGCAGCACCATCGGTCGGGTCAACATTGTCCCACACGTTCCAAAGTTCTGGTGTCGAGGCTTTGTTTTGACATCAGGGACATTCCTTCAGGCATTACTAAACAGAATTAAAAGTGTTGCCGTGCCTTTGTAGGAGAGCTTTGAAAAGGACCCCAGTATGTAACCCGCTAAGACTTTGTGACCTGAAAAATAGCAAATCATAGCCCACACACAATGGGACGGACTTTGACTGGATACTACAGTATTTTTAACAATGTGACCAGTCGAATAACACCGTTACTGTATGAGAGTGATGCGTCCGATACCTCATTTAGCAGCAGGCACACTATGAGTCCTACTCAGAATGAAATTATCTTACAGTGTCAACACGGGCACACATGATTGACTGTGCTGTAAAATTTGACATTGGTGTTGGTGATACCAAGGTTGAATGTGTCCTGTGGTATGTGACACTTTATGATGATCTGAAGGAGAAGTGATGCAAATGTGTCAACACAGCTGTGCAAATACATGATACAGCAGATTTTGTGAATGCATGGAATGAACATGCATGTTGGTATATAAGTGAACGACAAAGAAATGTTATGTTGTGTATGCAGTCTTCAGGCATCTGGCTCACCTGGTGTAGGCAGTTGGGCAAATAGGTGAAGCTCTGCACATGGGTCAGTCCCAAGAGGCAGCTGAGGAAGCAGTGGAGGGCGGCCTGATACTCCCCCTGCTGCTGGAGCTGCTGTCCCAGCTCAAACAGGCCCTCCCTCCCCCTGTTCAGCATCCCCAGTCCCAGCCAGAGACAGCGCTGCCTCCCATCAGAGCTCAACCAGCCGACGTTCCTCTCTTCGCCCCTCCACTGAAGCACCACAGGTAGAAAGAAACAGCCACACACAGAGTGAAAGATTTTAAAAAAAAAATGCAGCTGCTCACATAAACACAGACAGAGAGGAGCCAGAAGGAGGAGTGAGCAGCACAGCTTCCACTCAGTCTCGTCTGAGCACTGTAAGTCAAGGACAGGTGGTAAGAAGCAGGCTGAGGGAGCTACGGCGACTCACATAGAAAAGATCCATTCCCCTCCCTCCTCCCAGGCTGCACCGGGAAAGGAGGACAGAGGAAGTTGGGGAGTATTTGCTGTTTGAGTGGCAGAGCTGTTGACCAATCCCTGCTCTCCTCATGTACAGTAGCTCTGCCAGCATGTGCTTAACACACTGGATCTCTCTTCAGTCCTTGAATTTGGAAATTGTAACACTGTAGATATTGATGATTAAACCAATTCAAGTGTGCACATGTCCTGTGATGCATATCCAAACGTAGTCTATATTAAGACTTGCATTCATCCAGCTTGACCTAATTTTCCCTGCTACTGTGAATTCACAGAGCAGTGCATTATGTATAGACACAGTACAGTGTGTGAGAGAACCATTTTATGTCTTACTGCCCTACTTATGATTTATAAATGAGAAGTGCATAAGACGTTTGCACCAACAAGCAGCAACTAGAATAAATGCTGTGTGAGGGGCGTTTCACATTACCTCAGAGAAAGCAAGCTTTCCTACATTCTTTAAAGCACACCAGAGAGCTGACGCAAACACAGGGTCATTAGGAACAGCCACTGTACTGTATGAGAGAGAGAGAAAGCACTCCTCACTATCCAAACAAGGACGACAAATATGTATTCACAAGGAGTGCCTCCTCTGGATGTGTGCTCACTTCCCTTCACACTCTGCTAATCAACATTAAAGTGAGGCCAATCTTTGCCTGGAGAGAGAGAGAGAGGGAACGGAGAAGAAGAGATACGACCACGTCACACGATCCGCGAATGATCCAGAGGACCATGAATGGGTCTCGACTTTGAGAGCAGCACTCCTCCCCACCATCGCTCCACTTGAACACAAGCGTAGTAGCTGGAGGAAATGCATGGGGGAAACACAAAGCAAATGGGCAGAGTCAGTCTCCATTAGTGTCCGATGCACCTAGCTAATCTAGATGGGATTTTAATGGTTGTGAATGGCAGTGGATGGGGACCAGAGAGCATTAAACTTGCACTGGCAGGTCAGACTCAGGGAACTGTGAGAAGTGCTCATTTTGGACTAACAGCACCTTGAGAAGTGTGGGGGACTTGATTATGCTGATTCAGGGTTGCTTTATCCTCTCCAACTGGAGTACCGGGGAACACAGACAGGTGATTGTGTTCACTTTACTGTGCCGTCAATAGAGTTGAAGTGGAATGCAGCGAGAAAGTAAGCAAAGCTTCTGATGTGATTGAGTTAGAAGGCCACTGGCTGACTCTCAGTGTTCAGTCCTAATTGAAAAAGAGTGGGCTCCATCTCCACATTATAGGCCAGTCAAGCTGAACAGAAGCACATCAGCTGAGAGGAGGCGTCACGGGACGATCTCGTCGTCATGTTAACAACATTTGACAACAACCGTGCAACAGGAAACCCAGCCAGGCAGGATTATAACCCTTTCAAGCTGAAAAAGCGTGATGACGCATCATTTCTGATACGATAACAAAATATCAATATGTATTTCAAGAAGCCGTTGTACTCGTTATGTTGGGCGGTTAAGTACAGATCTAGTTACTTTGAGAGAGGTACAATGATACAGAATTTTTGGAAATCACCCTTTTTTTTTTTTAAACTTATGTATTAATTGTATTGATGTTAATATGTAGCATCAGACACACAAAAAAAACCAGACTAAATTAAATGAAATACATCCAGCAAAAAAGTAGGAGGAAATCAAAATGTGTAAATGTGTAAAAAATGACTGAATTAGTTCATTCAGTTGTCTATACTTTAAAGCAGATACTGTCAGGGTTATGGGATTATTTTTGGGATATCTGTGAATGAATCCACACACTTTTAAATGCGTCTGAATTTTCCTGATATTTGAAATGTAAATGGATGGAGAACCTCATAAGTAGCAGATTTGAAATCTGTCACAAGGTGACCATTTCCTGTAACACTTTGTAAAAATGAACATTTATTGGGTATGTAAAATGTAAAACTACGTATATACTAGGTAAAACACTACTGCATTCATACAGATTCACAATACATCATGCAGATCAATATGTCAAAGCTGTCCACTGTCTATAGCGTATGTCATAGACTTCCAAAATGTTAGCATTAATGTAACTCTTGGCCCACTTTTGACTATTGTCACTATGTGTCAACTTCACATTCTTAGCTATTTTATAGCATATTTCACACTGTGTTTTAATACTGTTTGGAAAGTCCCTGTAGTATTCTACGTTGGCTATAACTTTGCATATCATAGATTGGAGAACTGTTCAGCAGTAGTGATGATTTACATTTGACCAACCGCCCTGTGCTTTTCTAACACGTAAATATAAAATAGTTTCTTGGAAGATTGACTAATTTGATTTAGTGGCACCACAAGGCTGCAGGTCATTGACTCACATCGTGCTCCAAACACCGTTCCGTACATGTACTGACAGTCATTTTGACAAAGATATTGACTGATGTTCGCTACTCTACAGCGCAAGAAAGGAAACCTACCTGTAATTGGAATATTGATCGTCTGTCTTACGGAGTTGGTGGACAAATACATCAGTGTGATCAGTAAACACTCTCTACGGCCCCCGATCCCAGGAAAGCCAATACAGCAGACTAATGCAAATGAATGGTGAGCAGGATGAAACAGTGACCCATCAACAGATATAAATCATCAGCAGGTTATTGCAATGCAGTCAACCTCAATATATTCAATTTGTTTTAATGCTTTGTTTACTATGAATCTACACTGTGCAATGAGTACATATTCAGCTGGTGTAAACATATCACAGTATGCACCCAGTAAATGACTACAAAACTTTATCAGAGGGTGAAAATCAAATGTGGCATTCTCTTTTGTTCTGAAAATCTCCTCTTGCTGTGGATATTTGCATTCCTCTTCTTCTGACTTACCATAAGGTCATTAATCCTAGATGATTTCCATGAACCATTTTGGATAGAATACATTTTGCATTGTCCAGCAGGTTTGCAGAGGAACATTGCCTCTCTTGTGTCCTCGTGGCATCTCATGACACTGCGCATGGCCCTACATCAGCATATACTATTTATATTTCCTGCATTGTGCACATGCAGCCACTCTATGCAATTTTTCTGTAGCCTAGAGCCTCCGGTATGGAATATTTTACTCTGCATGAGTGACAGCAGCTACGTCCCTCGCTACAGTACGCCAACTCCAATGATGGAAGAAGAAGATCAAGTACTCTTTTTGATATAAGGCACCACAGAGATCCTGCAGAGCTGAGTCTTCCGAGTCTAAAAGTTGAAAAAAAAGCACCACTGTTACAGACATGATACCTTGCACCCTCGCTATGATATACATATTCTGTGCCTGTACTCTGGATGTTCGATTCTCTAGCCTTGGCCAACTGTTTAAAACCCTTCCACTCCCCATCCCGCTAAGATTCAGGCTCTGGCAGTTTAATAGTCTTGGACCTGACACCACCAGCTACTGAAAGGCAGTTTATGACCTCCATGTAATCAGCAGTAAATGCTGCCGCCATCTGTCTCTTTTTACTCAATTACCTGACCCAGTGACTTTTACTGACAAACACTGTTCAGGTAAACAGTAACGCAAATCCCACAGCTAAGATTATGACACATCTATACATCATCTTGCACTCTTTATGATTTCTTTTTGACCAGCTCTCATACCAACAGTGCTTCAGTTATGAGCAGAACATTCTAGTATGAATCATAGATCCTGTATAATTACGGCTTTGGGGGCGTTACAACTTGAATCCTCATTACTGATTAATTGGGAAAGGGTCACATACAGTATATACTACACACTCAGCATGACCAACACTGTGAATCACAGGCTTTAGAAAACAGTCTCTTAACTGGGTTTATAATGATTCATCACAGTATGTTAAAAATCAATTCATTAAGAACTGTTGATTAAGGAATGCCTCATACAGCACCTTTGCAGGGCTCATTTTCCTTTGCGCCACTCTTGCACACCCTAGTGGACAATTTGGGGATGGAAAAGAGTCTGTCGTTTTCAACAAAGCTTTGTGAAACAGGGTGAAATACTGTGCATCTCTGTATTTAAAGAAAAGTCTCATCTCAAAACATTTTAATGTCAGTCAGTTTTTTATATATGGTTCATTACCACAAATGCTTGTTGCAAAACAGAATAAAAAAAGAGATTATGTAGCAAAAGATGAATATTGCAGTATTTAGATGCTGATGATGCTGATATAAGCAGTGGTGGAAGAAATATGACTTAAAGGGGTTTTATCATGAAAAAAAACATTTGGGTATCTGGAGTGCCTACCAGCCAACAAACTGTGAAATAAGACAACCCAGTCAGTTTTGTGTGGCCTACATCATAAACCGTGATTTCAACAAGCCATTCAGATTTGCCTCCTGTTCTTATCTCACATGCAAGCTCATTTGAATATACCGCCCCCCATCTGAGTTTCTCCACATACAGTTTGACAACTACCTTTGCAAAGATGAGCCATATTTTTACCGTAAATCAATCAGAGCAGATTAGGCTTTTTCGGGAGGGGGCTTAAAGAGATGTTCACTAAAACGAAGCGTTTCAGATAGAGGTTGAATACATACATACAGGTATATTCAGACTGACAGAAGGAGAACATCTTGTTTTTTGAACATTAATGTAAACATGTTCTAGTATAAACCCCAAATACAAGTATGGACCTGACAATGAGCATCGGCATCTCCTGGAAAAGTAGCAATGCCACAATGTAAAAACACCCTAAAGTAGAAGCAAAAGTCTTGAATATACGGAGTAAAAGTACATAAGAATTACCAGCAAAATGTACTTAAAGTACCAAAAGAAAATGTACTCATTATACAAAATAGTTCCTTTTAGAATGTTAAATTAAAGCTAATAATCATCAGTTAATGTGAGTAAAACAGGTAAAACTGTAATCACCTGAGAGAAGTGATTGATGCTTTAGATCCTTATAGGCACTGGTGTCTCATAGCCCTCTTTGCCTATTTTGAGAGATCGAGGCCACCTGACTGCAAAAAGGAAGTCAGGGTTTCGTTTCTCTGTGTGGGAGGTTAACTGAGAGACAATATAATTTACTTCTTACTGTTAAATTATCTGCTACTCACTTAACCATCACGTTTATTAATATGTCTCTCCTCAGATGCTCTCTTTCCATTCTTCTCTCTTCCATTCCTGCTGTTGTCTCAGACCCTTTAAATGCGTATGAGACATGATGTCAGAGTGTAAGACAGGAACAGTGACACAGCTGCTTACTCACCAACAGAGATCATGATGCTTACAGTCACAGGATCTCTGGCAGGGTAGACATAACCCTCTTTCACACTGCATGGCCATACTGCAATAATCATTTTAGAGCATTCTAGTGAAATCTATAATAAATAATTGACACATTAATGCAAAAATACAAGTGCAATCAAGCTAATCACAGCAGATCAGCCATGGAGACAGTTGTATCAGCTGCATAGTCCAGCTAACAGTACACTCATGTAAAGCTTTTAGGGTGTAAATGTCTTGTCTACACAGCGCCAACTGGCATCAGCTGAAGGGTTTTTCTAGACGAGCAATAGGTCACGAGGTTAATGTCTGTGATGAATTCAAATAGGCATATGCCACCTGTCAATAAAGCTATAGTGCCAACAAGACACCTGCAGCCACACCGGCCTTGTTGCCGATCATCATTTCATCATTTTCCTTCACCCGTGTTCCCCCCCTCTTCGCGCACAATCACGCAGGTGTGGGCCAATCCGTCAAGGTTGTTACATTTGGCTGCTTTCTCCCGTTCAAGGTGTCCGAGTGGAAAGAATAATGATGAGATCTAGGAGGTTTTCAATACAACACCAAAGCTCAGTGATTTATGAGCTGAATACAAACAGATATCACCGGACAGACAAGTGTCTCCAGCTGAATGTGACGTGAGAAGAAAGAAAGCCAGCTGTAAGGGAAGGCTGTTTTCAGTTTCCGCCACTAGGAGTCTAAATTCTTTCTTTGCCACAAAGAACCACATAACAGCAGAGCTACTGTGTGTCACTACAGTGTCATTACTGACAACTGTTCATGTTCATAACAGTCCACTAATGCCGTTTTCCAAAAGAGCAAATAATGATACAGCTTTGCAATTAAGCATCAAAGCAACTGAAAACAAACCAATGGGAGTGTTTCCTGTGTGTCTTGAACAACAATCTGATCAAATGTATTTTTCAGTCAAATTCCTGTTTCTAAAATGTTCACTTGCAGCACAAACATAAAGCCTCAAAACACATGTATTAGCTTCCTGAAGTTAATTTATTTTATTTTTAACCAAGCTGCGTGGATCTACTGATGTGATCCTCTCATTTTTCCTCTAAACGCCACCATGAGGTTGGCAATGTTGGTTTTTAGGGAAATGTCTCGACAGCAATTAGATGGATTGCCAAGCAATTTGACACACACATATTCATATTTCCCTCATGAAACTTTGTAATAAATTCCCAGACTTTTCCTCTAGCAACAAGGTGGTTTATGAGCAAAAAGCTGCAAAGCTAATGACATTCCTACCAGCCTCAACTGTAGCATGCATAGTGCTTATTTGCAAATGTCATGCGAAAATATTGTACCTACTAAACATCAGCATGTTAGCATTGGTAATGTGAGCATGTCAGAATACTGATTTATTTATTTGAGCATTTTGCTCAAAACACAGCGCAGCCTCATAGAACTGCTACCTTTGAAACGTCTTGTTAGAATGTGTCTTTGCTGTGAAAGCTTTCCTAAAACAGCTCAGGGACGACTGCATGCTCCTAATCTGATAAACTGAAGCTCTTTGCAGAGCCCATTTCATCTTCGCTTTTATTACATGCTGGTAAAATGGTCATTTGTTGGATATTACTGTTGATCAGAGTAGCATAGTCTAGTCGAGCAAAACAGCCCTGTGATATCAACTCCTGCTTTTCAATGTAACGCTGAGAAAACTTTCATTTGATCTGGTTCCCCCTGCATGACTTCATATAAGAAACCCCAAAAAGAACATGTGTAGAAGAAGAAATTATACTACTTAGTTTTACTTTTCTGAATATTCTTTCACATTATCTTTGTGGTTCCTTCCAGTTCTCTGTAACAGTAACCTCTGTGCTGAGAAAAGATTTGACTTTGAGTGAAACCTTTGATACAGTGTGAGGAAGAGCACAAGACAGCCCCGTGAGAGGTCTTTTGCTCGGTGAAACAAAGTAGTATTAAGCTTTTGTAAATCCACCCAGACAGGCATGCGAGGTGTGTCCTCTCAGACGCCCTCCTCCCTCTGAGACTAACGCAAAATACATGTGTTGGGAGACAGTTTAAATGTCCCTTTTCTTTCGAGAGAAGATTAGTTTGGCCCAGCCCTGTTTGTTTAGCTTATGTCCTGTGATCCTGTATATAATCGTGGCCAGAACTGACTCTGGTCAGAGAGAATTCTACAGTTTTGTTGTGAACTTCTGTCTCCACTGTGCAGTCAATAAAACTCATCTGAACCAGCCGTAGAATTCAACCCAGGTTTGAAGGGATGCCGATGATGAAATTAAAGGTCAAGCGTTGTCTCTTTCCCTATTCAGTGACCCACAGAATGACCATGACTGTGTGATGCTGCTGCCTCGGCAGTCGGCGTCACGGTCAATCAACCACTGATTCAGACTTCAGAGGCGCGCACACACACACACACATACACACACACACACACACACACACCTACCTCACTCTATGATAACTCAATAGGCATGGGGATTATTGTGGAAAGGCAGAGAAGGGAAATGACCGGCAGGGACCGGCCACACACAGTAAATGTTTATGTGTCATTATTTATCCTCCAAGACAAGCTCTCCACTTCTACTCTCAAATTCCTTTTTATTATGGTCCATTTAAAACCAGGATAAGAGGCTTTTAAATTTAATTGGTTGGAAAGTTTGGTAGTTTTATTTTTGCGGTGAACTGGTGCTACTGTACACACTTAATCCTGGGAATTTCCAATCGTTTTACATGCGAGTGGTTTAGAGAGAGTAAGGGAAATTGGCTCATCGCTCAATAGAGCTGTGGAATTTCTGCTGATGACATTTCCATTAACAACAGGACATAATATGTTTATAGATTCCTGTTTGCTTGGCCCTTTAATTTCTCCCTCTGCAACACAGTTTCTAACAGCTGCGTGGGCGTGATGAGGAGGGAGGACTTTATAGATTGTCCATGCAGTGGATCTATAAGCAGTAAATTGTGCTGACAAAGCACGGTGAGGTGGCTCGGGTAAAAAACTACATCGAATGGGGACTTATAGAACATGCATAGCTCAATTATGATGGTACAATGAGATTGAATTACAATAAGTAATTTTACAAAATGCACCGTAGGAAGTAAATGACCGTATACAGTACTATTGCACTCTTGAACCCGACATTTGATGTAATTGTGACAAAATAGATTTTCCAAATCAAAGGAAAAACAAGAAGAAAAATCACTAATGTAAGCTGCTGCAGCAGTTGCCAGACTTCCTGTTTCTGTGTTGTAGCCCTGGTTTCAGCTGTTCTGGTGTTAACAGACAACTCCTGCCACATGATGTCCATTCATTGTCAGTAAATTAGATCCAATTCTGTATGAGCAGGTCTGCTTATTGGGTGTAATTGGGTTTGGGAGGCCCCGATGATGTGCCCCTTCCATTGCAAGGAGATGTCTGTCTGTCTTATAGCATCAGGATTATATGTAAGACTGCCATGTTGTGTGCAGAACCAAGAGAAGCCAAAGTTACCAGTGAAGCAGGATACAATTCTAATGTCTTTCTTTACATAGCCTACATTTATATTGAATAAATATATTCAATAACACATTATAATGGTGCTCATCTTCACACCTCCTACAAGCAGGCTATAACAGAAAATATATAATTACCTAGTAGAAAGGTCAGGACTAAATTCCTGTCTTACAAGTGCACTAACCCAATAATTGCATTTAGTTGAATTGATGGAAAACAGACAAAAAACAACTAACAAAATAAATGCTTCTGATTATACACCAGAAAATCTGGTCTTGTTAAAGGAATAGTGTCCTTTGTTGCCTTAGCTTTGATAGCTGCCCAACTGTAGTATCTTTTTTAGAATTATATAATTAAATATGGTCTCCTCTACTATTTTTCCACAAAAAAACAAACAAAAAAAATCAAAAGCCGTCTATACATTTTTTTTCATTTTGGCAGTTTTTTTTATTTGAGACCATTTCAAACAGGAATGAAAGTGTGAAAGTGGTGGGGGAGGTGTTGCACTTTTACAAAATAGGATTTTTAGCCATAGAAATGACACCCTGAGACAAAGCTGTCCCTTACGTTGAGAGGATGCCGGTGGTGTTTATAAGGCTCTTTGAATTGTTACACTAGAGAAGATACAGGACACATGTATATAGCCACATCTGCCCTACACATTAAGAATTACATTGGTCACCGGAAGCCAAGAGCTACTGCTCCATGAACTGTTTATTTACGGAGTCATCAACCTCTGGACAATTTCATCATGGGAAATAAACAACCAGGGTCACGGCCTTCACTGGTGAAATATGTCAACTCGTCTGTGAGGCACCGCGTAAATAAAACATTTGGGCATGGAGACATAAAATTCAAATATTAGGTGCACACACGCACACACACACACACACACACACACACACACACACACACACACACAC
>NW_022280037.1:3840463-3859209 GCF_004355925.1 Anarrhichthys ocellatus | reverse complement strand
CACACACACACACACACACACACACACACACACACACACACACACACGGTTTAGGCAAGATGTAGCCCCGGTTAAACCATCTCAAATCAGTGTTAGAGAAAATAAAATGGGAAGCTTGTGCTGACATTGCAGTGCACCTAATTAACAGAATCCATCTGGGATGGCAGTTTGACATAATTTGGTTTTCACTTTAAGAGAGAAAGAGCTGGAAATCTCAATGTGAATACTCTTTTTAATGAGCTTGACATCAAAGACATTATTCTATTCAAATAAAACAAATCTGAAGATGATCCTAAAGTAAAGAAAAGCAGCATATTTGTAGTCTGATATCAAAATGTAAAGTATGCTTTATACCATGTAATTAACATGGTTTGAAGTAAAAAGTGTAAAATCCACCTGATCACATTATATGTGTGTACTCTGCATATACTGTATCAGCATTACTGGTTTGACAAATTCGCTTTCCCACCCTTATGGCAGCTCCTACTCCTTCTCCACCTGCCCTAGTGTTTGATGCATGGATCAGAAGATGGGTTAAAATAAAATTTGAGCATAATTGCTCGTCTGTGAAATAAATCAGGGCTTTTTTTCAAAAGCATGACAGGCATGATCGGCATGCCGATTTATAGCACATCCTCTCATTTTGTGGTAATAATTGAGCTGAATCTAAACCTTGCTCTCCCCTCCGCACAAACACATCTTTTTAAAAATGGTGTTTTAACTGTTTCCATCTGGCTGTGACGCCCGTAAAGCATGTCCACTGAGGACGTCGTGTGTCGGTCGGGATCTCTCATGGGAAATCTAGTAGTTTGTTTGGCGGGAAACAGGAGGCGTAAACAAATGGAAGGCGGTGGAGAATTTACAGCTTCCTGATGCATACATCTCTGTGGTGGGACAAGCCCACCTGCTCTGCCATGGCTCATTCTGACAGGCTGCAAAGAGACAGTCGGAGAGACTAACCTGCTGCTCCTGTGATTCTTAGGATGTACTAGTGCTTTTCTGTCATACAAGGCTGAAGTAAAATGTACCAAAACTGCAGAATTACCTTCCAAGCAGTAAATTAAACTGAGGCAAATACATGGCTGGCTGGAAAGAGCTGGCAGTGGATTTGCATCTGCAATAAAGGTTGAAATAATTAGCCACAAATGCCCTGTAGTTGGTTTAACATGTCATCTTATGGGGATATTCTGGATGATAAAAAGGGAAGCCATTCCCTTAAATCAGTTGACTGCAGCCATGGTGTGTACCAGGGATTCGGTTTCAATGCAGCTCCGGAACCTTGACATGTTGATCCTTCGTTCGCTCCCATCATCCCCGTTACTCTCCAGTTAATAAAACAAACATGCCTTTATCTTCAAGAATAAGATATAGAGTTATATATATTGTATCAAGTTCTGACAGCAATCAAAAAACCAAGGTAACTGGATATTTTGAAGATGAAACTATGAATAACCACTTTGAGTGCAGAAATTCAGGAAGAAGAATACACTGTAGAGCTCTGTATGTGGCTGACCTGCTCAGAAGTAAACTGTATGAAAAAGCAGCATCTACACTGTGGGCCCATCTGGACATTAATTACATATAAAGCCAAAACATAAAACAACATGAGTACATAATGTATAATATGCATTATGTTGCACACTAAATTTGTATGCAACCACTGATGCGTTGATTTTTTTACTGCAGGTTCCCTCGACTATAAAGCCAGGTGATTGTATTACATCTAAGATAGTGAGGCAGTGTTTTACTGTGAGCTAATAAAAAGCAAAATCCATCTGCAAACGCTTGACAGTTTCCCCTCCAGGAGACATGCAGTGGGCATATTGTAAAATCCATGATAATTATCTTGCAATATTGGTTTTATTACTCCCAAACACATGCTGCTTTCTGTAATAATTTAAATGCTTCACTGCCAAATCATGAGGGGAGGGTTGTACCCACAAAGCAAATAGACAAAACCAACAAAAGACCTGTCCAGACTTACTCTCTATGTGGCATTGTTTACTGAAGAGAGGCATGAACTCACATTAAAAATGTCAACATTAACTTACGTTTCTTTGTGATTTTGGACGAGGTGTTATGTTTCTAACAATGCAGGGCATACTTTCCTTTCCGCCTACTTTCCAATTACTGCATTACTTTAAATTTGGCATGTTGTATTTAAGAAAAATCAACAATGTTGTATTGTTATAGTTACTGTTGTAGGTTAACCTTGTTGTCCGGGTTTAAAACAGGTTTACATCTGCCTTTCATATAGACAAGCATACTGTATATGCTGTATCTAAATGTATTAAATTGAAATCACTGTAGATGATGCTGAGTGAAATATTCAAAAGCAATACACGTATTTTGACTACAAAAGATGGAAGTAATCTGTACCTATACCAATTCATTTATAAGTATTATTTTAAAATTGAGACAAATTCGTGAAACATTTTAAAATATCCACTAGAATTAAAAACAAGGAGTAAGAGTCGACTGTGAGGGGAAATAAATGGAGCTGGCGCTACAGGAAAAGTCAGTGTATCATTACAGTTATTACAATTCATGGACATGGATGTCTGAACCAAATTTCATATCTATTATATTTCATATAATAGAAATTTCACTTGAAACAACAAATGTCATCACATGGTGTAGAAATAAAGTGGATAAAGTAAATGTGGCCTGCATGACAAACTGACATTGCCATCCATTGAGCCACGGCGCTATAGCTAAAACTATTCAGGTTTTAACACAACAGGAGTTTAAGAAAGTAATTTAATATCAGGATGTTGGATGCAGTCTCTTGTCAAAAACCCTTTCAACAGCTACTTAAAGCCGTGCACCGATCCTCGGAATGGTCGAGCTGTGGCTTTTAACACAAGATTTCTCGGCATGGAAGCACCTTGTGCACAATGTTCAGTGTCACTCCCTGGATTTATTCTTTGTGTTGTGATATTGGTGCATCACAGTGGGGAATCCCTAAAGCCTGACATACATCTTTCTAGTCACTTCCTGCTAACCAGCCAATATATGTGGGTTCATGCCTCTTGCCTGATTAACTTCTTGTCAGAGGAGAATGGACCCAATAGGAGGGAAACCTCAGCACTAAGTGCACTTACTGAAACCATCGATGGAGAGCAATCTACTGTCAGACTTTATTCCTGATCCCCATCTTCCATCCTCCTGAAACCATCCAACTGTAATGTACGTAAAGATCTCTGTATAGCATCACACAGCTCACTGTCAGACCTTACGTGGCCCTGGACTAAAGATTGAGGGGGTCTGTGTATAATCCTGAAGGAATACTCCTCTAAGTCTGTGCGGAGGCCTGTCAATGAAAGAATAGACATTTTCAGTTTTGCTTCACATGCTTGTAAGAAATCATAGCGGTATTGTACGGTTTCTACGCGTGAGGCTGTATTTGTGATTTGAGAACCATTAAGGGGTTCATTTTTGCCTTCTGGCTTACAATGTCGTCATATTTTAAATTCAATCCTGAAGGGATTGGAGAGGGAAAACTTCACGGCACATATGGAGCACAGCGCCGGGCTCTGCCTGGCTAAAAGCAGTCTGGCAGCGCAGTTCAGGAGGGCATGAGGCTGTCATAATTGCATCCGCTGTTTGAGGTCAGCGAGTATTGGGTTGAATGTGTATTACAGATGGAACCTTGTGGAGTGAGAGGAGCCCATTACCGCAAGTCCAACACAAGAGTGAAAAATGAAATGGCTTTTAAAAAACTGGGCTGCTGTAACATTTCGGTGCCATACGTTGGTGGAGTAACTGTGTCAGTTGCACCGGGGGCGGGGGGGGGGAGCTCAACAGGCTCGGAGATGATCGAGTGATATGAGAGCAAGGTGTAATTTCCTGGAAGTCCCCCAGAGAATCCCGTCCCTGGATAGGAATTGTCACAAATTGTAGATACACTGCTGCACATACACACTGCTTGATTCTCTTTTGTGCCCCCCCCACACGTACGCACACACGTGCACACACACACTTTTACTGAGGTAGTAATTGGCTACAGATGCTGCTGGGGAAAAATGGGGCAAATAAAACAAATCTAATTGCAAATAAGTTACCTGGTGAGTTCAGTTGCCTTGGAGGAAAGAAAAAAAAAAGACAAGGGGGGGTGGGGGAGTACACCTACTGAGATACACCCAACGCTGCACCTGCCACACCTGTTGGGTTAATTGGATTTTCTGACATACAGATTCTGATCATCTGCTGTGCAGTACAAGTTTAAATTGTTTAATTATTTTCCAAGCCTGAAGAGGGCAGACTTCTTTTAAACTTGGAAGGTGGCAGTCTTTATCACATCCATATGCTAATGTCATACAAGGTATTTCAGCTTATTATAAACTATTTGTCTGTTATTTACAACAGCTGTATCATTTATCAGTGCATGCTATACATCAAAGCCACATAATCCTACACATAACAGTATTGTATTCGAATGCATGGGGCTTAGCAAACACACTTTTATCAGATCCATTAGTTCCACCAATGTAACAGTGACAATAGCTTGATAACTGCCCAGCAGGCAACAACAATCAGGCGAAATAGAAGTGTATTTCTCTGTGACGTGAGCTGTAAAAGGCATCCATCCAAAGAAGTGTGTGTGTGTGTTGTCAGACAAAAGCCAACACGGTGGCACATGGGCTGGAGAGCATAGAAAACACCTGTCTTCTTATCTTTATGATGCTGAGGTGGTGCTGCTTTCCATGGCTGAGTCTTTTATAAGAGCAGGAGTTAACCTCATTCACATCCTTTTGTTTTCTGTCCAGGAGAGTTCATGTCTGCTACTGTGGAGTTACCATTTATGGACACATCGATATGGAGATGCTAGACTTGACTTCTGAAGAGAAACGAATCCTCTTCACACAATTACATGAATTTAATGTCCAGAATAATAAAATCTGATCTATGGTTTGATCATTTTCATGCTATGGAAACAGAAGAAGGGACTGCAACAGATTTAGCTGATAATAAATAGCCTATTAAAACAACCGGACATCTCTGGAAATCATTGTGCTTGACCGTCCTTTAAACTGAAGGAGACAAGCTACTTAACTTGCGAAATACTCCTTTCATAGAGAATGAGGTTACTATCGAAAAAAAATGGTGCAATTTCTGAAGAGGTAATAACACATAAATAAAACAGTTTTCCCTTTGTAATCACATTTCTGTATTGTTAAACCCATTGGTGAGGGGCAGATTGACGTTATTACTTTGTGGTCACCAGGTCCATCGCTCTCACTGTTATAGTCCATAAAATTCTACTGCAATCATCTCTCTTAGTACAGTAATGTTGCAATGTCTTTGAGAAACAATGGGATGACTCACACAAGATGATATGTCTTTGGATTCTGTAGCGAGATCGGCTTGTCTCGGACAAAATAATGGCGCTGGATGCCGCTCTGTCCTCCCTTTCATAGTGGAAATGAAAATGAATCAGGGCAAAAGATAAAAGCTTGACAAGCACCACAGTCAATCCTTCAGTTTAACAGCCAGAGAATTCACTACTGAACAAATGAAAGTGGGCTGCTGTGGAGAGGGGAATAGCATTATTGTGAAAGCGAGAACTGAGCGGTAATATGTGTGTGTGTCTTTGTAGCTACTGTGCACTTTCTCACTTACAGAGGGAGAACAGAAAGGAGGCGAGCATGTGTTCACAGGATGTGGGCTTTGAACGGAGAGGACGGGTGAGCTTTAGGCCTTCCTCAGAGAGGGCAGATTTGACCAAATAAACCTTCTCTCTGAGGGGAACCGTTGTATTATTCACTGCAGCTCGCTGAGGCAGTGGCCATTTGGCAGTGATGCAGTGACTTCTAATCGGTAAGTAAGTCTAGCATCAGCATTTCACAGAAGACGTGTTGCTGTCTCTTGGGCCGCTGACCTAATCGCTGGAGCTAGCAATGAGCGGACTAATCCATCAATGTGACACCACCAATCCCCCCATGCCCACCTCCTTCACCACATACACCTAGTCTCTCTTCGTGGGTGTGGACAGTGAGGAACAGGGACACCAGGATGTGAAACTGTAAACCCAGGGTCAAAATGACAAAGATTTCTGCTTAGGTTGTGTTTTCTTACAGGGAGAAGCTTCAGTGTGGCGGAGTTGGGAGTTTTCACAATCACAGACCTCTAAAAGTTAGTGTCCTTTTCCTCTAATCAGATAACCACATCTCCTGCGTGATGTCCTGCAGGCTTCACTAATCTCATTACAACCCCCATGTGGAGAAGCTGCAGTGGAGTCCCCCGTACGCCACACCTGCTCACACATCAGAGCCCTGCGCACTGATCTAATCAGGTGATATGCCCATCATTGATTTTCAGCTATACAATTTTGAATAGGATTGAAGAGAATTGAAGCGAGGACACAGACAGGGGAAATGACCAGGAGAAAAAAAGAAATGGGATGGAGAGACAATACAAGGAAATGAGAATGATGCGCGTGATGATGGAAGATCCACGACTTACTGCATCTGCTGTCATCTGCATATCCCCAGGGCTCAGACAGCAGCAGTCAGTATTGAAAAGTGACTCTCAGACATGGGAAATCCTAAAAAGTATTTATCTTTACAAATCCTTTAATTTAATGCTAAGCCTGAAAGACTTTTTTTTTTTCCTTCAAACAAATGACAGTCTGCATTACGCATTGAGACATTTTTCTTGTATAATTTATTCCTGACATACTATATGAGGTAAAAAAGTTTTATGATATTTAATTCATCATGTGCTCTTTCAGATCCACAGACATTTAAATTGTGGATAATGGCATCGAGAGGAATGATAAGCATTACATTGTTTGTTGTATCTCTTCAACTCCAGCTCATTAATGCCCTCTCACTGTTGCTGCTCTTGTGTCGGTCATTGGAGGGGAAGGCACATAGCAGGTCTACGGAACAATAGGAGGATTAATGGGGAGTCGGCCTGGCTGCTGATATGAGGTCCAAACAGACAGAGGACTGGATCACTCCCCCCAAGGGACAGCTTAATGACGAACATTAAAAATAATTAGGAAAGACAAAACCGTCCTGCTCGAAATTAAACCTCCTTAAATCCAAGACATGTCCCTCTGTGAGCAGCATTTGGGCTGTTCAATTATAATCCTCATGATTATAACAGATATGTTTCTCTGAACGCCATGTATCCGTTTTCATGATGTGGTGTTTGCTGATTGGTATTCAGCATGGCTATCGTAAGAAGTTTTTTCAGAAATTAGACTGAAATGGACAGCTATCAGGTAAGTTTACTCTTTGAACGCGTTGGTTTTGTAATTCCTTTGTTTTTCAGCCAAAATAGCACAAATCAGTTATTATGGATTTGGAGCTTTACGGATTTGTGAAGAAAAGAGGTGATTGGGTATTAAAAATGGAAAGAAGATGATAGTGGAATCACCATGTGCATTATCCATTTTAGCCCAGAATATATCCTTAAATATCCATTAATTATTCAACTTAAATCACTGAGTTAATGAGGCTTTAATTTGCTCAAGGGTCTTACTACAACAAGTGTGAAGTAGTACTTTGCATAATAATTTTCCATGTGGATTTAATCTGGAGGATATTTAATGAAATTAAAGACAGATCTTTAACCATGACTCTGTAGGTTTTCTTAATCTAATTTCATAATGCACATCTTGTTACCAAAAGTTTAAAGGCCCTGGTGTCTTTCCACTCACTGCAATAAACGAAACTTTCAGAACGTTGAGATGACATGACAGTGATGCAATGAATCATGGGAATAGTTTGTGAAAGGACTTTACCCCTCACTTGTTGCATTCTAATTAGCTTTCAAAATTAAGAGCACAGTAAAGACGCTACTAGATTTGTCAAATTCTACACGGCAGGTATGAAAACAAATTATTAAATGAGTTGGGAAAATCAGTAGCTTGTTGCTGAAATGAGATCTGGCCATTGCAATTTCACAGTAGAGGACTCCATAAAAAATAAAAAAGTAGAACGTAACTAGAGAAGCTGGGCTTAGGGAAGTGATTTGTGCGAGTCTCACAACCATATAATTTATAGGCCATTGGGGAGTGTTAGTTAGAGTTACATGTCCAGTGGACAGCAGCTTCATATTTCCATAAAGCCTCCTTTCAGATCCCACACTGTGTATGAATGTCAGAGACATCCGTCTGCTCGGCTCTGGGGAGGACTGGGATGCTGCCAGAAGCGCAGAGGATCCCTGTTTCGGGAGAATGGGTGGGACGGAAACCAGAGACGGCTCCTTTTCCCCCCTCCTGGTCCCAAAAGAAGGGGTGTACTGGCATCAGCAAGCTGCAGACCCCCTCAGATAATTAAAAGTGAGGTATAAATCAGTGTGTAAGCAGTAATCACACAAGCTCCTGCCAACTCCCCACAACGATCATAAATCTAGAGGAAAACGAAACTTCAGCACTAACAATGGCTCTGCAATCCCCACTGATCTGGGGTTGGATATGCATTTCATAGAAACCACATTGGCCTTCTATTGCAGACAAAATGTATCTGGAATACTGAAGACATGGTTTTATGTTTAAATGGATTTGAATTGATCCGAATCAGCTTTTTCATTGAAGAAATGCCCTTGTAGAAGGATATGGATTGAGAGAAATTTCAGTGGTAATCTTCCTTATGCAATTTTAATCTCCTTGGCCAGTGCTTAATATGTTTTCTTTGGAAGAAAACCTTCACAGGGGCCAGCAGAAAGAGAAGATGTTACCACTTGTATGCAACATTTTGACAGGAACAAGTAAAAGCTGAATGGAGCCGTTGTTGGTCTTGCGTTGGTGTGGGGATGGGGAGGTGGTAGCAGAACAACACATCACGCACCGTATTGATTTGTGAAAAAAAAAAAATAGTTCAAAGTGTGAGACATGAAAAGAAGTTATTGATCCTTACTGAAATCATGCTGATAAAAGTCTGGGCCAAGAGGGAGGTCAATAATGGTTCACCAATGAATGCATCCTGATAAGGTCAGGGACGCCACACTTCACGTGCACAAAGAAAGAAAATGAACTACAACCACTGATTTGATCTAATTTTCTTGCGTACCAGTTAGTGAAACACATTTCCTTTCACATGTACAAAAACACAATATACGTTACTGCCTCCAAGACATGATTTCAAAAAGATGAAAGATATCATCAAGATCCAATAGGATGAGCCTACAATTTCTTTGTTCTTTCATTTTACCTTGTTGCTGAAAGAGAGTCGGGGACAAGGACCTGCAGCGTCGGGATCAAAGCTTGTCTTGTGCGCTTAGCAGTCAACTGTACAACGCGATGCCTGAGGACTTATCCTGGCTAATAGTGCAGAAATGACTTCCCTCTGTCAATGAAATGAAATCAAGATGAAATGCTCACCTCAGCATGTTACTAAATGAGATTCTGTTGAGAGTTACTAACTGGAAAACAAGGATCAGCAAGTGTCTCAACATTCAGCAAAATACTTTCTTTAAAAGCTTGTTTAAAGAAGCAGCATGTTTTGCTTTTCAGGATAAAAATTCCTAATCGGATCCATTATTACATAAACCCCATAGCCGGATCTCTAGCATGAAGCAAAGCTGGGGTTTATTACAGCTAAATAGAGAAAAATACATGAAAAACTTCTCATCTAAGACCACTGGGCAATAGAGCAGAGACGGATTATAGCATGTCTAAGCTATCAGAACAAACATGTTGTGTACTTATCCTTCTGCTAATCTGCAGGGATCAAAGCTTATTACTGAGATTACCTGCTAATCAGCACAAGTGGATCCAACGGACAATGATATTACTCTGTGGGTGTGTGTGTGGTGTGTGTGTTCAAACCCCCTTGTGATCAATAAGGTTGTAAGCGTGCGTTTAAATCAGGCTGCCCTCTGTTCTTGGGTAAACATCCGTGTGAATGGCAAAGACAGCTATAGTATAGTCAGTGTTTTCTCAGTCAGGCCCCCGATTTTAAACAATAATGACTTTTTAATGTGGAACTGTGATTACATTGTCATGGTGAAATATGGGTCATCTTGACCGCAATGGAAATGAGGGCCTAAACGTGAATTACTACAGTGGCATAGATTACAGCGATGCTCCAGGTGAGGCAATCTTCATAAATTCAAATCTAATCTTAACAGAGCCAGCAGTGTCAGCCAGTGGAGAAGGCCTTCACTGAGGGGAGGCTGGGCCAGAGGAGACAAAGCCCAGAACACAGGCGACATCAGTGAACCCTCAAGACAAAATGAAGGATCAAAAAGCCAAACCATTAAAGGAATAGTTTGACATTTTGGGAAATACACGTCGTCATTTTCTTGCCGAGAACGTCTCATGTCTGTAAGGCAAATATGAAGCTAGCCAGCAGCCAGTTAGTTTAGCTAAGCATTAAGACTGGACATGGGGGTGAAAAGATAGCCTGACTCTATCCAAAGGCAACACAATCAGCATTTTAGTGCTTCTAAAGTACGATGACCAAACATCCTGGTTTATCCTACATTTTTAAAAGCTGGGTGTCTCGTTTCCCCGACAAATATCTTTAAAAATATTACTAAAACATCCCGGTTCGCAACATTCACGACGATAAGTCGTCCCTGTTTTCACCATAATAATAAAATAACATGTTTTCAGTGCTTACATAGACTATACATTTTTGACCCACTCATTATGAGCTAAACCCAATATTCAAAAAAATAAACATTACACCACACGTCAGAATTCAACAATGAATTCAATGCTTGTATGTGTGTGTCAGTCAAACAATGTGTTGTTGTTGAGGCCGTAGCCATGACGCTTGCGGGTTTTTCTGAGAGTATACCAACGGTTAGCTGATTAGCCACCCTACTCTGAAGCTTACTGATTAACACATTATATCTTGTTATAAATGAGACACGTTAAACTACAAATTACTGTTTCTACAGATACAGTTTTTGTACAGGAGTGTGCTTCCACTCGTTATGCTAAGCTAACCAGTTGCTAGCTGTAGCTTCATTTTGGACACACACACAAGAGTTGTATCGATATTTTCCTTAATGTCAAACTATTTCTTTGGCTTGTTAAAACATTATATACTCTCTTGTTGAGTCCAAAAATCTTCTTTTTTTTTTTTAAATTAAAAGATAAAAACTTGTTTAAGGTGTTTCCAATGTAAATACTTTTACAATGCAAATCAAATCAAAAATGTAATTGTCCAGAACTAACTATGAGTTTCTCCCGAAGTGTCTTCCACGGTTAAAGTAATTGTCTCATTTTTAACATAGCATTTGTTTTTTCTCCGTCCAGGACATATGTCAATTATATTTTATCCCCCCATGAATTGGTGACACAAAGGTGTCAGTGAGGTAACAAATCACAGGAATGTGGTGCGGGGCACCGCTGAGTATCTGTCAGCACGTTGTCGGGGCTGCTGCCCTGGTTTATCTATCCTCTGCCTGCAACTACAAGTGATCACAGTTTGATGGCTCAAGCCACGCACCTCACAGGGACATTTCTTATTCAAGTCACAATGCTTTCATTGACGTTTTAGAGCCTGTGGGGCGCTACGGTGATGATAGCACAGTTCCTATTAGCGGCAAGCATTTTGACATCCTGACAGAATTCTTATTACGTTGACAGCAACGACATCTCCTCCAAGTACAAATCATACGTGAGGAACCCCCTACACCACGGTGGGAATATAATATGTTTTCATGCATATACTAAGCTTTCATTTTTAATACCCAGTTCACATTTGGGGAAAGAATCTGAGGAAAGAACATCTGAGGACACAGAGGCCATGTTCTATGTATTTTGCTCTGAGAATTTGGGGATTCAGCTCACTGAAATAAAGTTTACATTAATTGCAAAAAAGGCTCTATTCAAAAAAACACACCTACAACTAATGAAAAATATTATGCCTTGATTGTTTATTTTGTACATAAACTACAGAGTAAAAACAACTGTTCTTGTACATAACATGTAAATTAGTGAGCGTTCACATTTGAAAATGGATTTAATGATCCAGGACGACTAGGAAAGAAAGCCATGACACGTGCAGCTGTTGCCCCAGGTAACGCACTGTTTTAGGGAAAAGAAAGCAAGTGAGAAAGATGACAGGATGAGCTGTGGGAACAAGAATGAAAAGAGAGTAAACTTTTAATTGTCTCAAGACTTGTCCCTGTAACATCTCAAGATGTTACAAATAAGCCTCAATCGTTTTTTAAATCCTGGCTACATCTTAAATACTGAGCTCTTGGAATAGTTTCCACTTGGCTGGTGCTGCTAATCGCATATTTGAATTATAAATGTGCATGTCTTTCCCCTAAGAAGGTATATCTATTATAAATTACCCTTTGCTCCACTGATACATCATACATTAACCTTTGTCAGCTGACAGGTCATTAACTGGCCTATTTAACTGAGATGCATCAGCAGACAGAGGTGCATTTACCCAAGAGGCAACCTCCTGTGATGAATGAAGCCACACGGATGATCCAAAATGCATTTCCTCAAATGGCCACATGAAGATGGCCCCAAAAGCGAGTCAAATAGGCCTCCATGTTAAAATGCCGAACTTTACAGCCTGGTACATAGGAGGGTTTTGGTCTCTGTAGCTAGTTCATGACAACTGTACGGGGGTATGAATTTATAAATCACTCACCCGTTTCAATTATATTAAGGCCTAAGGTTATGCATAATCAAGGACGTGGATGCTTTGAGTGACAGGTTGATGCTAGCTGCCTCCTCTCTGCCCATTTTTAGAGTTAGGCTGTGCAATCGCTGCCGAGATGGCGACGATCCGAGCCACCCACTTTGAGCTTCCACACAACAACTCTTCATAAACCAATGGGTGACGTCACTGACACCACACCCATATTTTATACAATCTATGCATTTCCCAACCATCACATCCCAATATAACTTCAGCTCTTTGAAGGTCATTTTCAGCGTCTGCACCCGGGGCTGGAAACATAAGAAATGCAAATAGTTGGGGGATTTTGTGGCGCTCTCAGTGACCCCCTGGTCTGAGGGAGGCATATATTTCGGCGTGCCCTCACTCCATGACAGTGACACGGTAAAAAGGTCAAAGCCCCTGAGCGTGTCACTGAGCTGGCAACGGCATTAAGAGCCCTGCTGTAAACCTGCCCCACACAGCTTTCATGGCTCAACGCTCTCTTCCCATGTTCTCCCCAAGCAAACACAGCATTTGCATACCACCCTGCTGATGTGCCCCAGACAGAAATCACAGAACAAAAGAGATTATACAAGGGTGAAATACAGTATTATCATGCGTGTGTGCATGTGCGTGTGTGCATGTGTAAAGTAAAGACAAAAAAAAAAAAAAGAATCCAAATAGATATGGTAATGAATGAATCTTACAGCTGAAGTGCTCCCTCTCTACATGTTGAGATATATTGAAGGAAAGCATTCTGAAAATAGAGAATAGGGAATAAAGGGCAGTTGAGCGAAAATGCATCTCCTCTGAATCCCTCAAGCCCTCACATGCAGCCATTATCCTTCTTGTGTATGATTCTCTGATGCCTCATATGCTCTGGTAAAGTGCTCCTCTCATTAAAAAACAATGTGATATCTCCAATTTCTAATTAAATAGGACATTATCTCAAAGACAAGCTGGAGTGGAATGAGGCCCTCAAACGAGTTGTGAAAAAGACTAGCTGCTCATAGCCTAATCATGCTTATGTTGATCTCAATGGTGTCTTTGCACTCAACTGATACTCAGGGAGAAAGCAGGGTTATTGCAAAGCTAATCTATCCAGGAGAATGGTTATGTTTTTTCCAAATCTATTGGTGATTTGAGAAGTGCTACTTTGCAGAGGAGAAAACCCATGAGGTTTGAGGCATTTGATGGAAAATAAAATGGTTTTCATCTTTACACAGTAAAAGTAAGTGGGTTTTTGAAGCTGAACTCGTACGTCATTGCTGGCTTTGGCTGCAGGGAAAATAGCTTGTCACCTTTACTCAGGTACAGATAAGCCAAAGAGGAAGGAGGCAAAAGATATCTGCAGCAAAACAGATTAGAGGTGAACAAAAAGAAGTGCTATTCACCACAATACAATGCACAGTACACACTGGGAATCAGCTCTCAGCTTATATCTACTTGAACACTGAAAACACCAAGCAAAACTATACTGCAGGTTCTCTTCCGCATCATTTGCTGTTCTTATCTATTATTGATTTAATCTTTGTAGAAGTGCGTATGTGTGTGTGTGTGTGCCCGTCCACGCAGGGATCTCGATGATGTCATTTGTTCCAGCAACTCAATCTGCTGTACTCAGGGAGCAAACCAGTCCTTTTTTTTCCTCAGGACAGAGCTCCTACCCAGCGTAGAAGGAGCATTCTGTTGCCCTGCTGACAGCCAGAGCAGCTTGTTGGCCTGAATATTCCTGTGAACACTAAGTGTTTCACTGTCAGCTCACATCACATGCATCAAACATGATGGCTGCTTCCTGTGTGTGTGTGTGTGTGTGTGTGTGTGTGTGTGTGTGTGGGTGTGTGTGTGTGTGTACGCGCGCGCACACACACACACGCACACAAGAAGTGAGTGGTAATGGGTTAAATCAGCTGAAATACCAGTTAGGGCAGGCGGGGGCTCCATTAAGACGCACAGGTATAACAGTGAGATGTCTATGTTTACATCTGAGTGCTTGAATGCAGCTCACAGACGGTGGCAGAACAAATACTCCCATAACAGTTTTAAAAGGTCTCTACCATGTGAAGACAGTAAATATATTTCCTGCAAGTGAAATGCCATTTTTGTGTGTAATAAAACATATATACGGTAGTGCAACATGCCATAAAAGGTTTATTCATGTAAAGAAAGCCAGTGTCGCCTGTAGTAATATTAAATTGTGCCATCTTGCAAGCATCAGCGATTTGATACGAGGAGAAGACCCTAAAAGGCACCTTTCCTGTCGCAGTGCCATGGGGCCACGCTGGCATTGTGCTTCATGGCCAGCGTGGCATTCATGGAGAGATGACAAGGACACAACCCAGATGACTTCTCCCAGCACCGGGGCTGCCTGGACCTGATAAAGACACATAATTACACAGCTCCATTTATCTCGCAGGGTCAATGCCATCTCTACCTGATGATAGTAGGAACTCTCATGTACCAAAACTGATAAACCATACCTTCAATTTCAGATAGCGTTGTCTCCACTATTTTAATCAGCAGTTTGCTTTCTGTAGATGTGTATTGCAGTGAACCTGGAAATAAATGTGCTAGATGATTGGCTAACCTCCTGACGGGCTTGTAATTATTTCTTCTGGGTTCTTTCATAACTGGTGTAAAACCCATTCTCTATTACACAAGATTTCAAATAACGAATACACATATTCTTCCTTTGTAAACATCTCTTAGATTTAGATTTAGCACTGGCTAGCTGTAGTAATCTCACTGGTTTGGCCATGTCGCTGGTGTGGTATTTAGCTATTTCTTTGAAACGATACCTTGTATGGCATAAATAATTGTTTCCGTGTTACAAGAGATGTTAACAAGTCAGATTCTGGTCTTCACCAAATTTTGAATAAAAATGTACTTGGTTACTAGTAACTTTTGGCTAGGGTGGTATTAATTTAAGGCGCTAAAGACAAGTGAAGAGCACTTTTTTAGCAGCAAACAACTATTTGCTATGTAAAGATATAGTGCAGTAATGGCATCTTGAACAGAGAATAAAGCAAACACGCTGAGTGTGTTGTAATCCCAGTTTTTCTGTACTTTGTTTATGTAGCCGGTCCGGCCATGTCTGCATGTTAGTGCATGCGAGTCCCAGTGTGTGTGCCACACTTGCTAGCTAAACGTCAGAGCTTTGCACTTTGCTCATATGTCGATTTCTGCTGATAATGGCGTCACGACACACGCTGCAAGTGTAACAAGTGTAACGCCCACCCTCCGGTTCCCCCTCTGGTAAATACTGTGAGCACTGTCAGCACTGTTGTCATTGTTTGCACTGTTTGTGCTTTTAGCATCATTCGCTGCATGCCACCGTTTCAGCCATCTCCGTGTTGAAAGTGGTATGGAGACGATCCCTTCATCACAGATACGTTCTAATTTACAAATTTAGCACATTTAAACTACTGTTAATGTAAAATGATGCTCTGAGTGACCCCTGAAACTTACAGAACTCAAACTCCATCTAAACACTTTGTTTGCATAGCTTTAACGACGTAAAATCATGAGCCGAGTGTGAATTATTGATCAAATCTAAATTGGTATTGATTGAGCCTAGAGATGAGGGAAATACGGATGACAGGCCCTTTACACACCATCAGGAGCTCTCACAGTCACAGTCATCCTATGGAGCAAGAACAATCTAATTTCCTCTCAGTTCCCCAAATGTCTACCGGTGTTTCCATGTTTGTGTCTGGAGTGGGAGATTTTATGGAGGTCTGTGGAGAAGTTGCACCTGAATATAAACTCGATCATATGGGGCTCAATGGCTCTCTAAATGTTATGGGATGAGATGCAAATATACAATGAAGACGAGAGAAACGGCTCAAAAAATCAACTGGAGATGTTGGCTGTGTCATTCAGCAGTAACACATTTATATTAAAATAAACCATAAATGAGAATTTGCTTTGAATTAATTTGATTAAGAAGCTGCATATTTACCCCTTTAGCAATCGACATCTTTAAAATAACGTACAACATGTAAGTAGGCAATATATTGGCATGCTTTTCATGAGCAGCTACCTATAAGTTTCAGTATCATGACCTGCATTGTAAATTTCTTTGGAGGTGCAATTTATATTCATAGACCTTTAAAAGTCCTGTTACACCAAAGGAGGCAGTTATTCAAGTCTTATGAACCCATATGGTTCAAGATCCTTCCCCAGAATCATATTTGACAAAAGGGATTATTGTAAAAAAAAAGTTATTAAGTAGGAAAAGCCGTCAAGTCGATTTAAAATCCAATTTCAAAAGACAAAGAGCTGAATTTGACAGTTTTAAAAACCGACTAAAAGTAGGTCCTTAGTCTGATAAAATGATGGCAACCCAGAGGACTCCCAAGCCACTTAGACCTGCTCACAATCAGCTAAGTGTTGAAGCGAATAAAATCGTGTCAAAATATAATGTTCTACTCATAAAGCTGGCCGCTTAGCAGGGGCTGAGGCGGCGAGGTACAGCACTGTGTGCACCACGGATGCCGGTCGCCGGTTCCTGCACGAAAACAACACCACACGGACCGTGTTACAGGGCTCGTTGTAGGGAATGGAGGCACGGATGAACCAGGACTGCACAGTGCAGACTGTCATAGTGACTTGATTAATACTGAAACATGAGGTTAACCATTACAACAGAGTAACCCCCTCTCAGTTCTCAGACCGTTGGTAAAAGTTGCTCTCAGCAGCTTTCAGGACAGCTCGTAAGAAGAAACTATTTGCTAAGAATGTGTTGTGACATTTAAGAGGCCTTTCAATGGTAAGATAAGACTTCGTATGGTGCAGCTGTTGAAGAGACAGTAACTAGCAGGTAAACTCACCACTAAAGGTTTCTGTCTCTTAATGACATGAAACAGAGATCACCTCCATATAAACAGGAAGCTTATTCTACACCATAAATTATACAACAACATTGGCCTCCTGATACCAACTCAAAACACCGGGATTTGCTCTAGGTGTGTTGTGGTGGGCGTGTGAATATTATTATTCAGATCATCTAGCTCAGCATGCAGCTTCTAAATATGAATATCACATTCTCCATGTGGTACTGTGCATTTCCCAAGATGTTTTCTTTTCCACGGAAATGTGAATTTGCATTTCACCTTGAGTTCTCAATATATACAGAAGCAAAACAAGCCTGGATCAGATACAATTTAACAAGTTTATATGCAACTACAAACATGCATCGACAAGGAATCCAATGCGAGAGCAGAGACACACAGGAGCCGTCCGTAGCTTTTCACCTGGAAACAGCTGCCACTATGCGCTTTGTCTAAAGGTGACAGCACTATATAAAGTATGTCATTAATGATCTTTTTTTCTCGGTGCTCATAAATATTGCACATTACGGATTTTATCAGCACAGAGTAGAGACAATATTGTCTCCAAGTCAACATGTGAAAAGAACAAAAGACATTTCTTACCAATCCTCACAACGTTCTCCCCTTTGCAGGCTAAATCTCAGACAAATTGTTGCAGTGACGGATACTGTTACTGTACGTCATGGATGAATCAGATTGGATTGACAGTGTGTGATCGCGCTGTCTGCGATAGATTAATAGAAAGCGGAGTTAGACTGCAGCTCTTGTGTTCAGGTCTGAGACGGTCTGGTGTGAAATTAAACAGGAAACCGACATGGGCAAGGTTTGTGCAATACCAAACTGGATCAGCCCGACAGCATGTATAATTGATGAAAACATTTCAAGTATGTGTATGAGGCATCGGTGAATTATAAAGTGAAGTATGTTATCCAATGGCAAAGGTTTATACTATAAATAAAACACAGATTTTGCCTGTCCATGCAAAACATGTTCCCAAATTCAAGTCAATTAGATCAACTCTGTGATCCCAGCTTTGGAAAATGAGTGAAATGGGATTTGTGTGCTTAAAGCCACTGCAGAGCCAGAACCACAGCTGAGGGAGATAAGGAGGAGAAAAACACAGAAAGGAAAATAACTGTAATCGAAAACAAAATGTAGGCAAGGTACAAGTCAGCTGTCAGTAGAGAAACACATTCCCCACGAGCAGCAATCACAATCCATATATCATACTGCGGTGAACCCATCTTGTGTATGTGCACGTCTTCCCTTACTGTATGTGTGTGTGTGTGTGTGTGTGTGTGTGTGTGTGTGTGTGTGTGTGTGT
>NW_022280037.1:3814565-3840453 GCF_004355925.1 Anarrhichthys ocellatus | reverse complement strand
TGTGTGTGTGTGTGTGTGTGTGTGTGTGTGTGTGTGTGTGTGTGTGTACCAAAGGGGAAGGGAAATGCAGAGCATACTGAATTATTGAGTTGAATTTTCACGGGCTGAAGGTCAGTGAGCGAGGGGGGAAAGAAAAAAAACGCGGCTGATTAAAAATAGATGTTTTCTTATTGTCTGCCATGCCAAGTGCTGAAATATCAAAAATTGCAGAGATGATTATTCCCAGAGTCAACACTATCAAATCATCTCCATGAAAGAATAAGCATGGAGATATATGAGCAACAGGATTGTGACTAGATGCTGATGTCAGCTTTACACAAAATGAAAGTCCATCAGAATGATACACATGACTGATGACGGGCTGATATTAGTCACTAAAAATCTATGATTATTAAGTACTAATCATGATCACGGCCTCCATTAGCACATCATAATTGATCTTTAAGGAGCTTCTGAGATTTATGCGTCCCCTATGCAGTGAAACTTTACTCCAATAACAAAGATTTCTCAACCAGTAGAAATCCATTGTGGACTAATTGGATTATCAGTGGAGAATTACAAAGTGATCTCATGCCGTTGCCAGCAGTCCGATTAATGAGCTCTGTCCTCATAAACGTAGCATTGGCCTTCTCTGACGGTCTAATTGATATTTCATTAGAACCTTTCTATTCATGATTTTAATGGCTTGTCCTATCGCAGTACAAGGCAGGGCTGTTGGAGGGACTAGACAGAGGTTCCTATTGGATATATTGTCAGCTTCAATGTGGTGCGGTGCAGAATCTAATAAAAAAAGCTGGATTTATGCTTTTACCCTTTGGATACTGGTTTACAAGAACATAGAGTCATTAAATAGATCTAGATGTCCCCGTCCTTCAAGTGCACACACAGACCTCCATGTACATGTAAGGGACGTGTTAAACGCTGCACATTTCATGTCTGTCCTCAGCTGGACCTCTAATCCGCTTCATATATAGACTAGTTCTGTACTTACAACTTTCTTGCTTTTTCTCAAGTATGCGACGACGCCAGACTTTGAATTTCAATTATTGTGGTCAAAAATGTATTGGTACTAAGATATAGTAAAAGTACTCTACATCAAGTTCGTCCTGGATTTAATCAAACCTAAAAAATTATACAGTGAACTGTATAATGCAGCTTTGTCGAACTATTCGATTGAGGTAGCATTAAACACACTATCAACACAAAGCACGGTGCTCGATGAAAATGACAATAATTCAAAGTTTTTGGCCGTATCCGTGAAGATGTTTCACCAGTGGTGTGTAGTTAAACCGATAAGTGGTTCCTGCTCATTGAGCTTGCCTCGTCAACACCTAATTTGATGTAATGCATCGCCACGGCTCTCCTTGCCAGACATGACACCACTTGCAGCTGCAGACCCCCATCACTTCCTCTTTACAGCTTGATGAATGCTAATGGTAAAGTGGAGTCAGATATGGTGGAGGTGGAGGTCGTGGTGGGGGTTAGTGTGCAATGAAGGGTAACTGTTAGACTACTTAATAGATGTATCCTGCCAAAAGGAACCTCATTCCCCCCCCTTGCACCTGTCCTGAGCCCCTAGACCGCTTGACAATTTGTCACACTCTTTCCATTCTACTCTAGCCTCATTTGCTTGGTGGACAACAAGATGGAGTGTAATGGCTCCACAGGAGAGGCTATGGGTGGCTCATTGACTCTGCAGGACCATTGCAAAAACCTATAGTTACCTCAAAAATACCATTGCGATACTCTGTGGCTATTTGTTTTAAGACCTTGACGCATGTTGCCTCACTTCTCTCTCAGCGACACAGCCAGCGTTATGGAGATGCAGTCCATCATCCAGTAACAGACTCTGCACTGAAGAAGGATCATTACAAGCAGAGGCCAGGCTTCTAATGACTTGTGTAGAGCGAACCCGTGTTCTGTTAGAATATGAAGACTTATGGCCGTGGTTGCTTATAGGGAGTGAACACAGCTACAGTAGTGGTGGAGTGGGCAGCAAAGGCATGGCATTGTGAGTTTGCTCTGATCAAAGAGACGGGACTTTGATGAATGCTGTTCATTAGGCTCACCCGAGTGGGTTTAAGGGAGTGGACTTGGGGACATCAATGGAGGGATACAGAGAAATAATAAGAGATAGAAAAGGAGGGAGAGAGAGATAACAAGAAATATTGAAGGGTAAGATGAGTAATATTATGCAACAATATGGAAACACATCGTCATTACACCCTAAACCATTTCCAATGCATCTTTGCATTGAGTTGCCATTTTATTTCCAAAGTGACCACTGGGTGGAGACAGCCGTCTTGTGACTCAAACCTCCCTCTGCCCGGTGCTTCATTTACAGCATGAGTCCAGCATTACCCTGAACTGCAGCATTTTCTGTATTAATGTAAAGTAAATGGGGTAGTGTGTCAGTGAATCATGTGTTAATCTGAGGGAATGAGTAATGAGCAGCCATTAAAAAACACAGACTCTGTGGGCAAGACCAACTGCCCTATAAGTCCACCTGACTGATTGTTTTATGGATGGAGGCTGACGTGAACAAAACGGGGAATGACAGATTAACTCATCCTCCACTCATTAATACCTACAACTGGATTATGAGGTTGAACTCAGCTTCCTCTGTCTGTGCTGGAGTCTCAGATGCTGGCGTAAAGCCTGCGTGTGTCATCATTGTATAGTAAACTTAAGGCTTAATGGGGTTCAGAGGCAGAATTTCTCTGATAAGGAAGGAATGGCAAACAACAACCTCTCTCTTTCCGTTTGCAGCAGAACTGTACAAATGGATTTGGTATGCTGTCCGCCTACGTCTTTGGTGAAAAATATGGAGAAAGAACCAGATGTCACAAGAAGTTTTCTGAGACACCTGAGATTCAATTTCAGAGATATGAATACCATTTTCCAACACGGTGCTCGAAAATTAAATGGACAGACGACAGCAATTGGGGAATCTGTGCTTCAGACTGTCATTTTAAAATGCCCCGCTCATAGAGGCTTCTCTTATATATTCAATTCAATTCCATTGCAATTCAGTTTCACCAGGGCAATCTCAGTATCTCAACCGCTTTCTAGAGGGCTTTCTGCGTATTTCATATATATATGAAAAACGAAATGTATCCAAGAAGACACAATTTGAGATAATTAAAAATATCTCAAATAGCAATAACAGTCTGCAAACTGTATCAATATTATAAGAGTTAAGGATACATTTGAAAGAAGCATCTGCGGCTTTAGGAAAATGTTAAACTAATGCTAACTCCTCAGGTTTATAGGTTTTCAATTAAGTTGGCCTTTTATTATTGAAAAAAGAAGGGTAATGCACACAAAGTTCTTTGTTAGCCTGTCTGTTCACGTTCTTCAAGAATGGAGGCCTGATAAGAGCAGCGATAGAATGAAATGTTTAATATAATGCTCCTGTGACGTGCACTAGCCAATGATATTTTACCTCATCGTGCAACACTTTCATTTGCTTATTCTGCCCGTAGATTCTGCCTCGGTTGAGCGTTAAGCAAACAGTATGACAGGCAATTAGCTTCCCATGACTTCATCGGTATTCCGTATTTATCATGCGATAATGAGGATTACACTCATTAATATGTGATGGCGCTAGAGCAATTAATGTGGTGCAAGAAGAGGAAGCAGATGTCCAAAATGCAGTAAATGTTGCAAAAGATTATGGTGCAATATGGTATCAAATAAAAAAATCAAGAAAATCTTACTTTGAAAAGCAAACAAGTTACATATCGAGTGCCATTTGTAAAACGACATTGCTATAGTCCACATTTCATGGTGTGAGGTATTACAAGATTAAGATCAAATAAATTGTCAACAAAGCCAACTGGCTAGTTTTCTTAGAAGCAACATCATTTGCACCACAAAGTCCTTCTGCTTTTGCTTTGGTGACGGATCCTTTAAATGAAAAAAGGGAGGCCTGAGCCACCGTCTAAGGATAACTCTGCACCTCTTCATTATTCCTTATACGCACAATTAATGGAGGGTTTTTTTCCTCCTTTCTTCTTAAAGGGCATCTCACGAGTGATAAACTCCGGATGCAAAACGGTTTTGAAATCTGCTGAAGTGGTTGAAGGGATGAAGGAGCATGGGGAGGGTGAGTCGTAAACTGTGCAGAGAACTAAATTTGGATGTGAGATGAAGACAGCCACGGTGGTTTAGAAACGGAGACATCAAAGGAACGGGGGAGAAAGAGAAGGAGGCAAGTTTTCTGACCGTAGTTTTCGTCTCTTGAGATGTACTCTGATACCACTAACAACCACAAGTCCTGTGCTTGATATGGGACGGTGAGCAAGCATCATTTCTGGTCGAAACCATTTACACAGACCTGTATCTACAACGGTCAGTTCATTAAACATGACAACTAATTACATCAATTTTGCAGCAACACACAGTCGTGTAAAAGTATCTGATGGAAGAGGGGAGAACTAAAGTTTGAGAGGGCTTGAAGTCAGTGCCTGCATCTATCTACTAAATCTATAGGGGTGTTTATATGGTATATCAGCAAATACAGCAAATCTGGTCATCAGTCGGAAGAGGTATAATAGCCAGCATTCCACTTGAAAGTAGCACTCTGATATTATGTGAAATACGCTTGTTTGTTGTCTTACCCAGAGTTAGATGGGAAGATCAATTTCATCTCATTCAGTACAAAGAGAGGTCTGGGACGTGTTTAGCCTAGCTTAGCACAAAGAGTGGATGCAGGGAAAACAAGTTAGCCAAGCTCCATCTTCCAACAACTTAAAAGCTGTCACATTTGCGTGCATCTTATATAATATGTAGTGCTGGATCTTAAATTATTTTGATAGTAGATAACATTATCTGCATTCCAGAATTCAATTGTAAACCATAGCTTCAATGGGCTGTACAGTAGTAGACATATTATAGCTTTTACAATCTTTTGTCACTTTGCTGGATGAAATACGACACCATTCATTTTGAAGAAATTGTGACATTTTAGCTTTTTGTCAAGATAATTTAACAGGGATTAAACCAGGAATTGAGTTTAATTGGGTTTGAGGGCTTGCGACGGAAATCAATCTTTGTATTAAACACAGCTCATAGTTTTCAGGCTACACAAACCACAAAGCATGCAGCGCTGTATATGATGTCATGCATCATCCTAAACAAATCAATCTGTTGGGGACATTACCGATGTCAGAAAGAGGTTAAAGTCTCGTTTCTTACGGAATTTAAAACAAATGTCAGAGTTTGCATCACAAACAAATCTTAAATACCGTAACTCAACTTAAAAAATGTATTAATTATAAATACTAAAAACACTGAGAATTATTAATATGTAGACTCTACACATTTATCTCTTTAGGAAAAACACATGTTTTATGCATGGTTGTTAGACACTAATCATCAATATTTTCAAACTGCCAAAGAAAGATGGCTTCTTCTGAAGCCATGTTGATGAAGGACGGAGCCGTGACAAAGTCGTTCATCTCTGGATGACTTTGGCACACATTAAGAGCACTAGGTGGTGAATGCCATGGCAGCCATGCAGCGGGACATAACAGAGTCTCTGTTAAATCCAAATACTCAATGCTTGTGGTTTGACTGTGCCGCTTAATTCAGCACGATGATCCAAACATGAAGCCAAGAAGCCATGCTTGAGGCCAGCGGCTACATTAGCTATACTAGTAGTGCACAAATCTCCGACCAAACTGTTGGTGGTCAATTGCATTTTGGGTAATAGAGAAGAGGAATGCGTGGAATAAAAATATGTTATCTTTGGTTGTGCTGTATCAATTTTGATGCTTCTTTTCTTAAACTGCTCAACATGCAATGTAAAATTGGTGGATTACTCTCAATAATATAGTACTAAAGTTATGAATTAAGGTAAAGATTTAACATAAATATCTAGTTCTATTATACCATTGAATCTTATCAAGGGACTGTAGATACAGTATATCATAGTCATTTAGTGATATGGGTCAGAAGAGATCTATATTATCACCCCTTTAACCCAAAAGAGAGCATGGCTAATAGCCTACCCAACCTAGACAGTGATAATGTTGATGGTTTATGACTGTTTCATTGAACGGTTTCCTTTCCCCTCGCCACAAAGCAATCAGAGTTTAGATTTGGTGACACATAAAACAGCACAAACCCGCAGGTAGTGTGAGGGATCACTCAAGTCAAAACACTTCAAGAGAGCAGGTACTGAGGTTCTTGAAACCAGATTCTCAGCTATTAAAGTCTTCCTTTTCACTGTGATTGTGACGGATATTTAAAGCACACAAACGCACGATTGCGTCATGGAGTCAGGCTATCGAAAACCCTGTCAGTCAGGATTATACGTCTTGGAGACATGGCATCTCATTAAGTAGGTTTCTTGAGAGACGTCGATTCAGGCAAAGAAGACAAGTGTGAATGACAGTAAACAGTGCGGGTCTATGCCAACTGATACCAGATCAGCAGATATTCCATCGCAGCTCTGTGGCCAAATCTCTGATGTATAGTTCAGAGCTGAGCTGCCGGTATTGTGTCTGCACTCATTCATTGGAGCGTAATCCCACATTGAGGAGTAATCCACAGGCTGAGCAGTCAAAGCGAGCTCTCCTCCTTCACTCAGCCAAGCCTAACTGAGGTGGCTGAGGGGATTTTACAGCGCTCCCTGCTCTGCCTGCAGGGTCAATAAGAGGTGACAATAGACCGGAGCACTCACAAGGTCTATAAACTGGTTAAAATGTGCACACATGTAAAGCACAATGTCAGATTTCAGGGACGTACATGGTGGATAGGTTGCAGTGGGACGTCGTTGGAATTTTGATTAGTTGGCATTTGTTGTGTGCTCAGCAGAAAACACTGGGGCCCACACTGGGTGCATATACGCATGATGCATGCAAACACACGCATACTTATCTCAAGGCATATGGTAGACTGATTGACTTGTTCGGCATGCATCATTCATAATTCTGACTGAAAAGAGATATATTCTTTGGGGGGGAAATTCCCCACATCAGCACTCTGCTGTAATTTCCTGCAATGCTTGGGACATGCCACAGTTGAACGGCAAGCTAAATTGCAGCATGGAGCATTACCTCCGAAAGGTGGCTCGCTCGCTCTTAGACAGCGCTATTAGCACTGGAGTGAGCCCAATGATACGGCGGCCCCCAAGGAGCCTGCGAAAAGCAGAGGCTGTAATGATGACAGTCACCACCACTCTCCAGCTATTTGTGCTTCTGCTCAACTGAGCTGGTAAATGTAAGACATCAATCAAACAGAATTTGCATGTCTGTACTTTTTCCCTAACTGATATCATATGCTAGGTATCAGGCGAGTCCCATACCATAGCGAATGAGCACATATAGCCACTATTGCCCACAAGCAGTGACATCACGTTGGCTTCAATGTGAATTGACAAGTAATAATTGTCGCTTAAAAGTGACTGGAATCTATATTTATATTTTCTATTACTAGTTGCCCAAATAGATAATTTGTTATGTAAAAATAGTAAGGCATGCAGTAAGCAAACCTTTACTTTTTTATAATTGATCAGCGCATTGTTTTGGTTTCATTTGCCTTATAGCATTTTCAGATGCAGCAGGCAGCTGTTTTTTAGAAAATGAGCATATTTTGAATGCTACCTACCCGGCACCAAACAGCAGACAGTTGGCGACGAGCTCGTGAACAAAGGGGAGCATTTAGCTGCTAATGAGTCGGATATTTCAGGAGTCAGTGGAGACAAAAAAAAAAACAGAGGGCAGAAGCAGGGAAAATATTGGATTTTACAATCATGAGATGCACGGAAACACAACACCATATTAATCCTAATGTGGCTCTATATGTCCCAGATGTGAAAATAACACTAAATTGTGACAATTTGTCAGTCTTGTGTTTACATCTCGTTTCTACTGTAACATTTACTGCAGGTTTAAATTTCATTTCATCAGCCAGTATGTCAGTTAACACTCTCCTTTGTCTGCTTTTGTATTTTGTATAACAATATCCCGAAAAAAATAGTCCCAAACAAAAAATGGACATGCTACTAAAATAAGGTAATAGGTTTTTTAATAATTATCGACGAAAAACAACTTGTGCTCGTCTCTGGTAGAAGAAGCCATCTCACCTTTCCTGGCAGTGACTGGTACACCTGCAACACTCTCTCCGTCTTATCACCATTACCCAGACACCAGCCATAACAAACAACCTGTAATCCTCTTAGTGCTGTAGAAAAACACTGGCTCAACAGACCCATATCACTATTAACAGAGTGAGACAAGAACTATCATACAGTTAATTACGCTTCTTATTTCCCTTGTTTTTATTTCTAACATTTTCTGGTTTGTGGAAACTGGATCAATAGGACTCGGAATCTGTGGACATTGAGGAATATTTTAAGCTGCAATGCCGTGACATAAGGGAGGATGATGAATTTTTCAGGACCCGTTTGCTAAAGATTTAGAGTTAATTTCATGGAGTGAAACTTTATCTTCACATAGCTCAGACAGACTTGTGGGACGGAGCGCTAGACACAAGGTGAGTTTGTTGGCATTCATTGCCGTGTGTGTGTGTGTGTGTGTGTGTCACTAACGACCTTGAGTGTCTCCTGCATGCTTGCTACTGTCACCATGCTGGCACAGTCTTTGATTAGGAGTAATTAATGCTCTCACATCTGGTGGGAGCTCCCTCATCCCTTCTTAAATCTGGCCTCATGCTCTCTATATATCCTCCTTTTAATGTCTCCGTCTACATTTCAAAACCATACAGAAAAATCGTCAATTATCCGACATGCGTCTTGCTTCTGGGAGTTGAAGATACTGTCCATACCTCTCTCAGTTGAACTTATGCAGAGGTGTGCATGTCGGTGTTGATATGAGCGAGTCTCTGTCATTGTCACCTTAGCTGTTGCCCGGCTTTTGATCTGGTTTGCCTTCGAAGCCGCGCTGCTTCAATGTGCAGGAGATGAAACGTCTGTTTTTCTGGCAACCTGAGCAAAGCAAGTCCCCCAGCAGTGATCCTTAACCAGTTTGGCCTCTCTCAGGAATTGCACATCACATGCTCTCAGGAAAAAAGAAATGGAGGGAAAATAAACAGTTGGCGAGAAAGTCTCTCTCCAGTTACGATCAACAGATGTGAGCCGTGGTAGATACAGGAGCGGTAAAAATGGCATAGAGCTGCATTTTAAACCAGGTTTCTATGGAGCATAAATTTAACAGAATTTTCAGAATAGAACGACAGCGGTGGAGAAAAGCAGGCTCTTCATTTCTAGCTGAAGTTATAACTCTGGCCAACTAAGTTTATCATCTGTAGTTAGCTAGCTAATTAAGCTAGTATTAGCTACATGAGTTGGCTCAAGGTGACTTTTTAATGTTTCCAGCTATTTTCAAATGAGGAAGCTCACTCCTTCCTTCGTAAAGTATCCGGCAACGAAAATACTGTGTTCTGCACACACGGCAAGGGTACGTTTTTGGTGTATGACAATATAAAAGACCATATTAACACGTACCAATAGCAATATACAATAGATGGCAGAGAATGTGTCACAGTCAGCCGGCAGCCTGCGCTTTTGCACACAACCAAATACTTTGTGTTTGGTTTTAAAAGTTATCTGACAATTACATATTACACCGATGCAATCCTGTTGGTTTATTAGTGTTATTATACAGGTTTCAAATAAATAATATTTTGGTCGATTTTAGGAGTGAAAACATAATTTTCTGTCTGCTGAGGTGCTATCCATGGTGTTCAAAGGTACGCTCGGTAGATATGCTAAACGCTAAAAATAATTGTCCCCCATCCTGATGAAAACGGCTCTGGTGTGTATATGTGCGCATGCATGAATGTGTATGGTACAGGGTCCCAGTTTGGGGTTTTTAAAATGTGTGTGTACCAGAAGCTACATACATGTCACTGTGCTAAAAGACTGAAGCTAAAAGTCCATGTCCCAGCAGTCAACAGTCAACATCCTTACAAGTTGTTAAAGAAACAGCATTGTTCTGTTCTACATTTCATTCCAGCGTAGTCCTGTTTAGCTGCTTAGCTAACATACTTTAGAGGTTAGGTTTTTAGGTTTACACTTTATTGTTCATGTTTCACTTTGTGAGAGAGAAAGAGAACGGGCTTTTATAATTTGGGTTTACCAATGTGTTTAGAATAAGTTGTGAACATCCCTAAATCTGACAGACCAAGACAGATAATGGTAGCCTTCACTCTGATATAGTGCAATAAAGCCACGTATGTAGCATCCACTAACAGTTCCCAAACAAATACGACACAGATGCTATCGAATAAAATACCCCACGCCTGACAGACCGACCTTGACTAGTTACAGTTGCCAAGCTCGATTGGACTACGATAATTGCTGTTTTGGTGAGGGTTTTTTCCAAATAGTCAAATGGTATACTGCTCAGGCGTGAATTCAAAGATGTCCTCCTCAAATGGCGGCTCAATTGAGGTCTTAAAAAACACACAGGGTCGGGTTACACAAAGTAAACCATAAATGGCGACCCGGGGTTCTGTTCTTGGAAAGTGAACAGCTCCGCTGTTAACACCAACCCATTGAACGCTGTCCACACAGCACCACGCCCTGCCATGGTCCTCTGGCCCCCTCCATTTCCTTGGCTCAGTACAGCGAGCAGCTGACTGCCAGAGAAAGGGCCATGTCCAGCCATTATCACTCCCAGTATGGGGCAACATGCAGACGGCGACAGGGCGGGGGAACTCCAGGAGTGTGTATTTGTTCAGTCTGTACTGTATTCATTTTCATCATGTTTTCTTTCTCATCCGAATTCATTTGGAGAAAATAGTATAGAATATCCACAAGGAATATATTTTGGAACGCTAACTCATAATTACCTGTGGCTACAAATTATAAAAGAATTAAAAACACTCCTGTTGTGTCTTTGTTTGATGGTGTTCAGATGAAAAATAGCAACTTTCAGGTAAGATCATATTTTTTGTCAGTTGCAAAATTCATCTGGCTTCACTGATATGGAGTCATGGCATCAGTGATAGAGCAAAGCTAAACATTTAGGGGGGATTGCATCAATGGACTAAATCTAGCAGGGGGTCTTAGTCGAGGTTTTCTGCGTATCTGGAGATTGCTGGAGTTGGGGGATGTGCATAGATAAATATTCAGCAGAGATGCACACAGGTGAAAGGCGGTCAATTCATGACCGCATGAATAAACATTGTCCCCTGTTCTGCCACAAATACAGCCCACGAGCAAATTGTTGAACTAATTGACGCCCCAAAATGCTCTCAGAGCCACCGAACTAAACTGCAAATGGCGTTTTCACCTACATGATAACCGGAGATGACTTGACCACTGGGCGTACTCCCCTTCCTCTCTCTAATGGTCGGTTCTATTTAGGCTTTCAGCCATGATAGTTTGCCTTGTGTGCAGTAACAATTATACAGTTTTTTTGTGTATGTGTATCCATAAGTGTGTGATAACTAAACTTTGTAATGGTTAGTATTTATATAATCAGGCACTGATTGGGCAGCAGCCTCTGCAATGGTTTGCTCGAGGTCTTAGGCAGGCAGACAGTGCACCAGGCCCAGCAGGCCGAGCAGCAGTCCCAGTATGTGGGCAGCTCCAGGCCCACAGTCGCTCTGTGGCCCATGAACAGGGCTGCTGGGGCTGATAAGACCCAAATCTGTTGGGTTCCCTGGAGCCAGAGCTAGCCCTCAACAGCCCTGACCTGCAGTGAAAACACACAAAAAAACTGAGGGGTGCACAGAGGGACACGCTCAACTCTTTGCTCCAGCTTTTATACAAATTCACAGGAAACTGTCAACAATAAATCACAGGCGACAACCCTGAGGACGTTTGGATTTAATGAAGTGAGTTGGTTCAGAAAAGACTGAGGGATATTTCTGCTGTAGCAATGACATTAATGTTTCAGGAAGAGGAGAGGTGACGATTCAATTTAGAAGTCCAGTCTTTTCTCTATCGCTGAATGAGAGCCAATACATCAATAGCACGGTGCGTAATTAGAGGTTCCAGGCTATCTTTAGATGGATCAAGACATTAGCAGCCACAGGCAAAGGAAATGAGCTGAGTCAAAATCATTTATATTGTTCAGATAAATTGAAGCTGAAAGCAGTCGTCCATAGTGCGGCTCTGCATTGTTCTAAATTCACACAGTCAAATGAGCAAAGACCTGTACTCCTATTCAGAGCAATCCACAATTACTGGGATTTCACAGCACATTTAAATAGAATAAATAAACCTGGGAAATTTAAAACTAATCAAGCCTGTTGAATTATGCAGTAAAGTGCGCGGTGCGCTTGACATGACCAGCTATTTCTACAAGAAAAAAAAAAGACAGGGCCATTTTTCCATTCTCTGTGATTTATTCGATTATATAAAATGGAGGACAAAGGAAGGAGCGGGCATGGGCAGCTGCTGTATGGTAGCCACACATCTAAAGCCCTGATGGTCCCCTGTGGAGACAGAGATAAAACCAGAGCACGTATGAGAATGCAACATTAGTCATTTGCTCTTGTAGGAGCATTAAAGAGACACAATCTCTGAGCTGGAAGGAGCATGTTCTGCAATGCCCCGCTTCACTGAATGGATCTATACAGCAGATGTCATGTTCATTTTACAAAATTTCTACTTATATCCTTCATGAAATTATATTTCTTAAATGTACAGCATGCAGTTAGAATAGTTTTGCAGCTAATCTAAATGTGCTTCTTTTCAAATACACATGATTTGAAGAAATGTTTTCGCTTTGAAAGGCTGATGTATAAGCCCACAGCATGCACTGTGCACTTGTGCTCCATCTACTCCTACCAGCATGTCCAAAAAATATAGAAGCTAACAATTGATCCAAAGATGAATGAAAGGCAGATGTGTAGCCAGTCAGGCCCACATCCACACAAACATGCACACGCATAAAGCCAATGAGTACATAATCTTACAAAGGAAAGACACATCCCCAAGAGATTCCATTTCCAATTCCCAGATTACAGCCCCACTGGTTAAATGCTGATTGAAGATAATTTAATCATCTCCAAGAGAATGTCAGCGCATATCTTACACCAGAAAAGATTTAAATAAGATTCTGGTCAGGGACTCTAATTATGGAAATCCTGAGAAGAAATATTGAACTTATCACTTGTAATTTACATCTTCAAAGGAAATTAGAAGTTACCTCCACTTTATTCAAGTGGAGCAGTATTAGGAATTTACTAACCATCATGTATCAAAGTCTATACATTTTTCCACAGGTAGTGAGGAAGTATTTTAAAAGATAACAAAGGATGGGCTCAACATCTACGCCCGTCTGTCGGCATGAATCTCAAACTCTGTGGCATCTTAGCGATGGAGAAACGTCCATAAATTGATGAGTAAATGAGCAGGTGTTAGATGCTCTATGCTAATGGTGTTTGTTTGAGACGTGAGCTAGCTCTAATGGGCTCTGCACAACTTGCAAAAAACACTTCAGACAATCTGAGCTGCAAATTTCTCCATATTTTTGCATTTTGGTGGCGTATTTTTGCGTAATTTTGTTTTTGTTCTACTTGTTCTAACTCTGCAGAGACCAGAGGTCCAGACAAACAGCATGGTGTAACAACTTTACATCATTGTTCTCACAGAAATCTTCGGCTTTACATCTGAACTGCCACAAGGTGATAATGAAATCAATACACATCACACAAAACCAGTTTACTTTTTAAGGGGAGTACGACTCAACCTGTGAAAAACGTTGCAAAATGTCTTCTGTGTCCTTGGAGGGGCTTTGTTAAGTCTAAGAAAAATGCTCAAGGGACGTCATCAGTGTTAACTCAGCTGGAGGTTGAGGAGACAGGACAAGTGCAAGAAACTCAAATAAGTCTGAAATACTTTATAGGATTGCCTGTTGTACAGACATTACCTGAGGAAACGATTTCAATACTGTCATTAGCGTGTCGCACCTCAAAGACAGAATCTTTTCTGGAGGCATTGGGATTTAAGGAAAAGGCAACCAAAGCTGGTTTTCTGTCTGTGTCCAAGGTCATAAACAGTGAATTGGTCCACCATGAGCCACCACATGAGGAGTTAAGATTGACTCCTTTCTGGTGAATGTGGTCCATCTGAACCCAATCAATGTTTAATATTTGAGGTAGCTCAGGTGAGGAGAGGCGATGAGAGGGCACACAGATGGACTCACACACACACACACGCACGCACACGCACGCTATCACAACAAAGTTACTTAAGTACACATACACTCACACCTACTGTAACACAATCATTTACACCCGCTTCCAACCATCTCTTTGAAGCAATGAAAGTCACAGTCTAAAGGGAGAGAAAAGTAATAGGATTGCTCAATTAGGTGCCAAATGGCTTTCTGGGGGCTAGTATTTCATCTCCACTGCCAGTGCAAGCAAAGTGGAAAGAGAGGCATAGGCTTCTGAAAGGTGAGTGCAGACATAAGCTGCATATTGGAGGGGTTTTATTGCCTTTAAAACACAGGTCTTATACTTGCTACGGTGCTGGGGAGCTCAAGGTCTATCACCCAAATTACCTGGGCAACATGTATGCTGATGACGTCCTGAATCAACCAAAGCATCCACTGATGGCATAAAAGGAAGATTACATTTTCATGCAAGGCTGCATAATGCAATTGTATTTGTATTAATGGAGCGAGTACAAGGGAACAACAAACGGCAAACACAGCGAGGATCTTCTCTACTTCACAGAAAAATGTGCCCAATGCACTGTAGGCAATAATGACCACTCATTGTTCCACCTCCTTCCTTTGCATCAGATCCAATTGCTACTTTTAAATAACAATAGCAACAGGGAGCCAAGAGTGGCAAAGGCAATTTAGAGATTTAAGCCTTCTTCTGTAATCACCCTCACACAGACTGATGTGTAATTCTCAAGAACTAATCAGAGAGGTCTAAAACTTAAGGCTCAACATTCGACTCGGTCTCGCTTTCAGATTTGGCAGTCCACCATTATGCCTTTAAGGAAAGGACACTAGAAAACCTGCATTGTGGAACTATTTAATCAAAAGCATACAGGCAGATTCGGGACTTTTGGACAGAGCCAGGCTAGCTGTTCTTGTCTCCATGCTAAGCTAACCCAACCAGATGCCGGAGGTAGCTTCCTATTTATGTACAGACCGGAGAGTGGTATCAATCTTCTCGTTAACACGCCGCAAGGAAGTGAATACGTATTTTCCATAATGTCCAGCTATTCCTTTAATGATGTGCAATATTTTACTGCATCAATACATTCACAGAAGGGAGGCAGATGAAATCCCTCACCCTTCCCAAATGAAATTCTGAAACCGGTCACTTCCGAAAACCCAATAATTTCACATATCACTCCAAACAACAAACAGAGGTCAGAAGTCTGTAATATCAGCAGTCCCTCTGTTACCTAGGCAATCCTTGATCAATAACACTCACAACATTTTTGTTAGACCCCCACGGATCCTCTAAACCTTTCCTTGACTCCAGGGCTTGGCATATTGGAATTTCCATCCCACTAGTGTTTTATTTACCATATTACTAATTTAGCATGGCCTTGTTATCCAGGCCTTCTAGGTGTCCGGTTCCTCCTGGGAGGCACTGTCGTAATTGTGTTCAGCAGATCTGTGGCGTAGAATTGCTGAAATCCCTGACCGGGGCAGAAATGAGAATATCAATAAAAACAGACCCTGGATGATCTTTGCTTGTGGCACAGCACTGGACGGTGAGCTTTGTAATTACATTCCCCTGAATAATTGAAATCACTGTCCTCCGGCTATAAGTTCATCTAACTGAATGTTCATTTTCATATCATTTTATACATCACATATTTTACATGCCGTCTCTCGGGCAGTTATTCCAGGAGTCATTTAAAGTGTCACAGGGGGCTCAGTGCGGAAGTCCTAACAGCTCAGTAAACAGACGACAACTTGGTCAAATATGAACTTCTGTCAGTCCACAGACCTCTGTGCTTCCTGGCTGTCACACAGCACGTTTTCAACCGACTCTCTATAGCCGACACCATGATCTGCAAGGTTGTGGTAGTTATCTGTGGAGGCAGGTGGAGGTGCTCTGGTCACTCTGCACTCATAAATTGCTGTTGGGGTTTATGGCGGTGCACTAGCGGAGCAGGTCTCGTCAGTTCATTATCACAGTAGTATAGCTTTCTGTTTTCACGATGTCTGCTCGCGCTGCAAGGATTTATTTCCAGCGCTGTGGATATGTATATGTCACTGCGCCTTTGCTATCCAACAGAGAGCTAAGACTCAACAGCGTTTCAATCATTAGCTTACACACAGCAGGGGAATTATTCACACGGATCAGCTTAAACCGCTGATGGCCAGGGCGTTTGAATTTTGACGCTTGTAGCAGTGATGCTATGCCAGTTTGATGAAGAGATGCTTTCTATCCTCTTCCTCACAATGTTTACATTCTGCCTCTTCCAGTAGCAGCAGATGCTGACCTTTACTGAAAAGAAGTGTCTCTTATCTCCCTCTTGCTTAATTAGCTATCCATATAGTAACACCTTTACAAGACTATTAATATGCTGGCATCATTATTGTCTTCTTATCAGACAATGCAGAGGGTTTATGTCTTTCTCAATTCTCATTAGCGTCATATAACGGATATATATGCACTGCTGGGATGGCTTGAAAGTGACTTTTTCTTAAAAAGGAGACTCTATATAATGCTACTTGACTCTATGCCATCTGCACAGAGCAGTCTTAAATCGACTAGATAACAAAATGTCGGTTTGGGGAGTAAGCAAAATAATCGAATTAAGAATTGTCTAATTTGTCATATAATTGACTGAGAATACGATTGACTAGCTGGGGCTTATAACACCTCAGTGAAAAAGGTTAAATGAGTGTAAAACACTCTTTCCAGAAGTCTACTGGGAAATATCAGTATTTGTCACACGCTCATCACTTAAGAAAACATAAATGCAATAAAAAAAAAATCGTAACTTCATATGAAATGCGGGCTGAACAATAAGGATTGCCTGTTTGCCGGTAATAGTACAATGCCACATCGGGCAGTGAATCTAGCTACTCACTCGCCAATCAGACAAGTGGTTAAAAAAATAATTAAGCAGATTGTTTTGTCCGGTGCTGAACATCTCAAGGTTCACGAATGCAATTATGAAAGTTCCATGGCCAATAACAGGGACAGTGATTGATTGACTGGTTGTGTTTGTTGCCGTCAATATGTAAATTAAAACAACACTTGAATCTTTTATAGCTGTAAATCTTTCATATCTATGAAGAAACAGTGATATGGGAGAACCCCACAGTTTGTGTGAATTCCCTCCACACTTCACAAGAGAAACATCTCAACTTAAATGTGCGTCCACCTCTTAGACCATTAGTCGACTTATCGGTCGTTTTGGTCTCATTCTACTAAAGTTTATTTAGTCCATAAGTCATTTTTTTATGCATTTTTCATGCTGAATTATTTATTTGCAAGACATATTTGAGAACATCTGTGGTTAAAACACACAAAGCACAGTTGATTTTGTTTGATTATTTTTGGAGAAACTCAGTTTTACAGATCTGTTAATTAAATCGACTAATCATTTAGACAGCAAAATTATTAAAAAGTATTAAACGTGAAAGAATTTTTTTCGTGTCGACATCCCTACAACTGACAGCTCAAAGGAAAAACAGGCAGGAGCCTTCATGACTAAAATATTTTAATAAAGGCTCTGATTAATAAACCTGACATAATATATAAAAATCTAAATGACTAAATACAATGTAAGAATGCTGTAAATATCTCTAAAGTATAGATTTTTCAGCAATGTCTCTTTCCAAGGTCTTTCTTCCTCGTTCATCCTGAAGCAATTATGGACACTGTAGCCGGTATGAAGTGCTAATCTCCAAACCAAATTATCCAGAATAATACTCTGATTCAATTGAAAGAAACGGCTCGGAGGAGACCCGCCGTCCACTTAATGACCTGACCGATGATTTAGAGTCTGAATGTGGTTCTAAGCCATAGATTGAATCGTGCTCAGCAATTTCTGAGAGGACATCCACATGCAGACTGCGTGTGCAGCGTGTGTGACCTTGGTTAATATGCTCAGTCTCACACACATATGGCCTTTCTTTTCAATCACCTGAGGGATTGATTCCACACTGTGACCCAGAGTTCAAAGGAAGGGATGATTGCTGTTTTAAATATGTCTCATTATATACAGAGGAGGGTAATGTTCCTCACTAGCATAACTCTGATGGCCAACCCTTCCTCCCCCGCGGACGTGATTCGTTTTTTTTTTTTTTTACTATCCCATCATCAGTCGTCGTGCCAAGTGAAGGCACACATCGTCACCACCAAATGGCTCCGACATCAAATTGGGAAAAACAACCAATGTCTAGTGATGATTACATTATTGCTTTGGAGATAGCTAATTTCTCAGACTCTGGAGGATAAATGTTGGTTATAGTTGAACAAGGATGCTTTGAGGCACAGTCCCGGCCAAACAGCTACTGCGCACCCAGACACATGCAACAGCTGTATATCCCAGCAGGCGGTCTTTCCCTGTGGAGCTCTTCAGCTGTATCCTCCACAGACATGCACTATAGAAGTAGATCTCAACAAATAATACCGAGGCATACATCTACCAGAAAACATCTGAATGTAAATGCAGCTTCTGATCCCTTGGGTTTCCTCTCAGAATGCGGCGAGAACACGCAGTGTGTGTCCCCCGCCACACACATGCACACGCACTTGCTTTGAATCAGGGAGGGACCTGCTGGTCACATCCTATAAGTAAGTTTACACAATGTATTTGAAAACCGCAACTCATACATATTTCAAATCTCAGCATCGCCTTAAGCTTTATAGTGAGGCACTTATTTTGCTATTCCCACCAAGGGGATAAAAGGCAGCAATCTCATGCATCGAGCTGTTCCCCTCTGCTTCTCCGTTTGTGTGCTGGGTCTTGCTTTGCCGATCAGTGGATGGGCTCCAGTGCTGGCCACAAAGCCCCTCAGATGAAAGACAGAGAGGAATAGGGATTACCTCCTTCAGGTGACCTTCCTCAGAGACAGAGAGCGAAAACACAAGAGGCAAGGAGGAGAAAAAGACTCTGAAAGGCTAAGACGCATAATCCCACTTTCTCTTATAGTGAGAGCAGGACTATCCATGCATGGGCGTGGATGCTGAGGGCATACACTGACTACAAAACCAAGACCATTATCTCCACTCAAAAGATACAGTAGGATTGGATTCGGCCAGATTCAAATGGAGCAGGATTGGGGCTCTCACACTTTTGACATTCCTGGAAAGACACAGCAGTTCACATGTGTGTATTGGGAGTGGTTTCCATCAAGAGGACCATTATTTGACACTAAGGCAAAATATGTGCTGGATGCATTCCACACTTAATACAGAGTACCTTACAGGGGTCTGGACGATGTTATTTACTCATTCAAGCCATTAGAATCAACAAAACACACACACTCACACTATTGTAAGTGAAGAAAATGGATTGCCTTTCTGACAGCCTTGACACGGCGCTGACATCCAAGTCAGTTTTACAAGGCCTGTGTACGCATCAGACTATAGGAGAATGAGTATCAGTGGGATGTGTTAAAACTCAGAGGGATTTGAATTCACGCTGAAACATTGTCTTCATTATCTGGGCCCAGCACTCCCGGCCTCCAACTCTCAGCTCAATAAATATGGATATGAGGGGAGATTTATTGACAAAAGTTGGTGAATACAGCAGAGGTGCAGGAAATTGGCTCTGAAATACTGCTACTCGGAAGAGCCGCAATGCCCTATTGTGAAAGACGTGATGAGATGATTTGTTCTGCAGAAGCAGGTCTGGAGCCTAATTAGCCGGCTAATGCTGCCTTTATTACCTGGATTTGCCATTGGCCCGCTTCCACCAGGAAATACACAGCCGGCTCTCGGAAAAACGAAAGCGATCATTTACAACAAGGAGATGACAGCGCGGCGAGTCAAAACAAATTTGGGAGTCTGTTACAGCGACTCTGCTCCATTGCTCACATGCATTTGCAAGGCTTATTAGAGGAGAGGGACAGCTACTGTAATTGTGCACACTGGCCGTGATCAGAGTAGAATCTGAGGAGTGGGGCAGGAGCCAAGGTTCCATCCATCCAGCCTCGACTCAGTGGAGCAAGTCTCCTCACTTTGTTCATCAGGCCAAGGAATAGCTATATCACAGGCAGCCTTCGCAGGGTTCAAGATTAAAGTCTGGTTGCCCCAACGAGTGACTTGAAGTGGACTTTTAACCTGACTTAAACACATCCATCCATCACAGAGTGCTAAGAGGTTAGGTTGCAGTTACAGGGCTGACACAGAGACCAAAGACAACTCTGTGCAGCTGCGCCCTATAAATCTCCATGGCTGACAGCAGCCCAAAGCTTTTTATCACTGCTTTCACTTGTATACAAGCTACCCTGTGTGCTACCAGTCATGTGGTTCTTTCAATATATAGTGTACTACACTGAAACTAGACAAGAGTCATTTAGGACAGCTTATTGCATTTAACTAAATTATGGCTCCTATTAAACTATTTTAATCCTATTACTACTTAGTCAAACAGTATATACATCAGTTGTATGCCCTCTGTAAAAGTGCCCTGCAATCCCCTCCCATTGCCATTTCTGACCATTTCAAATGACATTCCTTCATTTCCAGTAATCTTCAGACTCGCTTGACCAGAGCTCTGCCACTCCTTCACTTGTTGCCTACAGAATCTCATAAAGTCCTCCTGCTTCAATGGCCACCCGTACCTGACAGCATGTTATTCCTCCATCCATCCCAGGCAGTGAAACCACTCGCCTCCTGGTTGCCTGAAGCCTCCGATGAGTCTTTCATTAAGGCTACTGTCAGTTGTGTGGCCCATCCTTTCTCTCAGCCTTCTCTGGCTCTGAGGGCACTGCCAAATTGTTTAAGGATGGATGATCTGTCAGGAGGGTCCAGAGGAAATAGAAACATCCGTATCAATCACCAGGAGCCTGTGACACGCACATACATACACACAAAGAAACACAAATGATGACATACAACCAAAGAGAACACGTACGTTCAGGCATGCATCCTGTGCACATCAAGCATCGTCCTGCCTGCTGAGCTTCTCAGGCCCCAACCACTCTGCCAGGACCTGGCTGTGCTCATTGTATTGACTAACAGAAGCTCGGTGTCGTACAGCTCTCCACAGGAGCAACTTGGGCCTTTGTGCCAAAGCGCTACCACCTCTTGCGCAGCCATTAGACAAACTATTCATAGCAATAATGAATGAGCATGTTGAACAAACAGCATTTCATGTGGAGAAGAAACAGGGATTTGTCTGATACTTTGCAAAAAGATGCTATTGTAAAACAAGATATACATTATTAATAGGCAATGCTAGAAAGAACACTCAACATTCTGCATGTGAGTGAGCTGTTGTGAAGTTTGTAAAACAAGTTTTGGCTCTTCTTAGTGAACTAAGATGAGATGCTATTGTCACAGCCTTTCATAATAATAGCTATAATAAGATTTTTCCTGGAAAGGTTAATAACAAGGAGTCATTATTGGCAGACACAAAAAGGGTTAGAAAAACAAAAGTCTCAGTGTAGTAGCTATAAACTGTTTGGATACCCTGTGTATGTATATGTATGTGTGCGTATGGTATAATGGTCAACCATAGGGCTGTGAAAGAGGCTACAGAAAGAGATCCTTGCCTCCTTAGCTTTGATCTCCACTTCATTTCCAAAGGCAACACAACTTAGCACAACACCACAGCATGTCTCCAGACTGTAATTGATCTTGCCTTCAAACATCCCCCATGCAGCAAGTTTCCCTCACCCACTGGATCTTTGTTCTGGTAAAGTCCCTTCACATATCTAGAACAAATCAATCAAACTGAAAACATCTGTCTGTGGGGAAACGTCTGGCCTCGTAATTTATTCCATTTTTTCCCTAAAGTTTAATTAGTGGAGATGGATAACATCCACTGGTAAAGTATCCGTTACATATGTCAAATGCAAAACAGTAACAAGTCTAAACTCTACCTACGCAATCTTTTAGTGGTGAGAAATAACTGGCAGGGAGACGGGCACGCCTTTGTGGTCCCCAAAGAATGCCGTTAGGTCTGAGGCCCAATCCACCATGACAGGTCAGGCATGACCTTTAGACCTACATGACATTACTGGAGCATCGGAGCATGTCAGCATTGGAGGATGGAGGATGGAGGCTGGGGGAATGTTTGGGGAGAAAGGAGGGCGGTTTGATGAGGGGACAGTCAACCTGGTCCAGAGGCTGAGGTGGGGGATGGCTGCCAGAGGTGGTGCCTTTAGGGGACTCACAGAGGTCAAGCGGTACTGGTGGTTATTAAAGAAGCCCCCATAAAACGCTGTACTGGTCCATGATTACACTGTCAGCCTGCAAGGGAGAGGATGCATGGGGGAGGAGATGCAGAGGGACATCCCGAAGAGAAAAGCTGTTTTTATTCGGAATAAATAAATTTGGAATGAGTTTAAATGACAATTTGTGATTTTAATTAAGACTATAATTTACATAACTGACAGATATTGAAGGTAGTATAACAGTATTCTGCTTATCCAAGATGTGGAGGCATTGGATAGATGAATGGGGTAACTGTAACAGCAGCCCTGGCCTGAAGACTTTATTCACCATACTCAACCATTTGCAACATGAAACAACATTCTTCTTGTTCATGTTGACAGATGACAGTGCGACACACTTCCCTCTCCAACAATCATGAATGACGTTGATAGGCAACCCGGCCCTCAGGCAACAGAAATTTGCCTGAGGGTCGGAAAGGGTCGAGGAAATTTGCATCCCAAGAATTTTGGAGAAGAAAATGTATGTAGGTGGACCAGCCAAGTAAATTACATACATTTGATACACTGGAATATCAATTCATTAGGTGACTATACCAGGGTTTCTCTCAAAGGAATAGTTTGATATTTTGGGAAAGATACTTATTTGCCAACATTCTCATAATTAGAGCGGTTTCAATCCTCTCATCTAACTCTTGGCAAGAGGGCTAATAATAGTATTTCCCGAAAAGTCAAACTATTTCTTTATTATTGTTCTTGCAGGTACCGTTGGTGCCGTTTATCCTTGGTCAACCCTCCTAAGACCCATCTAAATAACAGTCAGCCTGTACAACAGTTTGATAGCCGAATTGTTGCTAATATAAAAAATTAGCTGCAGAAATCCTACCAACATTTTAAGATAAACGTGCATTATACAATGCCTGCAATTGTGGCAAACCAGACTTGTTAGAGAGAATTTGTGCTGCCAACTAATCTACAGTAAGTTTATTGTTTTTCCCGCTAACTGTTTGAAAGCATGCTGTGCAGTATTCCTGTAACATTTCAGAGAGGCTCCAAGTGTCACGGAGTTCACAAAAGAGAGTGAGATATATCAGGGTCAGGCTGTGTGGTGGCACTGTGGGACCGGCTAGTGTTTCTGCAGATGTGAAGGGCAGTTTGAGGACAGCTAGTATTCCTCCCCTATAAAACAGGCTATAAATACAGAGCGAGCAAACAGAAGCCCTGACCAAGTCCACTGGGAGTGAGACTCAACTCGTATGCGAGCACTTACAGTAGCAGAGACACAGTGCTGATGCACGGAGGCTATTGTTTGTTAACTTCATTAGGTTTGCAGTCATCTAAGTGCTACAGGAATTACATAGAGTATAATGTCATATCCTGAAGCTTTTATATTATTTGTAAGCTCTGCTAATGGTTTATTGCAACTAGGGCTCCGTTTTAGGCAACGGTATAGATTCAGAAAGATTTAAAAACATGTATTCGGTCATGTAGGTGTGGCTGCGGAAGACTAATGGCAACAGTTTAGGCACAAGGAGTTTCAAGCCACACTACAGAAATTACAATGAAGGCCAACCGCTGGTAGTATTTCAATGATTATACATTTGAACACCCCAGGGAGAGGTGCATGAAGGCTTGTGGGCCAGCATGTAAAGGCTGGGGGATAGAGGGGGTTTGAGTGCCGAATTGACTTTTCACAGCACGCCTTCCGAGGTAATCAGTCATTTTGACTGGCAGCGTTTGTGTAAATGTTCACGCCTGTTCAGTGGCCTTCTGCCTCACACATGTTCCACCAGCAAGTTCCTTCCTGCCTGGAAATTATGTTGTGATCTCTCTCCAGCGTGCCACAGACTGATGCGCGTGTCCTGCTTTGCCATAGCAGCTAGAGCATAACCGTAACCGAATCCTCTAACCCTGTGCTAGGGAACAGTACACAAGCAGCCTTTGTCTCTGCCCACACATATCAGTGGGTAATTTCCCCCTATCGCATCCTCACTTGCTCAAGATAAGACGGTAATAGCAGAGTCAGTCTTTAGGGTTGAGAGTCTGTTTTTTAGGTGAATAAAAACCTCTCATTGCTACCCTCTGTAAACATTGTTAAAAAGGAAGTGCATCTCGATGGAAGATGTCTCACCCCTCCCCGGGTTTCTCTGTGGCAGGTTGTTCTATCTGCAGTGCCTGTGCTCCCTCACTGACTCTTATCACTGCTCACTCGTCCCTCGAGCAGGACCTATCAACAAACAATCACAGCGGGAAGAGAGGAGGTCACCTACACCCACACACTGATGGCTCCCCGTGCCTCTGCCCCAGTAATGGTATCCTAAAGAGAGAAATGGGCCCGCTAAATCTACGCTGCTGTAAAAACAACATTATGAAGGCCCAATGCAGCCATGAGATAAATGATTCAATGGCTATGGTAGTAAAAAACAAAGGAGTTATGGAATTCTTCCATGCGATTTTTTATGATTCAATCATCGTTCCCAACAACCTCTTTACTACAGCTACAGCTGCCTAGTGATGTCATTGTGCGGCTTGACCCAAAACACTCAGACTGAAATTAAGTTATTGAGATATTAATCTAATATAAAACACCAGGTACTGTAGTTCCTCCAGAGGAAGACATGGATATCTGTACCACATTTCCAAATGGCAATTCATCCAATAGCTGTTTTTTGTTTAAAACCATAAATGTGAACCACATGAATCAGAGAAAAAAAAGTCAGTCAATCACCAAAGACATGGTAATTCATCATCTGTGAACCTGTCTGTACCAAACGCTCCATCCATCCAGAAGATATTCTACTGGATAACTGAAACGTTGACCTGCTGGTGGAACTAGATAACAGGTAATGGGATCACCAAAGTCATTAGGATTCATCCTCTGGGGATCATGACTGTCTGCAATAAATTGAATGTCAATCCTTAATATAGTTGTTGAAATTGTTTAGGTAGACTGATCGACAAGACATTGCCATCCCAGAGCCATATAACTTGAGCCTGACTAAAAAATGCTACATCAAAATAAAACAAATTAAAAAGATAAAGTACGGTTTTTAGCTCTGGAATTAAAAACGAAGGCAGCAAATCTAGTTTTTAAATATGGAAACTAATATATGACAAATTAAAAAGTATTTTTGTTGTGCAAATAGAGCAAAGAAAAATCTTTCTTTCTTGAACTGCCACAAACAATCAACTAACCATCAACAGATGAGTCTGTGACAGTCTTGGAAATGTATACCGTCACCTAGAAAATGATATGGGGACAGGCCATTACAGAAGAGTCCCTGTATTCTGACTGTGACACTGGCTGATCTATCTCATCCCGCTTATGTCAAGTCACTTAATTCACAAGGCCAGCACAATGCTGATCTCCGCCACTCGAAGCCTCCTCTCTCACTCTGTCAAGGACAATGACTGTACAGGGCTCCTCAGCTGCCATCCAGCAAAAAACCCGCTATATGTATCCAACACAAACAAGCCAGCAGGGAGAGACGGCAAAGTTCTGGAATAGAAAGAAGATTCTCCAGCAATTCAGTGTTGTCTGGTACACAGCATGCTGCTTATTGGTGTCAAAATGACCATTTGGAGAGAAGAGGCCGTCATTGTGAGGGAGGGGGGGGGGGGGGGGG
>NW_022280037.1:3803890-3814465 GCF_004355925.1 Anarrhichthys ocellatus | reverse complement strand
GGGGGGGGTTCTTATGTTGAGATCATTCGGCACGGCAGCTGTTGCAGTAAAAGTAAATATCAGCTGACAATCTTTGTCTATGTGGATGATTAAAGCAACTTCTTTTATTTGGAGTCCCTTTGTGCTATTATCAGTCTGGGCAACACGTACATGGTTTGACTACACGTTGTAAGTCAAACAAGAGCATCTATTCAGTGCGTTTACTGCATGTGATCATGAGCAACCGGAGATAAACTGGAGCATGCGGTGGCCCTTGGAGACAGCATACTTCCTGGCTCAATGGTCATAAACTTTAAATTGATTTTCAATTTCTTACCCTTTCTGTATGGTGCCCTAACATTATATGATGCAGTTACTGACTGCCCTTTCCTCTTAACGCTCACATATTTATCAGCATGGTCATTCACAGCATAACTCGTGATCATAATATCTAGCTCTCAATAACAATGGTTCAGTATTGTGATACAGAAGAGTCATTGATATGCCATGAAGGGTGTAGACTTTAAAACTTTAATAAACAGATTTAATGATGGGATCAGTCGTACTGTGTATACAACTTAAAATTAGTTTTTACATCTGTGAAATGAATGCATTCACTTCTAACTGTTTTTTAAACAGTTGAGCATGAACCCATTTTTCAAATTCTTTTTAACATCGACAAAACAAACTATATATAAATCCCCAGATACATTTATTAATGCAAACTAAACTGCTCTAAGGCACACAGTGAATGATGAAATTCCCTTTTTTCGCTCAAGTCCATCTACAGTACAGTACAGTTTCCCCTCCATGTCCTTTATCCTTTGGAAAACTATGCCATATAAAAATACCTGCTGGGCTACGGAAATGTGATGGTTTGGATGAAAAGCTAGGTCATGCAATAGATAATGATAGTCATGAATGATAATTGCAAATGTGCCATCTTGTTAAGTTGTCATTGCCTGTGCAGCTTGTAACCTCAGGTCCTGTTCTATCATGCAGCACCTCCCCCTCTACAGTTAGTGGTGTTGGTACCTGTCCTCTATGAGAGGATCCTTTCACAGCACCCTGGCACTTCCCTCCCAAACCTGAACCCAACCTAAACCCAGAAAGCTCAAACGAAGCCCTGTAATCACAAAGTCCCCGCAGTGTTTATGGCCCAGTGAATCAGGAGCATGGACAGATTTACCCATGGGCCTCCCAGGGCCTGTTCCCAGCATCTTCCTGACAAGAACAGACAAACTCCCTGCTAATGACAACTGAAGTAAACCTCAGTGATGGATGGCTTTCTTAAAGAACATCCTTACCTAACCTGATTTATGATTTGATCAATAATTAGAAATTAGTATTGGAGACCGAGCATAGAGTTTACTGTAGTTTCAGATTTGGTATTGGACACCATGACATCCCCAGGCAGCAGGAAGCAGACTTCTTGCCACCTGTTATGAGAGCAGTCCCAAATGGTGCATTTTGGCTGCTTGATGTTCACACTATTTACAAGTGAGAGACTCTGCTCAGAAGTAGCGGATACTAACAGACACTTTTCCTGATCGATGCTCATTCTGTGTGTCACGGGGGAGTTGGAAGCACTTTCCCTGCTCTTCCCTCCTTTTTCACAGTCTCCTCTTTTCTCTTCCTCCTCCTCTCTTTACTTCAGCCTTACGTCTCCACGGGTTCTTCCCATTAGCCACTCTGCCGGCTTTCCAGTCTGCAGAAGTCTCCTTTTAAATCAGACTGTATGGTGACTATAGCTATGTGGCGTTGAGGGACCGTATCCTCACCATATTCCTCTTCCACCAGGAAAACGGCAATCAAATAGCCTTGGAAAAAACTCATTACTGTAGTATTCCTCTGCGGTTCTAAATTGTGATTGCAGGGATTGTGAATTTCTTATCAAGTTTTCAAGAGAGCAAAAAAGATGATGGAGAGATGCATGCCATGCCTCCTAGATTAATCTGGGCTTGGCTGATCCCAGCAAGTGACAGCGGCGGGAGTCTCCAAGACGCCAAGCGCTGCAGCTCATAGGAGCTGATAAGCATTGCACACAACGTACAGAGACTCTCACTGAGCTACAATATGGCAATGTTTACACTTGCTCCAAGCCATGTACTAGAAATCCTGCCCTGCATAATCAGGGAAGTTTAATTTCATTCCCTGTAGTGTGTATCACCTGAGAAAATTAGGATCCACACAAGCACAACAAGCTATCGCTGTATTTTCCTGCAATCACAAAATGAATGCCAGCTGAATTCAATATATGAAATTAATATAATGATTCATGTATACAAAGCTAAAAAGTAAATATTAACACTCTTATTTGTGAATGTTCTAAATGGGAAGTAATTGCTCAACAAGTGTTTTTCCAAAATGATTTCTGGCTGTTTTTGCATGTGCATATGTTTACTCACAGTGCAGGAGATACAATAAACAGATACATACTGCAGGGACTACATATCTAGAGATGATGCACCTGTCCAATATACTGGAACATTGGGGATAACTATTCCTGTGTACATACATAGTTAGATACTCAAAACTGCCCATTACGGACCTTCCAGCAGCAGGATGTCACAGAGGTGCCATGTTGCCCACTCATAAGTCCTAATGAGTGCGGTTCCAAACACATAAAATGTATTCACGTGTCAATCAGATCTACAACAGGAGTGCTCCTTGTGCCATCCACTCTCACAATCTGATTTAGGTGTCCAGCTGGAGGCAATTTAGTCTTCCATACTTCCAATATCACTCAGTACTCTCCGTTTTTCATTTACCTGACATTATTCAGTGGTTGAAGCAATTTCCTTTACCATGACCCTTGGATGTCTTTAACTCCGTGTCATCCGACGTCATGGTTGCAGAATTGTATTTCTAAACAACAGAGTATCCTGGCAGCGGTGTCCTAATGTCCTATGAGGTCATGTTGTGGGGATAATATTCAGTATTCTGCACTGAGAGGAACTGAAACTGACAATTTCAGAAGTTATAGACAATCTGTTTACATCTGCAGTTTTACTATTTATATGTTATGTGAGGGCTATTTCATTATCTCGAATACATTTGAATTTAAACTCAGATGGGTGCACAGTATTATGTTTTCTGTGCAGCCCGTTTAATCCTCAAGGGAAATCAGATGGAAGAACGCAGAATAATCAGTCAATAATTGAGGATAATTTACAGTTAAACTATAGACGTTGCCAAACAATAAAACTATTTGCTTCTATCCATTACAAACTATTTGTTATGATGAGGCTATGCCCTTAATTGGACCCAGCGTCTAATCGATGTGGTATCCGACCAATTGCCCATAACTCATCAAACAACAACAGCACCAGCAATCACAAATCTACAGAAGTGTCGATACACTTTGCTAAAATGATATATTTACTGTATTTCCATACACATCCATTTTAACCCTGTTGACACAGTGTATTGATCTGTGGAGGCCCTGTGGAATAGTAAAAGCCTCTTTCAGGTATGTGGATGTCGTCGTTTGGCTATAAGCCTAAATGCTGTATGACAAAAGCCTGAGGAGGATACTGTGGTCTGAGATTCAGAGACGCAACGCTGCCAACCCATTCATCTGAATCACATTATGGAAGTGTCCGTCCCACGAGAGCCTGTGCACGCCATCATTCAGGATGCTCAGGTGTTGCTCCACTATCATTAGTGGTCAGTGTTTCAGGGAAGAACAGCCCAGGCTGTGAGTAAATGCAGGGACTGCGGTGGTGGTGAACTGAAGGGCTGCTGCTTGGAATGGCTCACGTTTTCCACCTCTTGGGTAATAGCTATGGATCACTATGTAATCATCGCTCTTTGTTATGTGCTGCGACTTGGCTGCTATGCTGTGATGGGAGGCTGCAGAGAGATGAGGCTGCCAGTACAAACCTGGACCATAGTCAGGTTAAAAAAAAACAATTGAAAATACAAGAAGTTAATTGTATATCACAGCCTTGGATGAGCTGGAAAAAACCCTCCATCTGTACTTTAAGGGTTACAAAACACATTTCCAAGCAGTGCAACTATAATAGGCCTTGGTTACACTTGTCTTTTCAACGCGATGACTTTTGTCATCTGATCACACCAGGATGCATCGACTGTCAAGTCAGACCGAGATCGGACCTCCATCATTTTCTTCCCACATGGGAGTTCCTCTCCCCAGAGAGAGCAAAGGGAAGAGAGGAGGGAAATCGTGGCTGGAGCAGAAGTGTCGAGCGTGCACAGACATATGCGGACACAGCTGAGCTCCAATCTGGTGCATCCCATCACAAAAGTTGCATTGAAAAGACAAGTCCATGCATGGCAACAGCCATTAAAATTAGTTATTATGTTTAGGTAGCTTCTTTGAACATCAAACCAAAAGAAAGTACAGGTGACCCAGAAATCAGAGTGGAAACTGAGCAAAACAGATCATTAATTAAATATGGAAAGAGGTGACTTCATGTTGAGTCATTTTGCACTTCTGTGCCAAAATATTATGATTATCATCACGAAAGGGAGAAAAAAAACAAAAACAACAACCTCTATGAAGGGGGACTGGGTGTATACACAACTATTTTCCTCCAACAGATTTATTAGAGGGCACGCACTCATAATGAAAACAGAGAAGCTGCTTTTATTTACTTACTACTGATTTATGACTTGGCAACCGTCTATTCCAAAACCGCCTGCAACAATTTCCCTTTTTTTTGTCCTTCCTTAACAATATGATGATTGATAAATGCTTAGGTCATTATCACAATGGCACAAAGTCAGTCACGCATTCATTTGAACATCTAGGTCATGTCTTTCAGAGGAACTTTGCTCTCACGAAATGCATCCGTGTCCCTGCTGTTCTGCAGAGACAATATATTTATGTAGGGCTGCTTTTTTTTGATGGCAAGTTTTACCTCTTGTATCCTTGTACATAACATTTATAGTGGTTCAAGCCCAAGAAACAAGGATAAAGGAAAATGTGAAGAACAGGTGGATTATGAAAGACCCGTCAGTAAAACGTAGGCAAGCTGAAGGCCTAAAATAAAACACCTGTGATGTGAGGTGCCCTTCAATAAATGGAGTGACATCTGCATTGCATTATATTTTCAAACTATGCAAGAAGATGCTCTTCTCCAGTAGAACATCTTTTTAGAGCAAAATAAAACCAGAATGGCAGATGTGTATTACTGTCTCACTTAGGGGATTAATCCAACAGTCCAAAAATGTTTTCTATGGAGTTAATGGAAAACAACTATTGAATAAAGTTCTACATCTTTTAGATTATCATCATTCCTCAAATACCAACATCAGTCTCGGTACAGCTCATTGTGCAGTTTGTGGTGGAATAGGGAGCAGAAGTTCATTTGAGCAGCATAAGATGTGACCTGCACATGTGCCCTCTCTCTGACCTGTGTACTCATGATCCGCCTGTGTGCTCCTCTCAACTCTGAAAACTAAGAAATGTTTTGGAAATCTGATAGCCATGGAGAAAAAAATGCAGAAATAGATTTTTGAAATGCTCTACTAAATAATAAATTATGCATAAACCCTTAGTGTATCACCAGACTGTAGATATTTTACACAACTGCAAAACTTTTCAAACATACTGATCAACAGACACTGCAAATCATTCAGAGAAAAGTATGTCTGCCCTTCACACCACTATTACAAACGGCAAAGTACTAACAGCACACATACTAATATAGCCACATAACATTTAACCATATAGCACCTATTACTATGGCACACTGTGCATAAATGTCACAAGCCTATAAAGGAGTTTCGGCACTTCCCCTCTAGGATTATGGGAAAGCCTGTTCAAATATCTAAATGTCAACCGCGCATAAACACTTTTCAATTACGCTCTATGCAAGCAGCAGCTGGGGGCGGGGGTCACACACGCTTCGCAAGCCTTCAATCCCCATTGGGGTTTGATCACACCTCACACAGAATTCACAAACACGTTACACAATGGAAATATCTCATCGTGCAACAATTAGTGTTTGGAAATACGATGGAGCTTAGCGGCAGACTGAGATGTCAGTATCAAATGAGAAATAGTGAACAACCTGCCGGTTATTAAATGTTTAGCTGTAGATATGGGTAGTGACTCTGAAGATAAATGCTCAACGACCCTGTATTACTGCAATCTTCTCATGTGTGGTGGTGATGGTGATGATGATGATGATGATGATGATGATGATGATGGAGACTGCTGGCTGGCTGCCTGTCATCACCCCTCCACCAGCACACGTCATTATTGTCACAGCAGATGATGGGTCATTTGTGACTCACTGGGGCCAACAGGCATCGCTGGACCTTTTCTGACCCGTCTCCTAATTACACCCCCAGGACATGGGGAGAGCCAATAAAGACGGAGCCGCCTGGATCAGTGCTGTCCAACAGTGGACGTCCCGTCTGGTTGCCAGTCAGATATGTGGCTGCTGTTGTCTTGCAGTCATGACCCCAAAATCTCAGGAAACACATGAGATCTCAGCGACACACAGGAAACTTAAACTACTGGGCTTCTTAAGAGTGTTTGTGGCTTCATGACCGATGCTGGGGGGTCTGTGTGGCCCATGCAGATGAGGGCTTTTTAGTTGCGTTTCCACAGGCTAATTGCCCAGGTTATTAGCATAAATAGCAACCCTTATGCCCCAGACTGGGAGGAAGAAATCCCTACCCAATTATTACAGCCACTGCTATGGTGGCAGCATGTTCTCCCAGCTGGTTGCTACTAGTGTTCGTGTAGAAGTAGGAAACAGCTGACTGGCTGTTCCTTGTGCAGATTTGTGAACCTGCAGCAAGACATCTACAACTGTCAAGCAGTGCTAAAGATGATGCTTTGTATGATATGAGGAAGAGAACACACAATATTAAGTGTTTGTAAATATTAATATAATAGTGCGTTGATTATATCATGCTTTGTGCTCTGGGACACCAAAATAACCACTTCAATAATTTGACCTTGTAGACCGGGAGATAATTTAATATCATCTTCAATTATTGCATCAATCTTATTGTATCAACTTTCAGTGGAATTATATAGCGATAACTTTAATATACAATGTTATGGTTTTGCCCATGTTGAAGATGGGATGAGCCGTCCTTCCGCAGAGCTTTACCAAGCTAGACAAAGACAAGAGAATGTCAATCAAACACAGGCTACGTCCTAAATCACTATCTTGTTCACTCTTTAACTACTCCCTATATAACTATAACACGTAATAAACAAATTGAGATTTCTGACACAAATCATAATTGTTTTGTCTTCACTGTTAGTGCAGTCGTTCTTCACAGAGGACACTTTGACATGATGGCTGAATTCTGTTTGACTGCTTTAGTGTCTTTTTAATGTGTATACCGGCTCATTGTCACACTGACATGACTTATTGGAACAAAGACATTCTCAATGTCACTGGTAACACCTGTGCTTTTCCCATTACTATTGCAATGTGTTTGTTGTTATGCACCATTCGCCTAGCCAAATTCCTTGTATGTGTAACGTAGTTGGCAATAAAAAGTTTATGATTCCGTTAGTTTATATTGGTTGCTTTAAAAACAGCCTGTTTCTGCATCTGTAAAAACGCCTTGTTAGCAGAAAACAAAATTTGACACATGGATGAATTTAAATGTCAAAATGAAGGCTCTATAATGAAATGTCTGACAGTTAAGATAGTGCACCATATAGTAAAACAGAGTGGTTTGGATTACAGATCACATTTTAAATGATTTGTAAATGAAACTAGTTGTCCTGTCCATAAGAAGCCAATGAGCATCAGAAGATGTAAAGATGGTTTACAGCTAAAAAGAGTTTGTTTTTAGATTTTGCAGATTGTGATTGAGAATCATTTCTATCAATATTTTTTAAATGAATTCCACCAACATCTACAGCATGTGCTGTAGCTCCGTGTTTACATTTTCTCAGTACCGTGGTGTTCCCACATTGTTGTACAAAGTATAAAAGCATTTCCCAGATACCAGCCAACACAAACATGTTGATAAATGAAAAGTTAATGTAATACGACCCTCCTAAGGAATATTAGATACTTTGTAGTGACTGTACCAGGGTAAATCTTGTGGTTATTGGTATAATACTACACCGAAGTACAAACGCCTGCAGCAGCAGAATTTTATTCGGGCTTTAAGGACTCAGCAGGGAGAGATATTTCAGTGGGGATCCAGAGAATAAGCACTTTATTAACTTCTTACTCCACAGGTTCAGTTGGCTGCACAGAGAGGGAGAAGAGAGGACATATCACAATATGATGCTCAAAGATGTATTTCTGTTCAAGGTTAAACTAACGGTAGGCTCTAAATAATTTGTTTGTACAGGAGACATCTGACCTGAGATTAAGTAGGGAACTGGGATATGGAGAACTGCATGTATCTGTCCCCTTCACGGTAAAACAACAGCAACAGGTCATGCAGGGTAACAAGAGAGGGATGCACAGAGAATCCACTCATTAAAACTGGAACGGGTGATCCAGGGAGAAAACACTTAGACCCTTTAGCCTCTTCCTCTCTATTTTGCACTCTTCAATAGCTCTCTCCTCCGGCTGCGCAAGGTTAAGGTTCTGGCTCTGTGCCACATCAGATATGTGTGTGAGCACTACTCCGGTTTCTCCTGAAGACGTGCTCAATGTAGAAATTATTCAGCACCCTTGTCCCCCTACCAACCCAGTGCAGAGTCCTGTGTCAGGAGGATCATTAAGCTGCGGGGCATGGGTTACAAGCTCATTCTTAGGAGCGTACATGGGCCAAGAACAATAAGACGGGCTTGCCTGCATGGGTGCCATCATGTAAACAGCAGCTCCATTAAATGTGTTTTCAGCACATCGCACCATTGGATCTTTTACTCTTAGAAAAATAGAAATTATATATTGCCTATCGTGGGGGGTGGGGGGGGCATTAAGGTGTTATTGCGAAGTTGATGCATCCAACTCATAATGTTGTAAGACTGTTTGCCAAAGAAGGTATGCTACACAGTGCTGCATTTCCCATTTGACCTTTATTGTTTCATTAGCTCTGACCAATGAAAGTGTTTCATATAATAAATGACTTTTGTTCCTGGTGCAAGGTAGGAGGTAGTTAAGCCAGAGAAGTAGAGAATTATAAATCAAGTTCATAAAAATGAATTAAATAGCAATCTACAGTATACTCGTTATTGTTGTCTAGTGTTTTCTCATGGCCATTAATCATAAAGAGAAAGTCTGATGTCATGTTTATTTTCACAAATATTACATTTGGGCGTCTCATGCAGTCTTATTTAAAAAAATCTTAATACTTTAACCAAGAACTAAAGGATATTTTAACATCTGACTGATAGAAACTAAAGGATCCTTTGCTGGCAAAACATTTTTCCTCCAACACAATCACCGATGGCCATTTGTCTTTGATGAAAGTGTAAGTCAAACATTACTTATGTTACACTATTTTGCAGTACCACGGATCCTGACTAGAAGATAATACAGTAGAAGCAATGTAGCAGATAAGATCGGCGACTCTGTGCCTTAAAGCTGCAGTAAGCATCCCAATCAGCCAAAGGACAATATATCACATGTCCTACTGGAATATTGTCTTTGTATGCCTGGACCTCTTTTTTTAAGACAATCTACAGCCTAGACATCGCTCTATCCCTCAGCTCTTTTTCATTTATCGGTTTCAATATCCTGTATCCTGACCAGTCTGGGAACGGGGTGTTGACCTGACGTTTAAATCCCAGGCAAGTCCATTATGGTAAGACAGCAAAAAGTGCTGATAGAGGAGAGAGATACAGCTCAGAGGACAAAGAACATACATGGCCACCTGGCTTTACGGCCTAGTCGGACTATCTTTGTTATTGTGTATAATGTCTGTGGGTAGTATATCTGCCTGTGTGTGTGTGTGTGTGTGTTCCTGTGATTGTACTGTGCTGACTGAGGCATGGGGTCACCAGAACATACCATACAGAGAGTTATGGCCAGCTCTACTGTGCTGCCTCCATTTCCCAGTGCAGCCAAATGTCTCCCAGCGGACTAAATCCTGTCAGATAAGAGCGGACAGCTATCGCTCCAACTCATCCGCACAGACATGCCGGCTCCACGGTGGGAGAGATTACGCCAAAAGAGAGGGTGACAGCCCTATCTCTGGGCTTTGGGGATCTCTGTGTCTGGCTTATCAGACCTGCTCTGATGTCTCTTTACCAATGCATCACAATGACAGCAAACACTTGGAGAATCATATATACATACACATATATACATACATATATACATACATATATACATACATATATACATACATATATACATACATATATATATACACATATATACATACACATATATACATACACATATATACATACACATATATACATACACATATATACATACACATATATACATACACATATATACATACACATATATACATACACATATATACATACACATACATATATATACATACACATACATATATACATACATATATACATACATACATATACACATACATACATACATACATATATACATACATATACACATACATATATACATACACATATACATACACATATATATACATACACATATACATACACATATATATATACATACACATATACATACACATATA
>NW_022280037.1:3757773-3793890 GCF_004355925.1 Anarrhichthys ocellatus | reverse complement strand
ACACATATATATACATATACACATACACATATATATACATATACACACATACACATATATACACATACACATATATATACATATACACACATACACATATATACACATACACATATATATATATATATACACACATATATACATACATACATACATACATACTGTATATACGATCAGCCAGCCACTGATCCACGCGTCAGATGACATTATTAAAATATTTTCTTCCTGCAGTAAAGAGAACTTCTTTTCATCTGCATGCTGCTAATTCATAAGAAGGCAAAGAAGACAGTTTCCATTTATGTTACAATGCTTTTTCAAAGCACTGAGCAGCTAGAACAGCAGCAGCGTTCAGTAGAGCCTGAGGGGATTTTTATTAAAAACACAGGTTCTCCACATCCAAGTGGATGACTGGGATAAACGCACAGCTTTCTGTCAATTATTATCTTGCTTTCCATTGTACACGTTTCCATTTGCAGAGATAATGACTTCTTACTGCCCCCAAAAGCACAGCAAAGTGGGCTTTGTGGATGAATTCTCTGCACCACACAGGTATAATTGCAACCTCCAAACTGACATTAAACCACTCTAAACGCAGAATATAATTCCATAGTCCATAGTTCCATTTTTTTTTTAAAAAAGCACCATGAAAGCACTCCGTTTCGTGGAACGCTGAGCTTTTACGAGCATGTGTAAAGGCTAAAAAATAAAAATCCCCTCCGAAAACTTTAACAATTTGCAAAACGGGAAATGGACACTTGTCCATGGAATCAAAAAAGTTCTCACATTTAAAGAGATGAAGAGCAAAGTCAAAAACATCTCGCAATGCCCATTAGATGTTGTGTTTGAAATAAAATGCAGCGCTCACAATTGCAGCCAATTACATCACTCTGTCAGATATTCCTCCGTGTTTCGTTTGATCCAAGGAAACCAAGTTCCCCGAGCTGATCTTTAGATCACCACACACAACATGACAAGCTATTAAAAGGTGCTGATGGATTGTAGAAAATGACTACGGTCTTACTGAATGGAAGTACAGCAGAGGGGTAAGGAAGCTCTGTCTTCTAGCTTCTTCATTGTCTTGAGAAAGCCCTGAGGGCAGATCCTATTAACCACTGGGGAACTCTCCCCTCACAGCTGATGTTGTCTTGTTATCACAGCAGAGTCGGGGGAATGAGGAAAATTAATCTCCATGGAGTACTATGGCTCTCTCTTATTCAGCTGGGAAACCAAAGTACAGCAGTGATCAGCATTCTGAACTATTTAGGACATCACTCGAGGTCAGAAACATACAGTTGAGGACGACATGCTCATTGTAAAAGGGCATCCTTGCTGTGGCTCCTAAGGGTGCATCCACGAGGTGGGCTTCCTACTGCTCGTGTGTGCAAAGACAAGCCCTATCCAGCAGCATTCATAGCAATGCGCCCTGAATTCATATCTTTCCTAATGTTCTTGCTTGTGGATGTGGACGGTAACTTTACAACAGATTTTTTTTTATATATATTTCAAAACCGGGACAATAGCCCAGCCAGCAAATTATGACGCAACAGGGCTAAAAAAGGCAGGCATCTCTTATACTTGGCTCTTATTTGAGCTGGGAACAGAGAACGTCTGAAACTACACAGTGGGTTTGATGATACTCAAATATGCAGATGACGTACTGTATATTAACGATTTAGACATTCAAAATAAAACACTAAGATACCGGCTTTAAGAACTCTTCATTTGATTATCAACTTGCCACAATTTATTTACTTTCTGCAAAGGTAAGTAAACATTTTAGATTTCAGATATCTGAGGCAGCGAAACAGAGTTCAAAGAAACTGTCTCTTCTGATGTGGTGGGCCACTTAAAACCTGCACACCGCCTTCTCCAGGGCCAAGTCATCACCTCCAGTAAAGGTCATGGGCGACCGTGATGGATGGGCTGCTGTGGATTTAATTTAAAATAAAGAGCAATAAACACAGGGCTCGTGCTAGTGGCAGCGGGGACGATGAAGGATCCATTAGTTAAACAAAGGTCGCAGGCTCCTCCCCTGACGGTGGCTGTCACCATGGCATCACAAACAGTGACATGGGACAAGGGGCCAAAGAGGGTCACAGGGTGACATCGGCTCCACAGAGGCTCCTCTCTGTCAGAGCTGTGTTGTTTATCAGCCATGTCAGAGAGGTTCAAGCACATACCTATTGGTTAGTGATAAGGGCATGACTATGAGATTGTTATGAATGTCAGACGTTGATGTTAATATTCAGAAATTGAGACGCAATTTTAAATGTTACTTCATTTGCATACACCGAGGGTAACCTGGTAGCCCTGTATTTAAAGTAGGGCAGAAATCCTCTCCTTTTCAAAATAACAAAACCCTTAATGGCAGCAGGTGTTCCTTGTGATTTTAAGTAGACTCTCTGAGTGGAAGCGTACGTTTGATTTGGAATATTAGAATGCATTTTTAGGATACACACCCTGCATCGTCTTAATTAATAATTAATAAAGTGTCTGTATGCCGAAAGCTAAAGACATACAGTGCTTATATTTCACAATCCATGTCAAAGCAAACATGTTGAAAACACTAATGCAGAGACCTGTGTAGCACATGGGTAATTTGCTGCCTTTAAATGCTCCTCACTAATGGCATTTAATAGGTTCTGTGGGCCAAAATTGTGACAGCATGATGTATTTGGCCACCCAGCCAAGCTAATGAGTGCCATCAAATGTGATTTCAGTTTTCAGCCGTGGTTATCTCAGTGAGTCCAATTTATTTAGTGTCACCTTTTAACTACAGCGTTTGGCATAAACACATGGCCCATGAAAACATGAGTGAAGGCTATCTCCTATTAGCCGTGCTGATTGGCTAGTGATTGAGGTATCTCGTTTGCTTCCGATTTACAATATGAAGCCTGATGGAGCCATTTGCAGCAGGACGAGGTGACACAGAGATGAGGGGAGAGTCTAGACACAATTTCGGCTTGGTTGATCACAAGAAGTTTAGTTGTGATTGAGGAGCTCTGTGATGAAGGATTTTAATGGTAAGTGAAGAATGATGAGGTCTGAGACAGAGAGTCCTCCCTCTCTTCTCCAGCTGATTCATACAAAAAAACGGATTAATCACAGTTTTACTGTCACAAAAGGAGAATTAACTCAGCCAGTGCAACAAATATTTTACATGAAAAGAAAATAAAACGAAAATAACCGACCTGAATAATTCAAATCCAACTAAATATGCTCCACACTCACCATTACTGCCATTGTCTGGTATAAAACTTTGCCTTCCTCTTTTGGGTTGCATGACATGTGACTAACACAAGCCCTTCTCCACTCTCTGCAAACATCATCTGAGCAAACAAACACTCTTTTATTGTTTTGCGACACATTACCGAACCAAGACAACCACATTTATTTTGATATCTTCACATGACTTGTACTTAGATGGCCTGTTAAAAGCACACCCTTTTTTGAGCATGCACACACTCGCAAGCATTTATCAGATAACCACTCATTTACATGTATAATCATTACAGGCGCTTCAGGAGCCGTTTGCTAAAAAGCTTTATGCAGATTATAATTAACGGTAATTAAAAACCCGGCTGCCTTGAATGGGAGCCACGGTACCAGTGCATCATTTACAAAACCAAATTGAATCTTATGACTTTACTGTGTGAAGTCAAAAGGGGGTCTGAGCTGGGCCCAAACGCGTCCTGTCTGACATCAAGACCAAAGAACGCAACAGCGGAGTCACATTGCTACATATTTGGACGTAAGCCAACTGTTGATGCTAATCTTTAAATGCCATACTTATTCCCTCAAACAATTAAACATCCATATACGCAATATGAGAAGATATGAAACTCAATGCCCTGGAGTCCTGCTTTATTTCCCAGCCAAATAAGCCCCGAAACTTTTAATCAATTATAGTAAATTATCTTAAGTGTTTTCAGCTGGTGTGTGTGCGTTTATTTGTCGTCTGCGATAAGACCTTTCCTTCCTTTTTCACAATAAGGTTCCTTCAAGAAGACTGAATAATGAAGCTAATGAGGGATCATTGTAATCACCATATTCTTTTATCTGGCAATGAGTTTTATGATGTGTGAAACACCTCCGTTCAACAGACATTTCAAACAGAAAGACTGCCATATGCAGCGCATTCTAGTTTTAGACAGAATATTAGAGGCACACAGACCAGGCCTGCACACTTAATCTAAGTTGCATGTTGCTTCTGACACAACTGCACATCGGCTGTTTCTTCACAGGTAGGCTACAGGGATTTAATTGAGCACAATTGCAGATGTGATGGAGCAATCCTGGATCTCTCATTGGATCTTAATCTACAGAAATGCCACATTAATGTCATTTCAGAATCCCAAATGATGTGCCAAGTAACAAACACAAATATGAACATGACAACACAGTTGACTTGCCTTGAAATTATCTCCAGAGATGCAAAAAGGAAAAGAGAAAGCACAGGTAAGCACCTGCTGCTAAACAAGCAAGGAGGCTTATAAACTATAGCTGTGGGGAAAGCAGTAATGCTAGTCCTCTAAAATAAAGCTTACTGTACTTTCTCCCAAAAGGATCAAAGAAAGCCATTTAAAAAAGCTAATAAACTGCCAGAGGAATTCTTTATGGAAACAATACGGGCCTCCAGTTGTGCTCGTTGGAGAGGACGTGATTTTAAACTTGTTACAGATTTGCTGAAGATTAATTCCCTCAAAGTAAAAAACAAACACTGCAAAGAATAATGGTTTTGTTTCTTATTAAAGTTGCAATGACCGCATATAAAAGCTACCACATGGCCACACACGCGCGTATGGATAACAAGGCAGGACACTGGATCCAGAGTGTGAAGTCCAAATGTTTGACTGGCATCATCAAACCACAGTCATCTCCTTGATGCACCCCTTCTCTTGCAGAGATGTGCACATGCAGCATAACTGAGATTAGATGCATGTGTTGGGCCAAAGCCGTCACTCAGCATGTGTTAGGCCGAAGTGAGCTGCCAAGTGAGAATCTTAAACTATGCAAATCCCTCTTAAAACCCTGATATTGCTGTGCAGTAAAATCACATTTGAATTTCTAAGTTAATGTTATTCATTGATAGCTTTTTGTGGCTCCACTTTATAGAATTAGGTGAGTCCAGATTGCTGTCTTTCTTCACATTTCCTCTCATTGGTAACATTGTAATACTTCAAAGAAATTGAAATCTTGCCGAGCGTTAGATGACAAACTTGATACCACTCTGATGTTTTTACGGAGAATCTGAAGCTACCGCCAGCAGCGTATGCTACCCAAGTTTAGCATAGGGTTTAGAAACAGCAAGCCTGGCTCTGTTCAAATGAAACTAAATCTGTACCAGTGCTTCTAAAGCCAGCTAATTAATACTTCATATTGAATTTGTTAAACTTGCCAGACTATTTCTTTGCCTCTACCGTTGGACAGAGCCAAGCATGGTGTTCCCCCTGCCTCTAGTCTTTATGCTAGATAAAGCTAACCTGCTGCATATTTACCATATAGTCTATGGCTACAATCCATTAATCGGTCAACTATTCTTTGATAAATCAATTGATTGTTAAGTCGCTACAATGCCAGACAATAGTATAAATGCACTTCACAGCTCTCTTTAAATTGCATGTTGTGTCTGACCTATTTGAGAAGCTGGAACCAGCAAATATTAACACAACATTGTTCCTGGATAAATGACTTCAACAAGAGAGCGGTATCAACATTTTCATCTTACTCTCAGCAAGAAACAAAATAACCATATTACCCAAATGTCAAACTATTCCTTTCATTAGAGTGACATTTCTCCCTTCACAAACTAGGTTGGTGCTGAATGCGTTCCGCTTTGAAGGAGACCTCTACATTGAGGATATTGGTCTTGCTGATTTCCCGCCTCTTGTCTTTGATGTGTCCTGGATTGAACTTGGTTACAGGCTTGCAGCAGAGGGTGACACACCTCACATGTTTTACACATATCTCCCATTATTTTCAATCCCCTCTCCATTGCACATCTGTCGGGTAGATATCAGGCCTCGCTCTATAGACTCTATACCCACATGTCTTAGGACCATCAAACTGTCAGCCGGGATTTACTCAAGATGGGCGGAGAGGAAAAACAAGAAATTATCTTCTCCTGCACATCTAAGGGGACAAAGGGCAACTAAAGGGAGCAAGACAGAGGCCCGAGTGTGAAGAAACATGCTTGAGAGTAAATAACGTGTATGGCGAAGCGCCTCTCGATGGCTCCCAGCATGGGATGATGATTGCACGAGGCATTCCAGCTACAAGGAGAATGGGGATTCTAGAAAAGAAAATGAAGAAAGGGAGACGATAGCTTGTTTTTTCAATTGCCATGAGACCACATATCAGTATCCTCAATGCAATGGTGCATAAAGGCATTCCCCTACTAAGAATCTTCTGCTAACACCATTTTATTTTATGTCTTTCAACTGTAAACCCACAGATTTTGGACAGCTGAACCATGACACTGAATGGTATGTGTGGCAAGTAGCTCTGGATGGCTGCAGTAATGATACAGATAAAGATGCTGCATTGGGGTACAGGGAGGCACAGACGCATTGTCACCCATTTCCAGCAGACAACGGTCAAAGATCTCACACTCTGTCAGTTTATTCATGAACCTCCCTCTACACAGAACACACACGCGCGGTGGAACAAGGTGTGACGGACTGAATGAAGCCAAGGATGTGTATATTAATGGCTCTATCAGGATACTCCTTCTCATTATCTGCTCACTTATGTGTGTAATACTGACAGCTAGAATAATAATGGCTGTCAGGCATCAGGGAAAGAACTGCTGGACCTTTACAGCCCAGAATATATTGCACTTGTTTACCTTGCATAGTTTCTTAAAAATGGCGGGTCAGCAGAGATTGAGGGATACTCATCAAACCTAAACCTGCTCAGTGGAAGGTGATTCTCACTGCCTCTGACTTCAAAGATGCTATTGATTCAACATTTCCACACATTCTCTAAGGTTTTGTGGAGAAAGCGATCCTACCTGAAATCTTTGTGATGCCAGAAAAAAAAAAAAAAAGACATGATTTTATCGTTAAAAATCAGGGCTTCTGTCGACCTCAGTGTTGCAGTTAACTCCACGGCCTATGGGCAAGAGAAAATAAGAAACTGCCCGTGACTTTGACATTTCTTTCACAAAGTGTTCGGATATTTATATCCCAAAAAAAGATAAGACCATGTCAAGTGAGAGTGGAGAGTTAGCCAATGCTAATGTTGGTCAGTCAGATCACTTGAAAAAAAAAAAAAAAAAAAATTCTTATTTCTGACAGGGTGTGGAGTAAAAACATTGTCATAATTAGCATAAGTATTCTTGAGTTATGACCAAAAAAGTGTTTGGTGAGGTCACGTTTACCTTGACCTTTGACCTTCATCATAAATCCGGTCCGTCTCAAGTTCAAGAGGCATTCCTGAGATATCTCTCCAGATGTACATTTCCCGAAAAACACAATGCCTCCCCGCCACAGCTGTCTCCGAAACAGAATTATTAAAAGAACTACCTGACTCTGCCAAGCCTGAAGAGGACAAATAGACACACCTTGAGGCTCCTGATGTATTATGTGTTACTGTGCGTTGTCAGCTTATCACAGGGATAGGTAGGCAGATTTAAAAAGATCAATCACTGAGGGAGTACACTCTTGCATGAAAGGAATTATGAAAGTCTGTAATTGTTATTCATGAAAAATACAATCTGACAAAGTAGGAATTTCCGATCCACAAAAGGCTTGCCAAGAGGCAGAGTGAAAGAACATGCGCTGCTTTATTGACAGCCCAGGGGAACAGGATTCCCTTCAATGAATATCATTTGGCATATCCCCATCCTGTGCCTTCAATAATTTACAGTATTGATTTGAAACAAAGTCATACACTGTGAAGTGGATAGAGGGATACAGTGCCTTCATTTAATGCTTTAGTGATCTGTGGCTTCTGATTTGGTACAACAACAACCAACTACAATGAAACGTACATGGGAATTTGGCCTGTAGGGAGCGTGGACACATCTATCTGTCAGTGTGAAATAGGGACTCAAAGAAGAAAGATGATAGTCACCCCTGATGCTTCACATGTGACGTCGGGATATCACCAAGGAGCATGATGAAATGTATTATGGGCCAAATAAACACTATATAAAAAGAAATCACTTAATCCACATTTTTGAAAAATCCTACAAGTTATTAATGGCATTGCCCGTCGTCTTTGACATTTCCAATCAATTACAGATTGTATCCAGGTGATTTAATTTGATTTTGTGTTGCAGTGGAGCGATTTTGGGATGCACGGCATTAATCAAAGAATTATGCGGAGTGAAACACAGGGGAGGCCTGTTGTCACCGTTACAGCCAAATCAATCAGACTCTGCTGAGCCCCCCTCTGAACACACAAGCCATCTTTATTCTCCCGATATCTACGGATCTCTCTGTGCAGGGCTACGATACACAAGCTTCGATGCTGTTTTGACACCGTCCTTTCTTAAACACCAGGGATATAAAGAATAATGTATTACATATTATATATCATATGTTGAATCATATACATTTTAATTTAAACTCCTTCAGAGGTTAAGTTAATGCATAGGGTTTTCTCTGATAGAATTCCTACACCTGGCATTTATGTACTTTTTTTTGAACACCTCGTTACACAAGAAGTACAGAGGGCTTCTTGTATCATGTGTATGAGTTACAGACTGAGCTGCTTCCTCTATCCCCCTCGGCCACGCAGAATAAAAGGCTTATACCTTTTTTGTTCTTACTATTGTGAATATCAAACACGTTATATCCTTTTCCACAAGCCCACCAGTGAATTAAACTCATCGCTCTTATCTTGATGGGTATCATTTTTCTTTTTCCAGAGAGATTGATGCCGCTGCTTGCCAGGTGAAAGTCATATTCTACCACCCACTTGGTGTATGTGTAGGCCTGTGTGTGTGTGTGTGTGTGTGTGTGTGTGTGTGTGTGTGTGTGTGTGTGTGTGTGTGTGTGTGTGCGCGCGCGTGGTTCTGTATACAGTAGGCAGGGGCCGGTTTAGCCAAAATATAAAAACAGTCATTTCCCAGGTCCGACCTCCGTGTGTTCAAAGTCGCGTGGGTGTGAAGGTAGTTAAATCTGACTGCGCTCATAATTCACGTCTGGAACTTCTCCAAGATGCTTATCTAACCACAGAGCAATTAGCACAGTGCTCCCAGATTGTTTTCACTGTACAGCTTATCTGATCCCACTGCTAATATAACCACACAAATTGAAATAAACGCTAAACAAAAAGGTCACAAATGAGCAATTTCTTTCAAATACCACACATGATTATCTAATTTATAGGGCACAGACATTCGCTCCACACAATGCTATCGTATGAAACAAATGAATGGAAGCAGAGGATTTCTCGCTATACGCTTTATGGTAAATCATGTGGAAAGCCTTTTCTTTCTTTTGGTCCACCAGCAGATATCCACCAGCAATCCCCCTGAGATCCGACTCCATTTACACCTCTGAATGACACGCACTTCATCCGGACTAGGAGTCTAAATTATTAAATCCGAGCACCTCTCCACTTGGTGAAATGCTGCATTTGCTTCATGAGAAACCCCCAGTGACAGCCAGACACTATCAGTGTCACCAAACCAAGTATTGAGAGCGATAGCGTCGTGACAAACAGTTAGCTAATAACCCAAAGTGATCCTTTTTTAATTTGACTAAATCGCATGGAGTCCCTCTTATCAACAGTGTCATATGTTCTGTGTGATGCCTCTCCAACAACAGGCTCCCAGCAGGGGATCAAGGATTAGGGGAGGATTGTTCTGACATCAGCACACTACACAGCCAGCTGTTTGCAGTCTACTGGCAGAGGCTGCAGCCCATTCAGACCCGGGCCTCTGACTGAGGCACACACAGAGCGCCAAGCTGACTGCCGTAATTAGCCTATTAAAATGGAGATCCAGGTACAAGTAGAACAGCAATATGAAGATCAACCACATTTATGTCTTAAGCCCCGGGCAATGTCAAAATGGATTTGTACAGCAAGTCTTCTTTTCAGCTGGAGACTGCAGTCACATTGTCCAATCAGGTCATTGTCCAGCACCAGTAATATTAGACTATATGGCCTCATACAGCTTTGCTTTTCAACACAAAGGCACACATTTATGGTAGACCATCTCTACACAACAGCTTTGGGACATGCATTTAACTAAAATATTTTCCTTGATTTGTTTCAGGGTGCAATTTATAATCAGCATTAGCCATTAATCTGCACATAGTTAGATGTCAATTCATTATTAGGTACACCTACTGTAGTTAGAAGTGACACAGTCTGCTGCAGCAGCCCTGCATCACATCCTCCCTTCATGAGCATGAATACTGCTCAGCTTTAGGTCAAACTGTTTCAGAGAGGTGTTCCTTTGACTGATCCTTTTGGAGGATGTAGTGTGTGGTGATGTTGAACTGCATATATTATACAGAGAGGTGTTTGTTATTTAGCTTACCATCTTTGGTATATTATATGGGGTGGACAAAATAATAAGCGCATCTGTCAGTATAACATAATACAACAGCACCACAATTTACAGCTTCCAACAACAGAAACCTCAATGAAGGTAGGATTTGTTGCAGTACTGTCATATTAAACTGCATTAGTTTTAGTCAAGTGTGCCCAGTAAACTGGCAACTAAGTGTATGACTCATTATGATTCAGTCCACAAGAACACAGAATAGAAAAAGAAATGGGGACTAGTGAAAAATGACCAGAAGAAAAAAAAGAAGAAAAAGAAAATCACAGAAGCCATTGAAAAACTTTGCTTAGCCCAAAGCCACGTCTTTAAATTGCGAATTTTGTCCAAACTCTACAGACTTTCACTTTACAATAATACACAACAGATAAAATCAGCCAATTCTCACATTTGAGGCGCTGAAGAAGAAAATGTTGCATTTTTGGTTGATAAATGACAAACTATTTATCGATTATAATTGTTAAACGTTTTCCGTTAATCAATTAAATTACTAATTGTTTCATCTCTAACTTTGCTTTAAACCATCTGAACCGGTTTTACTTTGACATCATTAACTCCAGCAGCAGAGACCATCCCTCTCCTTGAGGAATTGCCGCCCGTCTGCACATCAGTTATAGAGGCGACATCAGTCTCTGGTATAACAACGTTGAATCACTGGCTGTATCAACCGCCTGGAACGACAAAATTAAGCTCCTAAATTTCACTAAGAGTGTCTGATGAGTGATGAATCTCCCCATCTCCCGGGCATGCTCATCCTTTACCAAAGACACGTTGATTGTCTTTAGATGGTCCTCTGCCTGACACACAGACAGACAATACTGCATGTATACTTGTATTTATAGGGAGAGCGAAAGCAACAGCTTAAAATTACAAAACTGAAACTGTGAAATACTGAACGATCCACATGTTTGTGTGTATATTTATGTTCCCTTTGACTCAAAAGGGTATTAACAATTCACTCACATTTAATGCAGTTGTTTGCTAAGCCAGGTGGGCCTCGTTAATGAAGTGTGCGTTAGACTGTGAATTGGAAACCGCAAAATGAATGGAACAGTTACATTAAGTATTGATTTACGCAGCGGTGCTCAGAGGAAATGCATGCGTCTCTCTGATTGGACTGGGAACAGAACAAACGAACACTTCTGTCAAAAAAAGGTTCAACCTTTCTAAAATGCACGGTGACAGAATACAAGTTGTTTTGGCATCACAAAGACAGAACTGTGGTGATAGTTGAGGAACTAAATGATTACAGAGACGAGTGCTCGGGTGAATGTTCGACAGCTCTAATCGCTCCGCGCTTCGGCTGGCAGCAGAGTGAGGAGCTGAAAGTAGAACACTAACGATGTCCATTTAACACATGACCTGCACAGACATTGCCAGCTCCTCTGTTTGACTTCAGAACGCATGAAACATTTACATTCTAGATCACCGGATCAATACGCTCATTAAGACTTAATCAATTGAATATTAACATGCTGCTTCTCAGAAAATAGTCACCCAAAGATGGCCTGTGTCTAGATATGTAGAGCAAAGCACACGCACGGTAAAACCATCAAGTCAATACTGTAAGACTCAAGTCTTAAGCCCAGCTCAGTATACGTCTTAAAAGGAGCATTATGGAATACCTATTCAATTTGACTGCTAAAGGTCATCACATCAATTTTCTCTCTCTTACAAACATGTCAATCTCAACATGAATATCTAATGAGCCTGAGAAGGGGTCTGGGACCGGCTGACAGTAGACATCCTGTTATTAACCCTACAACTCTCTGAAGTCACGAACCAAAGAAGCACTTTTTCTACTGCAGTCAAGAGGAGAAATTATGTTAAATCTGAAATAATGTCTACCATATGAATTCCATGTAACAAGAAGTTAAACTAAGTAGCTCCCTGACTGCCCATACTGAAGAACAACTGGAAGACAAAGTAGTCTGTTGATAACTGTATGCAGTTACTTTGACATTCACAACCAATTTAAGTGTGAGTGAACTTACTGTGACTCTTACTGTAGAAAAATGAGGTTGTGATATCAGAAGTTTTCATTTCGCTGAAGGTAGGTTGACCTTTGGAGAGCAAAGACGGTTCTTTTATTTGCGTTTCATTTGCAGTAGTGTCAGCAGTCAAGAAGACGACTTTGACTTGCTTCATGGAGAATATAAAATGTCCCCTTTGCATATGCAGAGTCTGTCTCAGTATCAGGGTTTTCTTAATGTGTACAGTGGAGGTGCACATAAGAAGTTCCATTTCAATAGTACGTTTTTAATTTGGGGACACGATTAAAACAAGCTCACTTTGACACGACTATTATTTTTGAAATGTTTTGGGGGTGGTGCTGCAGTTTTATTCTTAGTCAAGAGGAGGGTTCTGGAGACAGCCTGGTACCTCAGTGGGTAGAGGCTGAGTCATCTGTACCCAGCCCAGAGTCATTCCCTCTCTCTCTCGCCTGCCTATCCTGTCTGTCTCTCTCACGATCAAATAAAGCAGAAATACCACAAAATAATATTTAAGACAAGGGTTGAAAGAAAATACGAATAACCCCGGAAAGGGCCTCGCCTTTTTACAGGTTAAACACAAGGTTGAGCTTTGCTCACCATCCTAAGAAAACCGCCAATGTCAAAACTGAATCTAGAAAAGCTGTTCCCTCTATACGGCCTCTAAATGCACACAAGAAGCCTGATCCCATCCACACTGCACCTCTAATCTCCACACAGAAGACGAGCACACAAAGTGAACACAGAGATGGTTTTATCCACGGATGCACTCTTCCACTGTCTGGGCTCTAGCGGTGTGGGTGAGGAGATAAACGAGGTGGAAGGAGGATTAAAATGTCCCAAACATTCAGGCTGTTTAATTGAAACCTCCCCTGGGACACACGAGAGGACGAGAGGGCGGGAAGGCCGTCCAGGGAGCCACCTCTTGGGATCCTCGTAGGTGAATCCATTCCCTCGTCACCTCTCAATAGGAGATGATGAATAGTGTGACATCAGTAACCCGCAGGGGAGCAGGCGTGTGCCCCTGTCCCCCTGAAAGAACGGAGCGCTCCGTGGTCTTTATGTGAGAGATGGAGCATGGGGGGCGGGGTGCTGCTGTGATCAATAATTAATCAAAACATTAAAAGCATTTTCCTTTTTTTTTTTTGACAGGCCAATTGGAGCATCAGTCGTCTAAATACGAAGGCACAAAGAGTTTCTTTCGGGGATGTGGCACACTTTCCCCCCTATGGCCGGACTGGAAACTGCTCACACACATCTTGCTGGCATCAACTTGCCTTACTGAAGTGTAGGAGCCAGTGTTTCTGGAGTTTGGGCGATATTAAGAATTAAAGCCAGGATCTCTCTGCTGACTTTCACCTCTAACTTTATAAAAGGGAAATACAAACATTCATGGTGTGCTTTAATTATGTTAAAGTCATGTTTGATCTGAACAATGGACAAGGATGATACGGCCTGCAAATCTCACCTCCATCAACATTTACATACAATCAATTATGAGAATGAGGTTCTTGAGGCGACTGTCCGATACAAGGAGTGGACAAAATAACAGTAACACCTTACAATATATTACAAACCAATTTAACAGCCTTGCAATCATTTCTTTGTCCTTTGTGAAGAGGATGAGGTTTTGTTGACTTTGCCTGAGCGCTGTTGATTCAGCACAATAACTTTTCAGGCCATAATGTGGACTGCTTTTCTATTGAATTGCTCTATTTTGTGAATTATTTTGAATATTTTCCTTGCACAACATGGGATTTTGGCCTTAATTCCAAAGGGTGAGAAGAAATCAGCTCCGAGACCACGACACTCTTTTGTGCGGCCCATCCCTTCTGTAATAGAGCACTGAACCATGTGACATGTGAGTGATGGCTTTTTTCCAAATCAATGAGATGTGAACAAGTGCTGTGATAATGTTGTTAGCTGCATCATTTTCTCTTGTTCTTGGTTGAGTTGGTGATTGATAGAGGTGGTAGCCATTTTGTCCAAGGTCAAATGCTGAGAGCGTCAGACAAACTTGCTGCGCAGTGCGAGTCCCTCAAAGTGCACCACAACAAAACAGCAACAATGACCATCGAGCCGTTGGGAATCGCTGACATATCAGTTTGAAAGGGACTCTTGAAGCCAGTAGGTATTTCTTTTTTTAGTGGGTAGATCTACCTTTCAGCCAGTGTACACTGATGTGAAAACCAAACAGATGTATTCCTGTGAGATTCAACAGCACATCATTGCTTTAAATGCGTTCAACTTTGACCGGTGAAAAGCCAGAAGATGAATAAAGAGCCTGGATACAAAAGGCATAAATGGCTTCACATATCCATTTTCATTAAATGCTGAGAAAATGGCACTTAGCTTTTATTCACAGTAGACATGGTGTCCATCAGGCTGAGAGTCACAAAGACTCACAGCATCCATGATAAAAAAAAGAGGCCTCTTAAGCTAACACCACGTGTCTTTAATGGCGAGCTAATATGGGTAAAATGATTCCATGTATGTGTCAGAGGCACACAGTTGCAGAGGCGCTGAAGTTGAATGCTTTAAATTGACCTTTATACAAATCCCCACAGTTATTAAGGCTTCTGGTAATATCTTTATGAGAGATCTTTCCAATGCAGGTCGGGAACCTACTTTTAAACACACGCTTTAAATGGATTAAGCTTTAAAAATAACCACTTTAGAATCACACTGAACAGCCCATCAGCCCTCATTGTTACTTTCTACATGGCTCTGGGTGATGTGATTGTGAAGGTGCTAAACTCCTGTCAGTCTTACTTCACATTGAACTCACTGGTGTATACTCGTTTGGATTTTTAATTAGCTAAACTGAGAATATTAATTGGATGAGAAAATACTATTTCTTTTTGTTTAACAGATTAGAGATGCTTACTTGATTCTCAATTAGCTGCTGAAATTAAGCTGTATGCAATTGTTTGTGTGAAGCCCAGTTTGTTCCAAAGCTAATAGCCAGTATGCAAATGTTGTTGAATACAGCCGCACAGGGTAATTCAACAAGAGAGACAGAAAACAAATGAATTAGTCTGGGTTTAGTTCCTTTGATCAACAGAGAAGTAAAGCATGGCGGTCATTTTCAAAGAGAAAGTTTGACAGATCATTCCTGTAGCATCAGGTTTCCACAGGGAACTCTTTGTTATATACTGAGCTGTGATGGGTGAAATTTAACTACGGTTAATCAAACAAGTTTTACTCTAAATTCCTTTATCAAAACATTATGAGTTTGGATTTAGGAGGAAATGTTGCCAGTGCAAACCTTGAATTGAAAGTAGTTTTTATAGTTTTTATCTACCAGTTTTCTTAAAAAAAAAAAACAATAAATAGATATTATTGTCCCCAAATGGGACATTTGTTTCAACAGAGTGTGCATTATGCTTGGCCTCCAGCATATATACATAACAACATAGCTATAGAATACATCGTGAGTTATTGTGAATTGCGAGTTATGGAATTCAGCAGCGTTATGTCAAAGTATTGTTTCCATTATTGGCAAATAAGATACAGCACACTGTAACGGATCATTAAAAAAAGAGGCAGGGTGGAACATGACATCTTCACTTCTGCTCTTAACCATCTGGTGGCACTCTTCCAGCTCTTAAAGACCCATGAGTGCACCACACACACACACACACACACACACACACACACACACACACACACACAGACAGTCCCATAATGGGACCAAAAGCTGCTGCGCCCACTGAACAAAGGCTTTGTGATGGAGAAAACATTCACTTTATCCTTACAGTAACACAATCAGATAAAGCATGCATGTGCAGTACAGTGCCTGTTTACTGTTCTTTGTTCCATTATAATGAAACCTCTATGACAAAGTTCAACCGCAACCAATTCAAAAATGCATGATCTGTGACAACCATATTAGGATTAATGAGATGCATCATTAATGATTATATTAGTGATGAAAACAAACTCTGGAAGTGACATTTCTGCATGACAATTCACTGCGCATAATGTGTGAGTGGTTCCTTTATTGTCAATCGAAAAAGATTCTGAATTTCACATAACTAACGGCTCTTTCTTTGGGATGATCAGTAGAATGTTAATAGTTCATTTTTCCTCACATGGTTTGTGCTAATTCTCTGTAATTCACAGGCTTTATTGATAAGACACATTTGTAAAACTGCATAAAATTACACATTCATACTAGATGTGAGCTTTATGTGCGACTAAAACTCTAAAAGATGAAAACACAATTCATGTATCCCAACTGAACGGTGGCAATATTTAGCCACTAGAGTTAATGCAGCGCTTATGGCAGCCGTCCTTTGTGCGACGTGATGATTTAGCAGCAGTAAGTCGCACCATGAGCTAATGTCTTCCAGAGAATCACAATGACCCTTGTCGTGAGAGGACTTTAGCTGAGCCCCTCTTCTCCCTGAGTGGCAGCGCCCCCCCCTCCCCCCTCTCCACGCCCACCGTTTGGACTTCCAGCAGCCCCTCCTCAGCCCTAATGAGCCTTCTCCTGGGGCAGGGCTTTACCCCCGCTAGGGGTAAAGAGGCCATCATGTCGCTCATCTAAAGACGACATAGCCATGACTTCCCCCTAATTGTGTGCCTGTGTTGGCTCATTTGTTTTCGTCATTAAAAATTCACCCCCCATATTTTCCCCTCCCCACTGATAGACCGGCTGTAAGCAATTTGGGGGAGCAGATCGTTTATACTGGCTTGGGACGGCTTTGAGGCCTCTCTCTGATGTATGGAAACACCCACAGATACATAGGCAGACTTGCAAAGTACAATGAAAATATTAAACACAAACACTCTTCATTATGCATCCACACAGGCAAACACACACAGGCACACGTGCCGCTGAAACCCTTCGGGACTGTTTGGGTTTGATGTTTACTACTTTGAAATTCGCCACAGACACAGACCTGTAGGAGAGGAGACCTTTAGCTGGCACATTAAATATTGATGCGGTAAAGTTATGCAGATTGTTTATTGACCAGCTTCAGAGAAGATTTTGGGGGGGGGGGGAAGAAAAAAAAAAAAAAAATAAAAAAAAAAAAATCACTCTTGTCTGGAAAATTCAATTCCTAGTGTAATTGGTTTGATTTCTGAATAGGGTTTAAATGTACCTCCTCTTCCTGACAGTTGGGTTGTAATCCCAGAGACAAATGAGCAATTAAGAAAAATTTTTTATAATATGCTGCCTTGCTTAAGTGCCTCTCCGAAGTAATGCTTCAGTTTGCAAAGAATGGAGCCGATGAATGCGTATACTATTAAGTGTGTAATACTTCAATCAGCCACAATTACGGCTGATTCAATGTAAACATGGCCCTCCCCCAAGTCACTTGACTTGGCTGTGACATTTGCCAGGTGGTGTTTGCCTTCACCATGCTCGGGTTATTATTAGTCTAATGCCCTCGAAGCATCCTGTTTGTCCGACTGAAGGCAATCAGGACGCAACAATGCACCTACAACAGAAGCTATAGATAGCACGCCTACATTTTGCCAGGTCTGGATTTAATGGTTTCTTTGTGCGTTTTTTTATTCCCTTCAAATCCCTACATTAGCAGAAACATGGCTTATTATTGGACCGATCCACTGGGTACATTTTTTAAGATAACATTCCATGGTATAAAAATAAGCATCTGAAACAACGGGATTCTTGGTATTTTTCTATAAAGTGAATGCAAGTCAGCTAAGGCTGAATCTCTTTTTTATAAATCGATATCGTGTCTATAACTTGCCAGAAAATGTAAAAAAAAAAAAAAAAAAAACGTGACATAAAAAGTCCAGCTTAACATCAGTCATTTAACATTGCACTGAATGCTAGAAATGCTGAATTCAGCTGCTGATCATCTACACTTACTTTAGTTCATCGACTGTTTCTGAGAAACCATACATGTAAGATTGCAAAATATCAAATGGCAGATTTAAGGAGCCATATGCTGTCTTAGATGTATTCACACGTGGACTTAACAGCGAGTTGTGCATTCATGGCTCATTATGTCCCCGTCTACCCAGTTCTGAAAGGGCTTTGACCGCATCATTAACGTCCTCCACTGTTAACTGATCTTGGGCAGAGCTACGCTTTCTTTCTTATAGATATATATATAGATAGAGATAGAGATAGAGATAGATAGATAGATAGATAGATTATATATATATATATAGATAGAGATAGAGATAGAGATAGAGATAGAGATAGAGATAGATAGAGATAGATTATATATATAGAGATAGAGATAGAGATAGATAGAGAGAGATAGAGATAGATAGATAGATAGATTATATATATATATATATATATATATATATATATATATAGAGAGAGAGGTATTTCATAAAGGTACAGACTAGTGTTGCATGGTTTATGAGGATATTCTTTTTCACAAAAACTGTTAAAGTAATCTTAAATTACATTTCGAGTACATGAGCGCTAGGCTCCAGGAGCCAGAAAGATAATGATGTCAGCTTCCTGTGAAAGACACGTCCTACTACTGTCAAAGCGCACTGACATGTGAATTAATCTTACAGTGTTTAATCAAGAAGGGAGAGCAGCTCTATTGTTCTTCAGCCAGGCTACCTGCTTCAGAGAGAGGGAATGTGGGAGGGCTGTGGAGGAGGGGAGAAGGTTTAAAAGGAAAGGACGAGCAGAGACACATAACACGATGACTCATACGGCGCGCAATGTAAACAGAGGAAGGAAAAGATTCATTTCTGTCACAATTTTCCTCAAAAATACTCCCAGACTCGTATTTCCTTATCATCTCATTTTCATGTTAATGTCACATTTCACCATGGAATTTGCAGTCATTGTGAAATCTCACAGCTACCATTAGCCATGGTCGATGATAGTACAGATCAAATCTGCAATAAAGATTTACACAGTGCAGGCTCACTGTGTGATACCTTGATGAATAAAATCCAATCAAAATCACTGAAACACACACACACGCACACACACGCACGCACACACACAGGTGAGTCACCTAAATCAGATACTGGGCTGATACTGGTGCCTGATCTGTTCTCCAGTGCCTGGCACCACCTTGGTGCCGTCACCAGCATTACACAATGTTGTGGCATGTTCTGACCTTCTGTTCATCCAGCCAGCCCAGCATGAGTGCATTGCTGGGAATGTGTCCAAACAGCAACATGTGGTTAATCCCAATGAAACTATAGCGCACAGTGGAAGACTGCAACAAAGACACAGCCTGGGTACCAAATCCCCGACAATGTTCCCACTTTATCCCAAGGAGCTGCAACAAAAGATAAATCCAGAGTGATAACGGGGAAGACAGTGATTCAGTGTTTTTGCCTTAGGTGAGACACCTGTTACTGTACTGACATGACAGAGAAAATAGAGATCAGAGAAGATGCTCAGGAGAATGGGCTTATGCTTTGTGTGTGCATAGCTGAGCTCCTGTTGCTGACACAGTTGTTCATAACCCCCCCCCCCCCCCTTTTTCACGCTATTTCGCATTCACACTTTCATGCAGATCCAAGCAAGCTTGTATGATCTCTCTCTCACACACACACACACACACACACACACACACACACACACACACACACTTGGGTAGAGGTCCCTTACACATCTCCTCTTGTGTAAATCAATAGCTTTACAAACAGCAGACAGAACACTCCTCATTTTCCCTCCTGTCCTTTTTCATTGATAGTGGTTTTATGGATGCCAGCAACTTTAAATAACAGAAAAAATAAATCCTGCTCGACAAGACATCCAACAAGAGTGAGAGTGGGTAAATCAATGCTGGCGGCCATGCCAGAGCGAGCAGACATTAAATAGCGTCGGTGTCAGTTTACCTCCATGTTTAGGTAAGACAATCCCTCTGACAAAACATACCGATATCTGCCACACTGAGTACAAAGTACACACAGAGAAAATTTAATTAGTGCCCGTTTGCAAGCATTGTCAATGCATGAATGCATGTTGTGATGGGCATGTGTGCCCATACCTACAGGGGATACGATGCAGCAACAAAATCACTGGAGAAGAGAGTGAGGGAGAGAAAGCACACGTGTGTGCGTGTGTGTGTGTGTGTGTGTGTGTGTGTGCGCATGTAGGTGGAGGGGATTAGCCTGATTGGCATGCAGGTGGAGTACTGCCTTCTCTGAATGCAGCAATATTCTGCAGCAACCCCTCTGACAAGCAGGTGCCACTCAATCACGTGAGCCTCATTCAAACCCTTTTCTCAAAGCACAGATGGTGCAGGACTGAATAACAATTCCACCGCTGTTATCCTTCTGAAAAAGCACACAAGCAAATACCACGATAGACAGTATTTCATTTCATAAAGCAGACAGCTCACCTCCAGCTCAGCTAAACAGTAAACTGATTTAGCTGAAGTTGATAATGAGTCCAAGAGTAGGCCTATTTTCCGCAATTCATGCTAACTTGACAGCTTACGCCAGCGGCTGATCTCTCTGCTGCTGTTGCACTGTGCCTTCAGGGGAGGTTTTCCAGAGATAGCTTCCATTCGCACCCTGCACTCGTACTCAATACGGTGACACAGAATGTGTCAGAGTCGGGCTCAGCTATCAAGCTCCAGATAATTGTATGGCCTCATGGAGAGCCGGCACATGGAGTTTAAACTTGCCTTCAGCTATAAGCACACCACAGCACTGTCAAAACCAAAACGACAGAAAAGCAGACAAGAAGAGTGAGGACACTCTGCTTGCTGCCTTGAGGGAATAACCATTCTTAACAGGTCCCTTGATGGAAGGTTTTAGGGGGATTTTGGGAACCAGCGCATGTGTTTTATCATGAAGGACGCAGCAGGAAAATGTGGTATATAAAATAAAATCACCTTTGCTTTGACAATCAAGGATGTCCTCTTTATGGTGCAGATATCTGTATGCGTTTGAGTAAAGGGATAACACACAACAACTTTGTATCTTAAATTGTCTCGCATTTGAGAGGAAACCAATTCCAGTTACGATGGTATCAGTCTTTTCTCACCAAACTGTGTACGCTCCCTAGATTGCTAACTGACACCTCTCCAGCCGATCCCACAGAATCTAACACCTTTAGATGTCCTTTAACCAGTTTATCATTATCACTCGTTCCTCCTTTCTTTCACTTGTTCCCTTCCTCATCTGTGCCCAGACCATGAAGTGACATCTGGCCCGTTTGGTCCCAGAGGTTAACACAAAGCCTAATGACTTAGAAAACCGACACTAAAATTTCTACCCGTAAAGAAGAGAGATGGGGCGGAAGTAATTGAAATAAAAATGAACAGGATCCGCAAAATTGAGGAAAGGGAATTAAAAACAGCACTCCTTTTCAATGTGACGGGGATTTTCTATCAACAGCTCTGTAAACAACCGGCTGTAACAGTATTTACCAAATAACCAAGTGTAATAGAATAGACTATAGGAGCATTGGTCAAAATCAATGCATTGTGAGCCAGCTGTCTGCTTCACTGGTCAGTATACCTCCCAAACAACCAGGACACAACACTATGTTGTTGTGCCTACACTGTATATGGATATCATGACATACTGTAGCTCTGCTTTTTGTTTGAGGTTGCCTTATAGTTGTGATCTTAATCATAATAATAATGATTTTGATCTTCTGAAATAATGTCTCGATACATATTGATATTGAGGAATCCGGTCATGAGTATTTAAATAATATAATTTTTCAGCCCTACTTTATTTTGTGATATTTGTTTGCTGCTAATCCATTTCAAATGAAATCTTCCTTGATGGGAAAGGACTCCGTGTCTTGTCATGGAGTAACTGCTTCAGTTTATAATCCTGCCAGCAATTCGGATCCGGAGGGGCTCGCAGTAACATGCTGACACCATTTTATCCATTTAGTTGAAAATGAGAGGAGAGTGCCTTGCAGTTTTATGATCTTATCCCACTTGGCGAGATTTCTGTCGCTCCTGGTATGTCTAACGCCCAGGGCATGGAAAATAGAGAATATTCTCTTGCGCTTTCCCTCCCTCTCTCCGTCTCTGTGTGGTACAGTTACAAACTCCCACACTAAAATATTTGTCTGCACACTAAAATATTTGAGCGTGGGTGTTTGTAACCCCTGAGTGCTTGCCCTTTGCTTAAAAAAAAACTGCTCAGCTTCTGTACTGCCGAACCCGTCATCTGCAAGCCTCTCAGCTACACTGTTTACCTCTCGCTGGTGTTCCTCCCTCCTGGACTGGAATGGTTCGCTGTGTGCAGAGTGAGTCAGCAGATCAGAGGAGAAGGCTTCAGGTTGATGAGTGACCTGTGAAGAGGAGATGACAGTCAGACACATCGCACCTACAGCAGTCAGCTACAGACGGACGCAGACCAACATACTGAAGCCTTTTCCCCCTCATGAAGCACCAGGACTCCACTGGTATTAAAAGCAGAACATATTCACAGATAAGTCACTCCAAAGGTAACCACATTTTTTACATATGACAAGTGTAATAGAATAGGCTATAGGAGCATTGGTAAAAAGCAATGCATTGTGAGCCAGCTGTCTGCTTTACGAGTCAGTATACCTCCCAAACAACCAGGACACAACACTATATTATTGTGCCTACGCTGTATTTATAGCTGGAGATAACTGGATATCATGACGTACTGTAGCTTCGTTTTCTGTTAGCCACAGAACATTCTCGGCTCTGGCATTACGCTAGCATTTTAATTTAGCTGCACTTGGAAGATATTTGTACTTCTTGACCGGTGACTAAAATGAAACAACAAAATAGTATTAACCTTCCTCACAAAACCTTATGAAAGGGATTGCACATCATATAATTGAATTAAGACAAAACAATCAAGTGAAAGATGGACATATATTGCACATACAATGAACAACTACCTTATTCAGATGTTTAAATCCAGTGATAGGGGTTTGGTAGAGAAAGGTATTCAGGGTAACCAGCTGTTCTAATCCCTCCAGTACTCTGATTATGCTCAGCCTCTGGGTTTTAAGAAAAGATGCACATCTGGATCTTCTATACCGTAAGACATATAAGCACTGCCATACAAAGGACAAATGCAAATTCAATCATAGCATTAAACAAAAAAACAAAGCCTCCAAAATCTTCAAATAAAGCATATAGCCATAGGGTTGCAGGGTGCGAGATGGGGGTAGTGCTACAGAGAGACAAAGAGAGGAGCAACAGCAGAAGACTTTCTGTGATTACATGTCATAACACACCGTGCTGAAGACTGCGGGTGTCCTGCCAGAGTGTAGATCACTGCCTGGGCTCCCTTGGGCTCCCTCAGTGGGTGACGGCTCCAGACCTTGTCTCACCTACTCCACACGCCTCCCCCTAAAACACACAGTGGCCAAAATATAAAAACGCTGCATAATAAATACAGCGGCAGGATGACAGTTACTGCGATATATCCTTGCTGGCAGTTAATCAAAACTTCCTGCATATAATCATCACACTAGAGGACATGTTAAAGTCTCCTCTGGGTTTCTCACTTACAGTAATAAGACAACAGGTATCACACATAAACCCAACTCATTAAATGATCTTTAGGGGGGGATGCGTAACTGTGTTGATTGGAAAAAAAAAAATGTATATTTTAGATTAAGCTTTCATGAATTAACTGATCATTTCAACACAACGATGCAATTTTGAGCAGCACAGATTTTCTCCAAAAATAAGTATCATTAAACTGATCATGCCCGGTAAATAATGCTTTCATCTAGTAAAACAGTCGGATGCTCTGGTGCAGAGTTACATGGTACCACTGCTGGAGGACTGGATAGGTTGTATCCACAGCTGCTCAAGGTTCAGCAAGAACAAATCAAAAGGCAAACATCATTTCTTTCTTAGTGTGTCAAATGAACGATATCAAAGGCCATGGTAAGATTTCCTTGACAGATGTACAGAATGCCATGAAACCCCACGAGACACCAGGCTCTGAATCCCTACTTTTCCACAACACAATTATCATTTACTGCTGCTAGTGACAGTTCTGCTTTGTAACAGAAATGTATGTGCCTGTTTATCCTCCATCTGTGGTGGCATCTGTTTCATATTGTGCTCTCTCTCCGTTTGCCAGTGTTTGGCATCAACACATTTAAAATGTTATTTTTATCCGAACCCACAATGGGAGTCGGGCAGGTGGCCAATTTCGGTATGTAAGATTTGCTTGGTTCTATCGGACAATTCTAATTATATGTATTAAAACCAGCAAGTAAGGAAGACTGTCGAATAGATGGCAGTCTTACGCTCGTTGTTTTGTGCGCCTCTCAAAAGAGAAAAGGAGCTCATCATCCGTCAGTGTCAGGTGGAAGTGCATATAAAAATCACTTGAGCTAAAAGCCAGGGTCAGCGTGAACCCGATGTCTTCCGTGCTCCATCTTCTGCAAGGTCGGGATCCTGTCAAGTTCAGTGACCCCGGTCAAGAGTCAAGATTACGGTCACGGGACACCGGGTGTTTTTGGATGGATGTCTGTGAGCTGGCCACGAGGGTCACAGACACTTTAATTTGATAGCAACAGTGTGCTTTACTATGTGCAGCGCTCATACTACTACATGCAGTGTGCTACGTCACGCAGTCGTAAATTTCCATCCGAGACATAAAACTGTCCAATCAAGACCACACAACTACTGAGCAGAGGTGTTTTTTCTCTCTTTAGCTTTTAAATGTCACCATAGTTACATTTGAAATCCACAATTGATTTAAAGCAAAATCTAATGGTTTACATGTTTTTCTTGGGTAAAGGTGGCACATCATACTAAAAGCACCGTCTATTCAAACATAAAAAAAACAAAACCATAATTTTCTCTGATGTGCTGGCAGCGCTTTAAGTACATTTGGGATCCAGATTGAAGAGTAATGGAGCCTATGAAATCAAAGGGGGTGCTAGCCATGCTAAAAGAAAAAGAAGTGGGATTCGCTACACACCATTTCACACATACTGGACCCAGAGCCGCCAGAGAATGTCAGAGGTATGTGCTGTTCAAGAAACCTGTGCATTTACACGGGCTTAACCCTCGCTCAATGCAGAGAGGGATGGTGTACTGTGCCAACCATGAAATGAACCATTTCTGAGACATATCAGCTTAAATAAACCCATGCAGCTCCAAACACCTGTAAGGCTACACATTCCAGTCGAGTTAAACCACAATGTCAGCGTGCGGTACACGGCAACAGTAAAGTAAAGTTTATACTATTATAGAAAATGTTTTGCTTTTTATTCTACCTGCTGACAATCCATCCTCACAGCGAACAATAATGGAAAACCAACCAATCCTTAATGCCGTTTTTAAAATCTTGCAAGCTTATTAAATAATCTAATTTAAAATGTATCTATAGCTCACAACAAGATGGCCCAAAAACTTAAAACGCATTTTCACAAAAACGGTGCTCGGGATGACCTAATACTGAGTTTTTGGAGAACATTCAAAAGGAGGCAGTTTGTGTAATATGGCCTCATCACCTCCCTTCATTTTTTGGGGGGGGGGAGCTCATGCCGACTTGCTTGGTATAAATGAATTGTGACATGTTGAAAATTAGAGTGTGAGAAAAGGATGCAAGTTGTTTTAATCTGTACTGTGGGTCAAACAAGAGGCCACATCGCTGCAAACTCAATAATGAATTCTCAGATTTAAATGGAGTCACAGCACCAATGAATCAGAAAGTTCTCCCATAAAACAGAGGAAGTGACAGCAGTGAGCCGGGCGGAGCTGCTCAGCCTCACTCTCATCTGGCCTCATCTCGTCCTGGTGTGTGTGTGTGTGTGTGTGTGTTGCTATTGTAGCCCTCGACGTCATTACACTGCAGACAGAGGAAAGAGATGCGACGAGGTCACTTTTACTACGCAAAGCTGTAAAACTACTTTATGGTGACTTTCATGAGGAGCTTGCGAGTTGCTACCCTGTCACTCTTTATCTGCTGAGCAGCCGACAGACCACAGCTCCACCACGACCTCTGAACTCTCTCAGATTTGCCATTTGCACACTCTTCTTTGAATTTCAAGTCCAGGAAGTTGAAAGCTCAGCCTTTGAAGTTGGTGTGATTAGCACATAATAACAACTCCATTTTCTGTTTTAACAAATCATGCTTCAATGCCATGAAACAGCTGCACTATGGTCACATAGCCACGCAGACCGAGCCGGCTTTATTTGACAGCATTACGGAAAAAAAGCGACTCATTTATGTGGCCGTATCCCTGCAAGTTTATAGACTGTGCTGCAGTGGCGTTATTGCTTACAAAGGTGACTAATGAGCACGAGGTGAGAAGTGAAACTTGTCATTAGAGTGAAGAATATAAGAGGGGCAAGCTGAGAGGGTCAAGCCCCGTGTGAAAGGAAACGGGGATGGTGATTGAAACTGCCAAGTAAAACTTGAGCTATGGGGTTGTGATTAAACTGAAAGGACAGACATTACGGCCCTGCTATCATTTAACACCTTGATTGCAAGCCTGCCATGTCCCCGTCAGACCGACTGCTTCATCAAAAGCTCTTTGTCTGCTACAAGAACCCAATTTGGTCCAGGGCCCTCCCCGGGAGACCAAAGAAGACTGGAAAAAAATGGTCGGTAAAAAATGTCCGAAAAAGTTTATTTTTGTTTTTTTGTGTGTGTGTGTGTGTGTATCTAGATAGATAGATAGATAGATAGATAGATAGATAGATATTCTTTGCAGTTACTCCAAAGCCGTGTGAGCTAAAGAGAGAGTGCTTGTGACTGAATTCCTCATAGCTCCTCAGATTAGACTGTAAACTGCTCTGATATATGATCCATGCAGATTTAAAGTGGTTGTAAAAGTAAATAAAAAGAACTCACCTCATAACTATGACTTTATAAAAACTTTATAAGTGTTTCATTAAGATCGTCTATTATATTATTTGCAGCTATGATAGCAGTGTGGCTTTATGGATGGCAATGTCAGCTAATTGGTTATTCCAGACTGACACATGTGAACCACTACTGGATGGACCGCTTTGAAATGTTCTACAGACATTTATGGTCCCCACAAAATCAACCCAAATGACTTTTGGTAATTGCCTGATTTTTTTTTCCCAGCGCCACCAGCAGGTAAAACACAAACACTCGTATAATAACCGCAACCAAGATGGTGAACCTTGTAAACACAACCACTGATCATCAACATGTGAGATTGTTATCTTTAAGCACTGTGTGCACCCCGCTCTCACTAAGAGGCGAGCTTGAGAGGCTTATATTTCCAGAGGTTTCCATATTTTTTGCTGCTGTTAAAAGAAAAGTCTCCGATCATTTTTTATATAAACCAGGCTGCACCCAGGCTGCAGCAGGAGGATCAATATTTTTCCTCTACAGAACAGGTTTGAACAGAACAGGGGTGAACTGACACAGAAATGACAAAAATAGTTTTTGGTGAAGTATTCCAAAAAGATGGAGATTAAAAGTCCAATTTGAACTGAGTTAGGAAGCAAATTATGTCCAAATGGCTTCTCCTCTTTGTGGTTTCAATAAAAGGACTCACAAATTGGTGGAGGGTTATAGGCTGCTGCATCAAAATGACAAAGTAATTGTGGCCAGGGCTATTTCGTTGGTATAAAAGAGGATTGTGAATAGAAAGAGGGCACAGAGGTTGACTCTCTGTGTGATGTAGCAGTTCTTATATTTCATACTGCATTCTCTCAAAAATAATAGAGTAGATAACACCTTGTTTGAACATTTTAGGGCATCATATATTGTACATTTTTGGTCTACGTCTTCATTCTCTTTATAGTCAGTGTCGATAAAGCTCAGACACACCATTCTGGTCCCCACCCGGGAGCTCTGGCCCTCCCAGTGACCCCAGCGCACCCAGTCAGACTGAACAATGATGCCAGTTCACCTCCTCATGGCCCAAGACAGATGGCTGGCTCCTCTCTGTGTCCCCACCATGGACAAGGTCACCGCCCCAGCTCTCTGTGCACCTGCACCCCAACACTCCCATCATCATCATCATCACCATCGTTATTCCTGCTACACAGAGACACGACACTGCGCAAAACCTCTCCCCTCCCATGTTAGCGGGGAGAAAATGAACCCTTTAGATCAGAACACAGTCCTGACCCGGACAGAGTGTTGCTTAGGCGGACCCCTGACTAATTTCACATAAATTAATGAGAATAATAATCTCCCCCAATTGGACTTATTCTGAACGAGTATTTAAGTAGAAGATTGTGTCTCGTTTTCTTTCCCTTGAGTTGTAGGCCTTAGATTTATTGTGCTAGGACTAATTCTATTTGTGGTAAAGAAAGCTACAAGTTCAATGTGTCTGAAAACTCCAATGATTTTGGAAATGTACGTTTTCTTTCATAGACGTACAGTAGGCGTAGGACATCATTTAGACATCATGAGGTTTGATCTTTGCTTGGAGGACGTTTCAGTAACCCAACCTCTTTGAACTGTAATTGAATACCCCCGGCTCTAGATGCTGCTGGTGTGTGTCACACCATGCTGAGGACTACATATACCACCTGCCAGAAAATACCTGTAGCACAGCAGTGCAAATACAAAACCACTCGAAATAAAACTTCACAGGAAGACACTTTTTAAAGAGTTAAAGAGCGATAGATCCATTTCTACAGTCATTACTGAAGAGCTGTTCTGTTTTCACTAATGAAGACATGAGGCAAGCTTGGCAAAAGACGACAGCAAAATACAAAACCGATGAAAGCACACTGAAATAACGTTAAATTACGACAAATGCCTCCCTTGCATTACCCCAAATCAATGGTCACCTGTGTCATTCTACACAATGCTCCACAGCAGAGCGCTGCAGAGGGGGAGTAGTATTGACGAGAGGCTGTGATCCATGAGACAGGCTACCCGTCACCATCACAGTCCCTCCCTCACGCATTCAATACAGCAAAGCATCAGATCAATGTCCACAGACACAGTCCTCCCCCCTGCAAAACTAATTATCTGAGCATTTTATACTGCCAAGTCCCCTCCATGCTTTGTTTATGCGGGCCGCAATTAGTGAAAGAGTCAATAAAAAAAAACTGGGGGAGGTAACGTGAAGGAGGAACGATGGCAGAAGGTGAGAGGTGGAGTCTCAGGAAAGCTGCCACTGCATCGGCAGCAGCAGGAGGCATGAAGGCCGGGCTGCATGTGTAACAGAGCAGACTGCAGACCGGCAATTCTTCATGACACGGACTGTTCCTGTGAGTTTCTCACGAGTCGAGTCCGAGCGAGGTGCCAAAGTACTCTGTAGCATCAATTCCCCAGAAGTGTGATGCTGCTGGGTCTTTATATCACTTCAGCATGCACAATTAAGTTGCTGTGAATATTTATGACTGGTTTAAAGACATCCTTCCCCGTCCCCCAGGTGTCACAAAGTGGCTGTAATCAGAATTCAGAGGAGTCTCCTGCTCTGTCGATAGCCTGCTCGTCTACTGAGAGCCGTAAAACCCAGAGCTGCACTCCGCTTCTAAAGGTCTGCTTAAGTAGCAGAAAGCTACATTACAGCCGCAGCTCAGGCTCTCGTACTGCTATTGCCCTCATTAATGCTGGATCTGCACATACGAAGTGTAGTTTCTCCAAGTTTCTCAAATGATAAGCTGTTAAACGGATGGCAAGGGCTAAATAATTGTAGACACAATGGCATCATTAGAGATTAGATTTATTTTTTTTTTAAATCAAAAGGCTATAAATGGTATCCATAGAAAATAATAGTTAGTCTTCCTATTTAGTATTTATAAGCAGTATAATCATTTACTTTTGCCTTATGTTTTGATGCTTTTAATGGTTTTATGTGAAGCACTTTGAATTGCCTTGTTGTTGAAATGTGCTATACAAATAAATTTGCCTATATGGTTTGTAACACAATAAAAAAGGAGTTAGAGCCGTTAGTAGATACATAAAACACTTTATATACTGCTTATAAATGCAAAATAGATGGAAGTTAATAAATGTGAAGCAGTTAACACCAACATGAATGTAAGTTTTGCCTCCTGTGTGTGTGTGCGCGCGTGCGTGCGTGCGTTTCACAGCAGGGGGATGGAAGCAAAAATATTTTAATTAGACTTTTTTCCACAGGGATATTGTTTCTGTTCGCAGCAGGTCTAAGGCCTGCCATCTGTCAATAGACTGATTTTGAGTCAGTTTGAAAGCTCGCCCATGTGGTTGAAATTCTGAGGCAGATTAACCTAGACCTAGGGGATACAGATCTGCAGTCACTCCATATCCTGACTATGATGTTCATCTGATCATTCAAAGACTCGACTATGTGGCAGAGCCCATAGATTTCTATGTTAACAGTACAGCAGTCAGTGTTTCATTGTCCTCCAGGGAGCTGCCAAGCCTGGGCCACCGGCTTGTAAAACCTAAAGACCTACACATTGCATATCTTCGTGTGCAGTCTTATCTTTAATTAAATTAAAACCTTGATTTCCCTCAGCTGAGAGCCAATTTCCTCCTGGTATAATTATGCCGGTCTAAATGTGTGCACTGGTGTGTTTGGCCACTGGCAGATGATCTATCCGGAGAGCATTGATCCCTGACCATCGTCGCCAGGAGCATTCATTACCTTGGTTTATATCAGATTAAATCATATAAAACTCTGTAGTGCACAGACGCGTCACCAATATCACGTGTACATGCTAAGCATACAAGTTCCATCTATGATAATTAATAGTTTTATTATTAGCTAGACACAGTTCCAACCAAATCATGTCATTAGATTTAGTATTTGAGAATCATCACTGTTGATATGCCAGCTCTGGTCCTTCTCTCTATGGGAAGAATCAATGTGCAAATCAGTAAAGACATGAATCTACAAAATGAAGACAACATAATGAATACTTTGTCTCACATGCTGGTAGCAGCGTGGCTAAAACATTTCCCCCGGTCCACCACTTTGGTCCAGGCTGAAATAGCTCACCAAATTGGATCGATTGCCATGAAGTAAGAGTTAACAAGACTGTGAACCTTATCTATAACACGTTGACTCGGCATTTTAAGTCGGACTCAGAGGAGAGGAGAGCAATAAACACCCTCTCCTGTTTCAACAGTGTGTTGTGCAGTTCGGAAAAGGGATATCAAATAAGCAAACATCTTTTTTAGCTTAATAAATACAAAACTGTGGTGTTTCAACTGAAAATGACCAGAAATTCAATGCTGACAGAAAAAGAGAAACACCTGACAAAGTACTCCAAACTGCTTCGGTGGTAGTTCCCGTTACAGTCGGCGTCTCCAGGGCCACAAACAAACCGCACTTTACAAGTCAATCTGTTATGAGAAATTTCAAAACAAATCTATTATTTCTTTGTATTTGTTTCCCATCAGAACAAAGGGAGCCAACAGTGTGGGGCGAACTGACTAACTTCCACTGCCCTCCAGGTATGCATAGAATTAGGAAAGCCTCTCTGTTTGGTATTATTCCCTGCAGCCTGTCTGCTGAAGGCAGGAGAGCCGCGGTGCCTTTTAATCAGCGCCGACGTGGGAAGCTCCCATGTGTGACCCAAACCCCCAAGACAGAGTCAAGAAAAATAAGTTAGCCCCGCACTCCCTCACAATCTCTGCTTTCCTTCTCCCTTTTCTTAGCCCCTCTCCAATTGTTCTGTGGCTTTAGGTTGGCGACTCCAGCCTCAGCGTTATCTCCAGACTGCAGCCATGGAAGCAAGAGCCAAAGTGTGGAAAACAAGATCCTGTCTCAAGCGCGACCTGGAAACGGAGCCTTATCAAATGCCAGGTATGCCTCAGAACATTTAAAAAAAGAAAAACTACCATAAAAGTGCTTTAGACATCAGTCAGCAACTATCTGCTCACCCATCCATTCATCCCTGCTAATTCATTCAGGATCATCGGCATAAATAAGCGACAGGAAAACAACCTGCACAGGTCACTAGACCATCACTGGGAGAACACATTTCATATTATTTCCGGTTTTAGTGTGTTTTACCAATTTGGAAAGGATTCACCCTCTCAAACTACATTCCCCAGAAGAGATCATAGTAATATTCAGTTTTTTCTTCTATAATTTGTTTTGGAACCGAAAACAAAGGGTTCCATAACTCAAACAGTTTCCTGACATCCTCGGCGCAGCAGAAGGAAGCGTCCTCCTCCCCTTATCTTACAGGAAGACGCTCTTTGTTCTGAACACAGTGGTGAGAATCTTTGACAACATCAAAGAGTTGCAGAGCATTCCTCCAACCGGAGCGCTAATGAGGGACGACCATCCTGTACGAGTGCGATTACAGCAGCTTCATTAAGGGCTGGATTGATATTGTGCGCTCAGCTCTGGAACTGCTGCCTTTGGGAGCTCGTCTCCTACTCAGAACTCACTTTCACTCAAGATCAGGTCCGTCAGCGATGAGTGACTGGGTTAAAGCACTTCTCTGAGGACTTTTGATCTTCAGAAAAAAAAAAAAAGACAATGAAGAGTGGTTTCTATTGTCGACTCTTCAGAAGATATGGCAAGAATGTTGAAAGAAGATCACATGTAAAATCAGCATCCAACTAAGGATGACAGGAACTTCCCTACTCTGGTGCAAATTCTCCTCGGGGTGAACAGGTCCAGTGTGTGCAGCTGAGCTGTTTATCATTGAGTGCTATTCACTCAAAACAGTGAGGAAAGGGAAAAACAACAGGGTCTCTGTTAGCATTACAAATCACCAGAAACCAACTGAGCCAGAAAGAGCATAAATGAGAACAACTTGACCCTGGACTTTATTCCTTCATCGAGGGACAACTGTAAGAGTTGATTTCCACCGCAGTGTTCAGCAGCCAAGCAGCGCAGCAATAGCCGCTGTATTTACAGCCTGGCCAACCAGCACTCATATTGTTATGGATTATTCTGTAAAATTCGTTTGGGTAATTTATCGTGGTTTATGGTTGGATTAATTGCTTGACCTTTTTGGTCGTGTCTGTCTGTGTGTGTGTGTGAGAAAGAAGGGAAAATGCAAACTGGACAATCATTTTGCTTCTACGAATCTAATCACAAAAGAAGAGAAAATAGAATCTATAAAATAAAGTTCCTCATTAACTAGACGAGTGATCAGCTGATCACTCGGGGCCCTTATTACCTGCTCGACAGGCTTTCAGCAGAATCAATTAGTGACAATAGATCTGACTCCACCTTTTGATATACAAACTACCGTCTCCTCCTACTCCTCTTCCCTCTAAATGGGGGTGAATGATTCAAGCGTCCCTCCACTTCTCCACCCTTCTCGTCCCATCTTGCTATAATTATTTGCGTTGCATTAGGTCTCCCATTAAAATTAGCAATGTTTTATGGTAATTCCTATTGAACAACCATGTTGCTGAGGGAGATAATTATCTTGATTATTCAGGCTCTCATACCCACGATGCATAGGGCGCAGCCTCCCGTTTGCTCGGGGCCGTTCTTACCCACAAGTGGAAATAATTGAAATGTAGCAGATGTTTAATTATTGCTATTTTAAAACACAGTAGATCGTAATGAACAGCGTATTGTTCTAACATTACCGAGTATGATATTCACATATTTCATACAGATTAATTATTTTCTTAGTAATATAAATGTAGAACTAGTGAGATGTTTATCAAGTTCATGATTAGATCACAACGAGGGAAATCCTGGATTAATCCCAGCATGCTGCAGATCATAACATGTGATCAGGTCTCCCGTTAATGAAGACACGTACAGGACTGACAGAAAAATGTCCAACCCAAATATTACAGCAGACTAGAGCAGAAAATACACTATATATTAAATGCTGATGTATGACATGTGCAATACCAAGGCCACATGATGGATCAGTGGCCGGTTGTGAAAAAGGCTTTCCACCAAAAGAAGACGTGCTGGCCTGGAATTCTCTCAATAACAAGGGCACTGGTCTCAAAGGACATCATCTATTATTCATCTGAAGATCTAATGAATTAACAATGAGATAATCTCAACATATATGTTTTACATCATAAACAGGAAAAACACTGTTATCGTGAATATTGTCTTATTTTCTTACACAATTATTATTCTAAACAGACTGCTGCACAAGAGCAATATCAGTAAGTGATTGAAATGGAAAATACTGTCGATCAAGTCAGTCATCTAGTAAGTAAGGCAGTCATATCCTGTTAAATGACACAAACTACAACAACACTACAGTCCTCAGATGCAAATCAGTATCAGGCATCATGCTGAAAGGATGAGTCTGACTAAAGTCTATATTTTTCTTATTATTTCCAACAAATCCCATGAAAAGACCAAAACCAACAATAACATGATCCCACTAACAAGTATGATACATTTTATTCTCTGTGCCATAGACTTTCATCTTTCCTCAAAAACTATTAAAACCTATGACTCATATATACTCATGATATTGTTCCTTCGTTACAGTGAACATGGGTGCTGTAGTTTATTTGGAGTCAATCCTACAAACTGCAGATAATAGTCACAAATACACAATGTACTCTTGTTGGAGTAACATTTCCTGAAGACTACAATACCCACCTGCTTTAGGAAATCGTCCAGCCTTTTATAAAATGTAAAGTGTGTTAGTGACCTGTATTTACGTTGTTAGATGAAATGAATGTGCCTTGGGCCAATAAAAAACTATTGATACAGAAGAACACATTTATTGTTTTTTCATGATATTTGTTGATGACAATCGAAAGCTGTCTTGTCGTTTAGGACCAGACAAGAAATAGCCATCATACACCGTATAAGACACTCATCTTCATAATAATTAGCATTAAAGGACTCCACAAAGATGTCCATCTGTCTTTGTGCTTGTGAGGGCAGATGTCTCTCACCCGATGGTCCACCTCTCACCCTCTGAGCCGCCCTCCTCTGAAGCAGGTACTTTAATTAAAACACTGTAGTAGGACTGTACCATGGGAGTAACATACCCTCTTCTATTGGAGGAGCAGGTCGAGCCCAGCATCAAGCTGAAGCGGATGCAGAGGGCCTGCTAGGACAGAGATGTGATAAGACGTTGACACAATACAAGTATGTCTCTGCGGGGTGGAGTGAGCACACAGAGACACGGCCGTGGTCCAGCTGTCCCTCCCTTAGTGCCAAAGAATTCAGTACACAGGCAAGCAAACAGGATATTTGACGATATTTGCTAAATATGTAAGCCCACAGTAAAGGAGTCAAATGCAGGATGTGATTATAGAGGGAAATTGCAATTCCTCCTAGTTTTCTCTACACAGATTTCTGTAGAACTTGTTAGCACTGTTTGGCTTGTCAGCCTGTGAATTACACTATCCATCATGTTTTATGAACATCTCAAAGAGAGAGCGACAGCCACACGTAAAGTCAGACTGGCATGCCCTGCAGCGGTCCCGTCTCCTCCTGAATCAGTCACAGAGACAGCCCTAGTGCACATCTGTACGCTCGTTGGTTGTTTGGAAGAAGCTAGCGATGTAGCAATGAGTTACATAATTATCTCCGTCAGGAGAATCGTGTAATCGTTTGCATGTGTGAGTATTTCCATGTGTGAATGAGTGTGCACCTCTGTGTCTGTCCACAGGTTATTTCGCTTTCTGCTACAGCAAACTGCATACTTTTTTGGGTGGCCGATGGGCCTCTCGTGGTTGCGATGACTCACACTTTCTCAAACCACCCTTTATTGTCCGTGTTATACTGCCATTAACTGCCTGTTGACTCCTCACTCACCACTCTTTACTGTAGTGATAACACAGCCGAGTGCATCTGCTAATCTGAGACTACAGCGG
>NW_022280037.1:3724201-3757373 GCF_004355925.1 Anarrhichthys ocellatus | reverse complement strand
TTTGTGTGGTTGTGTTGTGGTGGGTGGGGGGGGGGGGGGGGGAGGGGGGGGGGGATTTGCTGTGTGTTTTGCAAACACCTAACAAAATGGAAGGTGTGTTTGGCTAACAGCTAATGGAAAACCGCTGCGCACCTCTCCGACGCTGCTCTGCCCCTTAATTATATTGTTTTGGACACTGTGTTTGACTAACCGCTAACCGCTAACAGAACTACCTGTACTCACACTGCTGTACCTCGCCGCAAAGTGTGTTAGCCTTATAGCACATTCATGTCTAGACGCGAGGTTAGCCAGTTGTGGGTTGTATTCATTCAATAACACAATACAGCAGATACTCCTGGCGGAGTTTTGCAGATACTCCTGGCGGAGAACTGCACTCTACTGATACTGAGTGCACCTTTCTAGTCATCATTCATTTCAAGTGGAGCTGAAATCAAGGTCTTGGATTAGATTTGGCCGCAGACGAGTCCAAGTCAACTCCAGAACCTGGTCGTATGGAGAGTGTTAAGACCTGGTGTATTGAATTCAAAATCACTGTAAAAACGCATGATTCTACAACTCTGAAGAAACTACAGCTTTGATCAGGCGTCACAGTAATCTTACACTCCACAAGGTTTTAATCTTGGACACCGAATGAGCAAACTGGATGACATCATTATACCAGCAACGCTGTGGATAATGTGGTTAAATTCGGATACAGGCAGACACTCTCACGTAGGATATTATATCCGCAATCTCTGAGCAAAACATTTTCAGTTCAGTTCATTTCATTCTGCAACTCCAAAAACAAAGTTTAGGTGCGAGGGAAAGATTGCCACGCAAATTGTGCGTATAACTTGCACGTATATGTGTGGGTGTTACACAGTAAGTGCATATGGGACAAGATTTATATGCAGGTTTTTCCCTGGAGAACGCAATTACAGACCAATTTACACGCCCTCCTTTTTCTATGCCACATTTATCTTCAGCAAAGTGCACTTGGGTTGAAATGAAGCATGGCAATGGTCTCTGTTTATGAACACTATCAAAACACACTGGAATTGTCTGCCATATGCGTCACCATGCTCAGGTTGCCCATCAAAATGACTCCAAATTAGAAAGAATTCATCCCTCGTGTTCCCATTTGATTTGCTTTCACTCCAAGTCCACTTAGCTTCAACAGATCACCGCTAATTGGGGTTTTTTTTCTTGCCAGGATGGCTGCCACATTGATGGAGCCGTTCTCATTTCTTGTTGTTTGAATGTCTACAAGACATGCTTCTGTACAGCGGTTAACGTGCACGCACAATGCTATGCTTAACACTGCGGCCAATAGAATTGTATTCCACTAATGCTTCTTTGGCTGAGTAGCTGAAGAGTGAGGGTAATCTCCCAAAGTGGTAATATGTCTACAAATACCATTTAACAAAGCCTGATGAATATTCACAGTTATCTTGCACAGGCAGGAAATCCCTATCAGCCATTTTACAAAGTATAGCACATAATTATGCCACCTCTAAAATGGAGATCTAACGCCCCGTCTTGTCTGATGCCTCCCAGCTTCTAATTAACTAAATTACTGCATACTTCTCCCCCCATTGATTACTGCTATGGGGATTGATTATTTCCACACAAACACCCATGCACAGAACTGCTGCAGGTGTGAAAACTAGTTATAATGAGAAGTGTTTCAAAATTGTAGAAAATCCCGACAACATGAAAGTAAAATATAGACATTGTGCAGTCTCCCGTTTGAACTCATTTGCAAATGAAACGTTTTACAGTTTTTGTCTGGTGGGGGTATAAATGTCCGCCAAGCACAGACAAAGGGCAGATGTCTATTTATATATATATATATATATATATATATATATCTCCCCGCCATCTTAGCCCTGGATCTCTGTGTGGTGACACAAAACCACAGCACACAGATTACCCGTTTAGGACTACAGCGATGGAAAGGAAACCTCATTTACCCCACAAAGTTGCATCTACAGACCTTTATAAAGATGGACATTTTGAACAAGAGTGAAATTGCAAGGTGAAATTGAGTACGACTGGATGGAAAATTGGAGGCAATGTTTTGCCTCTCAGTGCAGAGGGAGTGTGGGCTTGTGAGGTGGTCATTCAGCTGCACTTCCTCAGAGTTTTAAATTACTGATCAGACTCGTTCGTGTTTTAGTCTCAGCTTAAGGTCCTTTGAACTTGCATTAGTAAGAGCTGAGTAATGCATCTCAGCCTTCAACCACACCTTAATTGAAAGGTAATTATTAAAAGGCAGTTAATCAAATAGTCATACTCGGGTTGCTGTTACAGATTCAGCCTTCGAGAAAAAAGAATGTCAAGGACATATTTTAAAGATACACAAAACACATGTACGAAAAGGTCTGTGTTAATTAGATGGTTGTAATTTCATGCAGCACGGTGTGCAAGTACTCACATCATCATACAATAGTAGTCTGAGCCTGAGGCTTCCTTTGAGCGAGCTACTGGCCTTATGCTTTTTATGAACTACTGTAACCTCATAACCACACTGAAAGGCCAATTTCTTAGACAAGCCCAAATAACAGTTCAAAACTTGTAGGCCAACTTAAACGCATGCTCGTGTGCAGGCACACCCTTTGTTACACCTGCAACACTCCCATGAGCTGGGAATCTATTGACTTTTCTTCTGCATCGGAGGACACATCAGCTGTCGACACGTCCATCCAAAAGCTTGCCGGCCGTTATTATTTTCATCCGACAGAGCAAATGTTGCAGCTGTATGCATGTGTGACATTCAGAAGAGGTGATTTGCAATCTCTCTACCACGCTGACATTCAACATCATGGGCGCCACATGATGATAGCGTCTCTTTTTTTTTTTCCCCTTCCCCTCTTGGGCTCTCAGAGAGATGGTGCCTGCTGTCAGACTGCCATAACAGCATCTCTCTCGCTCTCAGCCCATGGGGTACAGCTGACAACACATGATCCTCAGAGCCAGACAGCCAGCTCGAGCACAGCAAGAGAGCCTTCAGCTAGTGCTGACATATTCCAGGGCCCATTTCAACAGATGGAGTTTTTACAGGTACCGTTTGGGGTAAAATACCTCGCTTGAGGGTACAGCATCTGGTCCATCACAAATTGGATGGTGTACCCTGCCGAGCCCCCCCCACCCACCCACCCACCTACCTACCTACCTCACCCACCTCACCCTTCCTTTCTTCTCCCCCGTGATGTAGAAGACGGGTACTGTCCATCAGAATAAACTGAACCAGCCCTGCTTTAGAGCATATGCAGCGCTGGTGAAGCATTACCGTAATTCCTACCAATATACGGCACTATATTTCAAGCATCGCATCAACAGATACAATTCACTTCCACTCTGAATTATTTTTCTCCTCAGCCTCAGCTAAGGTCTGTGACATGACGCCGCGCTAAATCTCATTTCCGCAGCAACTTGAGCCTTGTGGACCACTCCGAGTCTCCATCACTCACGCTGCGCTCAATAACCTTGGACTCATATTTCTCTGGCAGAGATTTAACGACTTGCAGAATTACTTTGCGGTTGGTTGAGCCTGTGTTGATGTTGATATCTCTACTTTTTACTGTCCCGTGACCCGTCAGTCTACTCATGTTATTTACCATGACTTACGCCATGACACAGGAGCAACGCCCAACCGGCCATTCATCTCCCCGTTAAATAATACGTGCCAGACCGGGTCCAGACCAGAGGAGCAAGGTGAACTATGAGGTTTTGAAAACTGTAGCACATGAATTACAGCCATCAAGGAGTTCCTCTGAAGTTGTGCCACCAAGCGTCCTGCTAAGGCCCGACAGGCTGTAAAAATGAATTTACACATGGAAAGCAGTTACTGTGCTTAGATTAGCGAGCTGCTTAATCCTGTTAGAGGGAATTTATTAGTTCTTATTCGACAGAATGCCACGAAAATACCACTGTGTTATGTACGGACTGATGCAAATACTGAGCGAAAGCATAAAAAGGCACTGGAAGAAGACACGACAAGAAAGAGAATTACAACCTGTGCCCATTCCTTTGTCTCACATGTCACAGAAAGGTTCGCTGAATAAAAACACAATTGGTGAGAGGGAGAAAATCAATATTTGAAGAGTCTCAGTCTGTGCATTTTAAGCAGTCTATGAGAGAAAAAGCCTGCATATTCCACCGTGTCTGAATTATTAACAATTCTGTGGTTTGTCTCAGTATTCTTAGAGTACAATGTAAGAGAGAGGACAAAAGCAACATTAACTGTTGGCAATAACATGTATTTAAAGTATCAGTGAGTGCCATTGTTTCAGTGGCAATTTATATGCATTCGTTACATTTTAAAACAACTAAGGGCTGTGACTTTATGTTCAAGACTACTTTAAGATATACATACTCTTGTTTATCTTCGGCCAACACTCTAGTTTAGTGGAAATGTAAGCAATTCTGGGAGCATTCCTTCCAGTCGGTATCCCCAGTGATTTCTTATTTATTTACTCATACTAATCGTTATTCAGTCCACACAACTCCATCATGCTAATTTCAACATACTGCACCCAGCAGGTAATTCATTTACTAAAATGTGGTGCAGAAACTAGAATACATGAACAAACTACACAAACTCTGTATACGTTGCAATGATACACATTTACACTGCTGCATGCTGCATGTGGGCAGTGAGATAGGCCCACCTTGCTTCTACTAACAGGGTATAGGACCGAGATAAGTATAAAAATCATTGTCAACATGATGAGGGCTTCATTAGCACAACCTTTATTTGAGAAATTAATTTGACTATTCTTTTAAACGGAGATGCAGATTAACAGTAGGTCTCTTAAACCACACAGGAATGAGAAAACCCGAGTGTCCTTTTGTGCGGATCATTGCTGAACAGCCTTGTTATTTTGAAGTTTGTACGGTGGGTGTGAATTAAATCTTGCAGACAGGATGAAAAGATGAGGGCTGACAGGGAGACACTCCAGTTCTCATTAGAATGCTGTCGAAGTCATGGAGGTACTTAATTGGTCTTATGAACGAATATATGGCATCCTATAACAAAGACAATCCTAATGTCAATGCAAAATGTTCTTTTATTTCTTTGTCACATCCGATGAAGATACGAGAGGCAGCGCCTACAACGAGATTAACGCTGATATGACAGCAAGACAATCATGGCAGACAAATGACCAGTAATTCAATCGGTGGTGCAGGACATGTCATGTCAGCCAGTGTATTGACTCCGACAGGCTGCACGAGGTCCTGGCAGACCTATATTGACCCGGGGAACACAAAGTGCTGATGCATCAATGTGTGAATTAGAATGAGACCGGTCTCCTTAACATTTGACCAACAGCTTAGAGGAAGCAGACTTAAAAATGTAACCCAAAAGAGAAGAAACTCAGTGCATCTACATCAACATCCATCTGGAGAATATTTGACACTGGCAGCCATGTTTTTTTCTTGGTTGGCAATGGCAACTACAAAAATAAAACACAGAACACAAAAGCAATCTGCACAATGACCTATGAGAGAACTGTTCTGGTATCAGTTTCCTGGGCCACCAGTGTTAGTGGTCTCATTAATACAACAATAACTACTGCTACCATGGATGTTGCACAATACAAATCCCTGTACATATTAAGACAATTCAGTTGCAAAATATTGAGATGGGAAAAAAAAAAGATGAAAAATAGCATCCTATATCCCTTCAGTTCTCATTCCCATCACAGCTCGGATGCATGCACAGCCACACAGATCCAGATGCCAGTCATTAAATAATTTATGTCCGGCTGAGATGAACTTTGATTTAATTGATCTGGGCAAGCCGGGTGGAGAAAAACTGATGGGCCACAATGTTTGGATTTGATTCAAAACTGCAAGAGAATGAGTGTGTCCGGAGGATTTATTGAACACATTACAGCAGGAAGCAGAAACAAGCGCCTCTCACCAGCATGACTAATACCATTACAAAACAAAAACCATAGCTTGTGTTTAGGTAATTACTGTTTAAACACAGTTATGGACTGTTGATTTACGCCTACATCCATACGCCACAATGTAGATAAAAAAAACACAGCACCATTCAGGCTTTTCATTTTACTGCCCTGTTGGCAATTGGAACGTTTGGTCCAATTTTTCCTCTTTTCCTGGGGCACAGCTGAGCCTGATATGCATAGGTGCCCAAAAGGGATGCTCATCTGACATCAGAGTGTGTGTGTGTGTGTGTGTGTGTGTGTGTGTGTGGGAGGGTGGGGCTCAATCATGGAGAACTCTTAATCGGGTTTCTTACCCTTGTTCAAAGGCACTCACAAAGGCTTTATCACAATGACGACAGAATTTAAAAATACAAAGAAAGGAAAACAATTGGCGGGTATTAGAAGTGACAGACTGTAAAATAAGCGGGGGCACATGAGAACGGGTGAAGGCAGGTGGCGACACCTGTGCCATGACACCTCAACTGCACCGCTTGTATGAGGAAGGTGTTGCCAGCCTCAGGGGTTAGACCGTCTTTCACCTTACTGTACTTGATATTATTCCACCGCCCAATGCATGCAGAATAACACAGACGGCGTGCACACAAATATGGGCAAGCAACCGTACACACAAAGAACAGAGAGGTGGATGGGGGTGGAGACACCGGCAAGGCGAGCGAAAGAGACGCACAGCACAAAAAAAAGCTGCTGCTGCTTGTGTAAATTGGCTGTTGCTGCCTCCTCTTTGCCAGATTAACTCCACAGGGCAAGGAAGAGGAGGAGGGGCTGGGTTCAGTCCTTTCATCAAAGGACCTTTCTTTTCCCCCTTCTCTTTCTTTCTCTGTGTGAGGGAGTGCCAACTCCAGAGTGGGCAATCCATTCTGTGATTTCATGTCGAGAAGTAAAGGCGACATTTTCTACGCTGGAAATCACACCCGACAGAAACAACAAGCTTTGCCCAAACTCTTGACCAAATATGCATCAATCGCACACATTTTGCTTGAATTTAGTGCAACAAAAACACTCGATACAGAATTTGTATTGGAGTCAACCCATTGGATGCTCTTCAAGCAGAATGGCAGAGCACTGGAATAACAATGAATTATATGCATCATCCTCATGGCCCATTATTCCCATTCCAGCTCCTGGGTCCTGTGTTTGGGCGTGCGGTTTCCAGGCCCTACGGCCAGGATGTTTTAATCTGTAGAGCCTGGCCTGAGGCCATGAGGCCATGAGGCCGACCCTCAACCCTGAGAGACAGGTCTGCTGACACTCCTCTGCTCTCTATTGTGAGGCTGTCACATCCCTTACTCAAATCCCCAGCCCACTTCTGTCATCTGCGCTCCCCTGAGTGGGTGTAATTACATTAAGGAGTCAATGCTAGCTCAAACTTCCTCTACACACATCTCCATCCCGCTGCATATTTTAGCTTTTCCATAATCCTGACCTAGAGCAATAATAATGACCCGTGTACAAGGGGCCGACCCCCTAATAGCTCCAAGACAAGACTTCGCTTACTTCGGAAAAAACAGGCAATTATCAACCATTTGGCTTGCTATGTCTTCTGCTTTGTCTGTAATCCGATTAAGTTCAGGATTTAGTCAAGTATCTTCTGGGATCTGTGCAGCCATGGTCAAAATGAGATCAAACTTGGACCAGATTCATATCAGTTTTGATGAAAAAAGAGATGGAATACAATTTATTGAATGAGATATAGCCTACGACAAAGGTGGGTTTAAGTGGATGTCAATGAAAGATCTCTGAATATTAATCTTACTGTTAAAAGACGAGTCAACGGCAAAGGGAGGTGTAGCCACGCTAGATAAATGATGTTTTATTCAATAGGGAGGGGCTCAAGTTCACCATCTTAATCTGATTTGAGAATATTCACTCAGCTTGATAATTGCTTTACCACCAAACCTGTAGTTTAATTGCATCACTTGGTTAATATCTGCATTTGGCTACTGTTAATCTAATTCTGTATGAGGTGGGTGAGCATTGCACTAGCGTTGTCTAAATTGAGTTAAAAGCTATCGTTTTCAGCAGATTCGCACAGATTTCCACAGCTGTAAATGGATGATTTGCTGGTGTGCAAAGTCCCCGAGGAAATCAAAGCCTGATAAAACATTAAACTAAAGTGACAAAAGAATTGCTGCATCAAAATAAAACATTAGTCATCTTGGTTTTACAGCTGCTTTACAATGATGTATATAGCATTAATAATAAGCTATTCATCCTCGCTTCGTTATAGTGGAGCAGCTCAACGGAAATTACACGCTGTAATCTATTATAATAAAAGGTTTACAATTCCAGTTTGAAGTTATTTGACACCATCATGAATTTTACATTACAGCATCAATCCTTATTTTTCACAATAAAATTTGAATTCTTTTCAGTCTTACGTATTTTATGCAGCTCTGATATTTAGAGGGATGACTATAATCCTCTGTCACGCTATGATGCTATAGAGCAAAAACTAAAAGTTTTCCAATAAGTGAAATTGTTGCTTCTACAAGTGGAAATGCCCATTTTAAATAAATCAAGAGTAGCCGAGGAAATACAGCTGTAACAGCTTCCACTTGTATGAATTATCTCATGAAAGATCAAAGTGCTTCAGGCCTTATGTTCAATCATGTACAACCTTCCTGAATAATTCTCCATAATTCTTCGATTGATTAGACCATCACAGTGTATTTGAATCATCTGGAGTACCTCACATTGCTATTCTGGAGTATGAAAAAGAAAGGAAAAAGTTACAGCACAAAGCTAATGCACCATCCCCTCTCTTCTCCTCATACATAGCCTTCAAAAATATTAATCCATCCTCTGTCTTTGGAGAGTGAAAACAATGAATTTTGCATGGATTCTCTCGGAAGACAAAAAGTGGCAGGTTTGTTAGGAAGGCTCCAGACCCCCCGCATGGAACCTCCTCTGAAGTTACTCTGAGAAGAGAGGAAATGCCTGGCTGCCTCATCGAGGCCCTGCTGCTCCATATGCATGTGTGGATTTGGGGGTGGAGGGGGACTCACTCATCAAACATGGCAAAAGTCGAACGAGGAGCACCACGCTTTTTTGGGTAGGGGGCCCTTTTTCAAGTTTGCAGGGGTGCACTGTCATTGAAAAAATACAAAATAGCAGGCATACCATGCATTTGCTTTTGTGGTGCAGAGAATTAGGCCTCCTGTAAGCCCCCCCATGTCCATAGAAATATAAATGCAATGTACTGGTGCCCATCTGTGAGCCAATGGGCATGTAGGTTAAAATAAGGTATGTTCAGGCACATTGTTGAATTGAGGCAGCACAAAGCGATTGCGTCATTGACAAATAAAAACCGGGTCTAAAGTCAATGGTGCAGTATTTTCTTGCTATTTAAAAAGCAACATTATCGAGATAGTAATATGCACCTTCATAGGTGGACATGCATAGATGCTCATATGCAGTCGAATGGAGATGTTGATGTGACAGAGTATTGGGAGACGGTGGAGGCAGACGCTCCCTTCCCTTGCTTCACAATATGCCACGGCAACATTGAAAAGGATAGTTCAGGGTATTTTGAAGTGGGGCTGTATGGAGGTACTTATCAGTGTATTGCCTACTGTAGACGGCGGTGGGCACGACCCCAGCTTGGTGAAACAGGCAAGAGCACCAGCAAAGCAATATACTGCTGTGGACGGGGAAGCAGCAACATGCATTTTATCCCCCGTCAATGGACAGCGACAAAATGTTTACTGTGTGCCCTCCTAATCAGAAAACTCATCAATACAAGACAATTCTAGGGCTGCGGCAAATTGCTAGAAGCTTCATTCACATTTAAAACTAATATTTGAATTTTGTTTTTGCAGGTCTATTCATTCTGTTGCAGATAAAGATAAGGCTGCACTAATATTAGAAATATTTTACTATTTGTAGAATTGCAATCCTGTCGTGGCTGCGTAGGATGATTGTTGTTTGCGATCCAAACCGTTCCAATATCTGCAGAGCTTTGTAGTTCAAGTCCAAAAGGCACATTTATTGAAAAAAGGTGAATGAAATAATTTCCAAAAGTGTGTTTTTATGTAATGAAATATTCTGCTTCAATATTTATTGGCGTTTAGCCAGCTGCACCTGGCTTTGAAAACGAATGGGAGATGACACTGTTTATGTTCAAAGCAAACCTATGATTAATTAAGAGGGTATATACAACTCCCTTGGCCCTTGCATTTTTCTTTGCGTGCAGATTATGCATCGTTTAACTAGCAAACTCACCCTGAACGCTCTTGGGCTGTGCATTGTAGATCATAAATGGTTTTAATAGGGCCCATAATGCTTTTATAGAACTAGCCATTCATTTTATGATCAAGGTATCCTCAAAGCTACAGCCAGTCTCCCTTGCAAACTGACCAAGCTGTTGTGGGTTCTTCCATGTTGTGTGTACGGTTCAATGCGATGCAGTAGCTCATCAAAAAGGGGTCACGGTGTCTCGTTCGAGTATAAACAAGGCTTAAGGTTGGAGGGTGTTGCACTGCAGTGTGGCAAAAGCTGAGCCGGGAGCAACTTTTTGATGGACAGCCCTGTGTTTTTAACTGAAGCCCTCTGCCGCAACAACCGTGCTTTGCCAGTGCAGGGGTCTCCTTGAAAGGGATTGAGCCTGTGCTTTCTGACGCAGTGCTATTGTTGGTCTGAACAAGGCCCGAGGATACACACGTCATGTTCATGAGTATCACGAACCATAAAGGTTCCTATTCAAGAACATTACAGATGGTTAGAAGGTCTTTTAAACGGGCAACAATACACACAAAGCATTTTGTGTGTGTGTTTCTTGGCTGTGTATGGAAAGAGGACGAGAGAGGACGGGGCTGGCTGCCAACAGATTGTCAAAATGCCCTCAGTGCAGAGTCCAGCTGCTGATTGTGCCATTTAAATGTGCTTTTATCCCTTCATTATTTCCACAAAGAGAAAGAGGGAGATGCATTTTCATAAAAAAAAAAATATATATATCTATCTATCTTAATTGTACCAATGTTCAAATCAATGTTGATTGGACTAGTGGAACAACCATTGACGTTTTACATGTTATTAGATCCAAACATACTCTAGCTCTGTAGATTGTGACCATCATACTCAGAGACGGATTTTTCAAAGTTTTCTTCTCCATGCTGAGGAGGGAGTTTTCTACGGGTTCAAGTCTATTGCAGCTGTGCATAAGTGCCAACATCTCAGCCAAGACAAACTCTCTGCCTGCCACTGCATCCGGCCTCATCACACGAGATGTTTGAGGCCGTTAACACTACTACACAACTGCAAATAAGATATGACCCAATCAAAACTGCAGAACTAGCAACTAACCAAGACCCAAGTGTTTCTCCTCAAGAATTGTTTGTCTTCTTGACTTCAGCCGGTTGTTATCGTGTTACCCACTCCATCAGAGCATTTGGAGGTTTTATGGTGATGTGATTTATATGGGCTTGTGGCACATTAATGATGCCAGGGAGCCTTGCCTGCCATCCATATTCATGAACAACTGCGTTTGGGGAGCTGTGGAGATAGGAGGAGGGACTGCCACACGTCCACCAAAAGTCTCTCGAGCACAAAGTGTGGCTGGTGGAGCTGCTGAGGCCTCAAGTTCACATGCCTGTAGGCAATGGCCCACCTGTTCATCCAGATAGTCGCATTCCCAGAGAGGAGATCAATTATTACCAACGAACAAAGAAACACTGCGCTAAAGTCTGGATGTCCAACTGCCAAGCTTTGACTATAGCGGCTACTTGCACAGAATACAAGCTTACAGATAGTGACACGTAACAATAAATATGGTTATACAGTATGTGCCATTTATTTTAAAAAATATATCATTTTGGAGGCGTTTGGGGGATCTGGTTTACTGGACACTGCAGGGAAGAGGGAAGCAGGAAGCAAAATGCCCGTGGAAATAAATCAGTAAAAAGCTCTTCAGCTCCTGTTAAGACATCTACTTTTCTGTAAATATGGCCAAAGATGGATTGCTGTATAATTCCAAGTACAAAATCAGCATGGTCAGCACATCTCTCATAAATTAATGGGTTCCAGAGGATATGCACTAAAATGTTCAGAACTGCGATGCGATTGTAAAACACTGACATTTGCCTATTTAAATACTTAACTGAGGGCTGGCGGCAATTTAACACCGCCATTCATTCTCGCCTATATCAATAGAGAAGGCAGCAGGATTTCACGTCCTATTAGCGATCATGACCCAATCAATGAGCTGTGCCTTAAAGCAGCTGACGGCTAATTACGAGGGCCGCTCTCCGTGTGCCATGCCATTCAGGTAACCAGTGGTAATTAAAGAGGAGGAAGAAATATCTGTTGAAGGTTGTTCATAGCACAACAGAGGCAGTGCAGAGTGAGTTGCATGGATACTCCAGGGTGAGGCCTAATTTGCTCCTGAGCAAATCAATAAAACCATTTCATCTCAGTTGCTGCGGAACAACATATACTAAAACACAATGAACATTACCTCGGGGAAATGTGCACAAGAAATAATCTTACTGCGGCTATTTTGAGCAAAGTCTTGTTTCTTCATTTGGAAAAGAAAGAGGCCGAGTGTTGTCAAGGACATTATGTTTTGTTCTATCCTCAGAGGTGTTTCCATCCACTTTCATTAATGTAACAGCAAGAGCCAAAGTCAAATGACTGTTGTTCTACAACAGTACGAAACAAAAGAAAACATGCACTTTGTTGTAAAAACGGTTCTCGCTATACGGCAGCTAACAAAAGAGTTATTCATTCTATGAGATCAATCATAAAAAAGGAGGCTGGTTACTAGAGTCTGTGATTTTAATACCTTTGGGAATCTGCTTAACTGTACTAGCTTCCATATGGGGCTCCACAGAGAAATATAATCGTAAAAGAAAAGTAATTAGCAGGGTCCTCTTGTAAAATAAAAGTCATCCACAAATCTTTTGATATTCAAAGATCTTTGCACACACAGGCGTAATAGACAAGTCATCATTTCAGATCAAGATCTCAGTATTCTACAGAAATGTGGAATTCAACCCACGCTATGCTCCAGCAGTGCTGCTCATTACTGCAGCGGTGAGAGCTCCTTCACTCGGGGTGTGGCGGGAGTGGATGTGTGTGTGCCTCCGATAGGTCAGAGAGGTCATGCTTTCAAGTGAAGGAGATGAAAGCTGCGGTTGTTAATTCAGGCAGCCGAGAGACGACGTTGTTGAAGCGACTGGTGGCGGCCATACGTTTCAAGCTGTGGACGAGGGTCATCGTGCCAGCAACAAGTGTCAGCACAGGATGGGGGGGGGGGGCACCATGTTTAAAGTTTGTCACTCAAACTGGAACTTGGAGTTCTGTATGCTTCCCGCATTTCTATACTTTGTCTAATGCAGAGGCAAACTATCAAACAATACACGCTGGTCAAGAGGCTGATTGATTTAAGTAAACTATAGAAGATATTATTTGAATGTGTTTGAGCACATTTTGTAAAATAAACATTTTTGCAGCATCATCTCTGGCAGTTATATAATTCTTTGTTGGAGTAATCAATTATAGCAATAACACCGATAACGAGTTGTTGCAGGGAAAAGTAATAATAGCAATAATAAGGAAAGTAGGTAAAAACAACACTTAAAAGAGGGAGGAATTAAATTGATTAAATGAGATAAATAAATAAAATACAAGAAACACTAAAAACAATTAAATAAATGGATAAATACATTTTAAAAAGAGGGGGGTGTAGCTCATTTTAAGGCAATGTAATAAAAAAAGGACTACTTTACAAGTTAAATATAGCAGAATATTTCAGTAGTTTGACAAATTGCTTCCATTTTAACATGATTGCCAGCTTCAATGAAGCACAGACAAGTAAGAATGATGGTCCATCAGTAATTCAGAGGACACATTTTTTCTCCACCTTCTTTTGGCTATGAATGAATAGCAGAGAAAGAGAGCGAGGAGAGGGGGGGGTTGTATCAGCCTGCCAACCAACTCAAACAGACAAACAGCAGGACACACGCTGCCTGCCAGACAATCCACCATCACGGCAACTGTTGCCACGGCACGGAGCTGCCAGCCTACTTTTGATTAGCGAGCGTCTTGGACGCGATTGGCTACAGTGCGAGCAGTGGGGTAAAGAAGGGTCTTAAATGTTGCGTAATTAAACTCTTCACTTGCACATATTCCACTTCATACATCACAACTACTGACAGCCTCCTGTCAGCAACCTGCACCAATCATGCTCTAATGTGGGAGACCGAGAGGTAACACAAAGACGGTGTTTGGGCTGTCACCACTGTGGTGCGTCTGAAACCGTCTGATGAGACAATGCACTGGATCTCAGCAGTGACAATGAAGGGCCCCTCGCTGCTGCTATGGAAAAAGCTCATGGGAAAGAAAGAAAAAAACACCTCACAGCTATAATCATCATCATCTACATGCGTCAATGAAAACAGCACACACAATCAAAAAGTGTGAGCGAGAGGCAGACGAAAGCATGATGGGAGGACCAGGCTTTGGCTGACTGGTGGATCGACCCAGACGTTGGACCATGACAGATTCAGTATACTTTTTTTAGACGTGTTGAAATAACGCAAACTGTGGCTGCGATGGAAAAGATGTCACAATACGGTGAAATACAGTGAGATATAACGAAAATATATCAGCACTGCAAACTGCTCATTACATTGCATGAACTTCTCCTTTTGAAGGAGGAACCACAGAGCTGCAAAGACGTTCACATGGTGTGAGATTAAGTTATCGTATAGATACAACAACAGTTAGTAACACTTATTTGCCAATTTGTTACTTCTGCTGTTTTTGTATTCTGCACACAACACTGCAATTTGTTGTTGCCAAATCCAAAGTCAGCAAACAAATCAACAGAGCATATTGTGTAAAGAGACTACTTAAGATAGATTTCACACACTTGAAGGTTTGGTTCACTAAAGTTAGAAAGCTCGATCCAATGCATAAGGGTTTCTAAGAAAGAAATCAAAGCCCCTCAAGATGCAAAAAATGATTAATCCCAGTAAAAACTGAAAAACGCGCATAATTCTTCTATCCAATGAGAACGAGAATCAAGTAGCCATGACAGTGACCTGAAATCACATTAGCCTCGCTTTTCATGAGTCACAGTTCATCCGCGAAAAGATGGAAAGTGCCAACGCTCTTATGATTTGAACATGTACTGATCTAAAAGGACAGGATGTAAGAAACATGACTTGCCAATCATAGCTCACTGAATGTGAAGTCATCCAAGCACAAATAAAGTGCTTTACAATAAAACGTGTCCTGCAATCTGCTGATGCAAGTATCCATCACACCGCCTGCCAAAACGCAGTCCCCAGGTGGTAATCTTTCTGAAAATATATGCTGATAGACGTTTTCATTTAGATATTCTGATTGCAGCGAGTAAGAAATGCTACACACTCAACAGTAAATTCTATTTAGCCGTAACATCACCATCACGTTTCCGACTTTACATATCGTCATATCTTGGTGCGTAGTTTGTTTGACCCCTGATCCCCACACAGGGCAGAAAGGTAACAGATTAAACCATCAGGCACAAGCCTTTTTCCTTGAGTCCATGGGCTACGGTTGAGCTCAGTGGAGTGAGGAGCCACCCTGTAGCCCTGGTTCTGCTGTCCACCAGATGGCTGCTGCTAGGGGCCAGCTAAGAGCCTGCCTGGTGGCCACTGAAACTTAAACGTAAAGAGGGCTGTCAGTTATGAAGAAACATCTACAAACAGACTCATTAAAAAGAGTCTCTTTCATCCCGCCTGCCCATCTGTTAAGAGAACACAACCTGATGGAATGACTGGCTATTCAGCTTCAATGTGCAATTAATAGCAATATCTCAATGAGCACTTTTTCTGGAATTAAATGATTTAGCTTCTTCTATGGGAATATTTTCTTTGGTTTTATGGCCAGTGATCTCCTGAGTGCAATTTGCAGATCTTTAAAAGGGTGGAAACCTTCGAAAAAACAACAACAAAGACCTGCATAGGACAACACCAAGTCATTAACTTGACTGTTGTGTACTGCAACCTGCGCAACTACTGATGTAACCAAGGACTTCACCCTGTCTATGTTTTCTGTGTAGAACCTTTTTTAAATCATGAATATTCATTGCACATTAGCTCCTCACATCAGCATTCTGAAAGCACTTTAAAACAGTGTTTCTAAACAAAGCCTTTATGTAAATCAGCACTTATCTACAAGTAATGTGGACCAAGGGACTACGAGCGCACTGATAGAACAAGGTCAGTGCATGCGGTGGAGAAAGAAGTTCTCCTCATCACTCTTTGACAAGGTCAGTCAGTGCATGATGTGCTGAGCAAACACAATAAACCAATGAATAACTGGCATTCTGAACCACATACTGTCATCAATTGTGGTCAGGACCCGCTCGACGACAGACAAAATAACACCAGGATAAAAATGTACCGCTTCATCCGTGCAAAAAGATAGAACATTCAACTCTCCTGTGACTCATTCGTCCACCAGCACTTTGTGACTGCAGCTCACTGTCAGACAGCATCAGAGGCTGTGTTTGTGTGCACATCTTCATCAGCTAGACACTCATTACCTCGCCAGCCTGCAAGCTGTCAACACACAACAGGCTGTTTGAACTCCTGCTTGTCCTCCTTCTCGGGGAGTTCAGTGATGGTAATGAAAGGGAGATGATTCACATTCGAGTTTGTACCAGTATAAAGTATTAGCCCTACATCATTACAACTTAATGTATGATGTGGCAATGCTTGCTAGTTCCCGAGCCTCTCTTGCCCCGAAGCTTGCTAAATTACACACAGTAAAAAAGGTTAAATCTTCAGTGGTGGGTCATTACAAGTTGTCTCTGAACGGTTAATTAATCCACTTTCACATTATGGATTGCTTTGGTTTGATTTACTGCCTGTAGCGTTATCTCAGCGGCATGTCGTCGGACTTGTATGGCCACCCATCCTGAATTTACAGTACACACGGAGGAAAGCCTTCAGGACTACAACTCTTAAAATGTTTCTGTCTCGGTGCAAAACTCCTCACACATGCAATCTGTTCCGAGGATGGAGATGTCAATGGTTACGACCCCCCTGAAGCACGACCACGCAGGCACAAACCGTGTGTGTGGGGCTTACATCTTGCCTAGCCTCTAATAATTTAAGGACTTTTCTCCACGGCAGCTTGTTTTAATTACTGAAAATAAGTGGCAGCATTTGGTCAGGTTTATTGGACTTCTTCAAAGTGCAAGCTTGGTTTAGACAGACCAATCTGTGGGACTGCAGAGCTATAAATCCAAAAAGTGAGCAACTACTACCACGAGCAATGCCCAGGGCAGATGCAGGCAGCCTAACACAGGCAGCGGGGGATAGGGAGGGTTCAAAAAGATTTCCTTTGATATGAAAGTTTTCCTTCAATACGTCTGAAGCTAATAACATTCAGTCTGAAGACATGAGGTCATCTAAAATGATGAATACCAAAGGAATTAAATAGTCTAAATGCAATTTTCTTTGAGAGATTTGGACCAGCATTTGTAGGATTTAAACATCTCGTAAGTGTCAGAGCGAACTCTCTGCTCTGACTCAGTTTGACAGGATAAACCACTTTCAACCATATTTTCCTTCCCAGCACAGATTTAAACTTGCCTATTGGCCGATACAGATTACCGATTCAATACCACTGCATTAAAAATAATAAAATGATTCCGTCTCTTATATCTATTTCATATTGCTGTGAAAACATCTCTTTCAAACAACAATATTTAATCAAGTTTCTCGCCAAAAACTGAATTTCATAAGACTACATTTGATCACGATAATAACTTTATAAATTGACTTTCACCAAATACTTATTTTTACTTAATGAAGCCTGAATGCATCATAATGGGACTTAATGGAACCTCCGTTAACAATTGTTAATCATGTATTTTTATGCTCCATCGTTAATCCTTAATGTTTGAGTAAATGTAATTTGCCAGGCTGAACACCCATGTGCCGTCCTCTTTGCTTACTTGTTTCTACTACACTGGTAACCCCGTGTTTAACATCACAATGCTATGTATTGTGGGTAATTCCCTTGGGCAAAGTCTGCAAAAATGTGGACTTACAGAAAGGGTTCATAAAGGGGCTCAAATTGTATGTGACGATTTGACAGTGAGACAGCCCTAAACCCTCACGGACTTTGCCGAGCGCGCCTCAAAGTCCCCGAGTCCATGATTGTGGAGATTGGGATTGGGCCCCATTGACTTTGAGACGACGGAACCAGGAGTACAAAACCGCTAACTCATTTTCTGGTTTTGGTCTCATTCCTGCAGCACGTTATGTCAGCAGACAATACTGGAAACAAAATATGCAAGACACGAAGAAAGGGAAAGATATCAATTGGATTGTGATTGCTTTTGGATGAAAAACTCAGAGAGGCGTGAGTAGAGTTCCAACACAGTCTCATTGCTGGGTTGGGGTGAGGGGTGACTCCTGACTTCTCAGTGAACTCATTTCTATTCTCATACAACATCCAACTCCCTCCTAATGATGAGAGCCCTGAGGCAAAGTAGGCTGGGACACACGGGACTGACTGTGCTCAGCAGCCATCAGACGTCTGCAGCAGCCCTCGCCAACTGTTACCACTCAGACACAGACTTCCTGAAGAGCAATGAGGTGCAGTCTGAGCCGACAGGATCTTGAGCGGTTTGTCAAAACAAGGCTTTTGCCCGCTGCCAAATCACTACAGGATGAAGACTAACTGAATAAAAAGATAGAATTTCCGACATCGCATTTGTCAGAATCGGGTGTAACGAGATTCCTCTGTACAGTAAACTGCCTGGAACTGTTATCACAAGAGTCAAAAAGAGCCAAGAACCCACCAGACTGAAAGCAAAAAAAATAAAGAAATAAAATCACCCAAAGAATTTGATTTGAAACACAGTGACCAGCTGGTCGTGCAAGTCCGCCAAATTAACCTCTTATGCTTTTGATCAAAACAGAATTAACCGGGAGGAGGCAAGATGTTATTGCACAGCAGGGTCCAAGTTCTAGCTGAACACACACACACACACACACCTACAGTACATGCTCAACAGGACTTCGTGTATCACACTGAGCAGAAGGCCCTCCTGATATAGGGAGTAATTAATCACTCCGGACCTGCACCTTCTCTTTTTATGTCAGTTCCTATACATCAAACTCAAACACTTTAACAATTTTGCTACTGCTGATTCAAGTAAGCAGAGACAACTATATGTTCTCCAACAAGGAGCAAGACGTCGTCCGCAGAGTTTGTGCGATGTATACAGGTTTTAAACACTCCAACAAAAACAGTCCTTAATGTCAACGTTCATCTGGCTACTGGGTCCAGCAGTCACTGCAACCTACAGTAGTTGACCATGTTCATCTCTTAATTTCATGTTTAAAATGACTACAAAAGAGCCTTAAAGCAAAGATATAAAATGATATCATAGTGGAATAAACCACTAATGATGTTCTTGTGTGGTGTGAAGCTAATTAAACCAAATAGTCGGCACCCACTGTTACCTGTTTTTCATGAAAGGTGTAGCTTAATTACATGTGTGCAGCATAGGCTCACAGGTGTTTTCAATTATAGCTGGTTAGACCTCGGCATGGTTGAAGTTGCACAGAGCTATGAGCTATATATACTGTACTCGCTAGGAGTCATGTAGGCCTAACAATACAGGGAATAAAAATATAAGCTAGTTGGCTTGTTAGTTCAACCACATTAAAAAAAAAAAAAAAAGACTCTTACCTCTAATGTTGTTGGTATTTACACGTTCAAACACGTGGTGGTTGTCTTCAAACATGCGTGGTGCACATTCAAAACTGACATAATTACATGAAAGAAAAAAAATTTCTACAGCGAGATTTCTTTCCTGGCACAATTTCATCGCAATCCCACAGCAGACGCTGTGAACAGTATTTTAATTATCTAACAATTGGAATAAATTGGCCACAGCGTGCTCAGGTGCATCAGGAGACTCAATCAACAGTCTGACACGCCCCCACGAAGTCTCACAGAAGAGGTCAATCCGGTGGGGCAAGGTTTGTTACAGGAACACTTAATCCTTAAACTGGCCGTTTGTATATCAATTACTCACCTGGTGTTACCTTTCTTCTGGAAGAGAACTTTCCTCGCATGCCTCCGCGGGGAATGGACGGTCCCAAAACGGAGTAAATCCTTGATGAGTTAACGTAAATGGAGGCTATAGGTTTAACAACAGCAAAACTATTCCGTATACAAAATATCAACACAACTCGCGCAGTATAGTATAAATCGTATGCTCAGTAGTTCCAAAACACATGCATTTTTGCAAAACTATTTTTATTTTAAACACTTCCTCTGGTACTGGCTCGCGCATGCGCAGTGTGCATGAGACGGTAGCGGCAGTAATACAAGCATTTCTCCGGATTTCCTTATATACTTTCATGTGTAGGTAAATACATGTCAATTTAGTGACAAATGTAGCCTTGTTGTTACTCTTGTTTGTCGAATGCATATACTATTATACAGACCTTTTAAAATCGTACAACGTAAGCATTCATAATGGGCCACTTTCTATTTCCTGTTGAAATGATTGTTAGTGCAGTATAGCTGACAATAAACCTTAACTTGGACCAAAGCTGTTGCCCTAGCAACAGAATGGGCAAGGTCTTTAGCCTATCGTGTTGTTTTATAATAAACTAATGGAAATCTTATGAGTTTAAAAATTGCATAAAGACCAAAAATTAAGGTGTGCAAAAGTAAGCAAGCTACACAAATGTCCATGTGTCAAATACTGGATTTTATTTCTTATGTTATGTATGTATATGAGATTTAGAGCTGCCAAAAATATAAATGTAAATGTTTTGATTTCCTGAGAAGATTGCAGACAGAAAGCTTGTTTGGCCCTTTTTTTCTTTGCAATGGTGTGGAGACAATCAAGCCCGTGAATATAGAATGTGTGAACCAGGAAACAACATTCAACTCTGATTCATCAGTAAGAAGAAACATTTTATTCACAGGTACTGTAAAAGTAAAACACAAGCTGCCGTATCATACATTTATATACACAGGGTTTGAAAATCCTATACAAAAACAAAGATATCCGAAAATATGGGTTTTGATATGAAATATGACCTCACATATAATTTCTTGGAAAAAAGGTCTTGGTTTGGTAATAGTTATTTCATTTATGAGCCTTACCCCACATAAGTGAAAATTGAAGTTATTGTAAAAAATTAGAATGGTAAAAATGGAGTAGAAATTATTCTTAAAAAATGATTAAAAAACCTCATGCAGCATCTTCAGAGAGGCCCTGAGAGAGTACATCAAGAAAACAAAGTCATATTTGTAACAGATATAGAAATCAAACATATTAAAATACAACAAAGCCAGTTTGTTTTACTCAACAATCATTTTCCCGATCATCTTTGTTCTCTCAGTGTCAGCTGTTTGATTCATAACAAGCACATTCTGGCAGCTACAAAGAGCTGATATGATTGATTTTCCTAAACCATGTCACGATCATTTCCTATTATTCACTGCATCATTTAACAGGAAACTAACAATTCTTGAGTCTACGAGTCTGGATCACCTTTGTTGATTTGAATATAAAAAAAAAAATGAAAAAACAGGGGACAAAAGAGGCCAAACTGTGTTGCTGCCCTCAAGTCAGCATTGAGGTTCTTACAGTAGTTGCAGTAAATGTATTGGAATGCATAGAGCTGAGGCTTGGTAGCACTTGAAAAAGTGTTGTATAAGAGGCCAGTAGACTTGTGCTATTTCATCTGTTCCTCTTTGTTTTACAGTGTATAGATAGCACCCAGTACGAGTCCTTTCGGAGAGAAATTTGTCTCACTGACGAGCACTGCTATCAGTGTATCCAGTCACCATGCAATCCTCACAGGCTAGTGTAACAGGGAAGGTTAAGTCTCTCAGAGTTGCTTGACCACATATTGTATTGAGGCACCAGAGTGAGTGGCTGAATCAAGAATAATCACTATCCATCACAGTGGCCCTCTGATTGATATGTTGTGGCGTAATCTCTCATTTTCAGTGAGATAAACACGGGCAGGGACAGCTTGAATAAGCCTTCCTTCCCCCCCAACATAACTGCTGCTCTACCTTAGTGCATCCACTGAGACCAATTTCGATCAAGGCAACTGGAGAGAAAAACATTCACTCAACCCTGCTAGCTTTCACAGGCCAGCTGGCAGGCATTGAGTGACAACAGCAAATGCAGTCCTTGATGAGATAACATAGTCCAGTTTGAAAATCTAGAAAAACTACAGAACCAGAGAGTTAAAATAAGGCGCAAGAGGCTGAATGAACATGGATAAAATGCTGACTAAGGTTTGAAAAAAGAGAAAAGGCAAAGTCCGGGAGCGCAATAACATTAGCTTATTGCTTTTTTCTTTTTTCTTCTTTATTTTTTAACCTTGAAAGGATATTTGTACACATCACATAATCATATAAATACACTATACAATGCAATATAAAATATTTTTCTTAAAAGCAATATGTTCAGGGTTTGCAAAGGTATGCGTAGGATACCAGCACCGTATGAAAAATAATGACTCAAAACAAAACGATACAAAAGGCACTTCCAGGTGTTGTTCATTGACTCTTGAGTAAGTGAGGCCACTGCATTGGTGCTCACGTTTAATTTCTCTGCCATTAAAACATGTCCCGAACAACGAGGCACTGTAGCTGGGTGGTTAATATTTCCTCTGTTTTCATGCGAAGATCCACTCTCGTCTCATCTCTGTCACTTGTTGTTCCTCATTCCAGTGATATCTAAAGACCGAATGCTACATTTAATCATCCTTTTGTTCTCTCACTTGCTCACTTCTCCAACTCGACTTTCTTTTGTCCTCAGACTTCGACTTCACGCAGTCCCTCCTGAGCACCAGATTTTGGCATGCTGATGTCAAAGCAGGTCACCATCATGACACGGGACTTGCATAGATTGACACAGAACTCCAGTTCTTCTGTGGCCTGTGCCAAGGCCTCCAGGTACTCTGGAGACTCTTTATCCAAATTCTGGTCCACTTCAACTGTTAGAAAAGGGGAAATTTAATGTTTGGTTAAATGGTTTGTCATCAAATATCTTTTACATTTTAGATATGAACTTACAGTAAAAGAACATTTTGCAGTCACTTACACTCTCCCATCCACTTGCTGGGGTCCATCATCAGTCGGGCCTTGGTGTCTTCAAGCTCCTCCATTAACACCTCGTACTTTGCCCTCAGTTCCCTCACTTGCTGTTGCCTTCTCTCCAGCATCTTCAGCTTACTGTTAAAATACAGCAGGCCCTGAGAGAAAAGGAGAGGTGTTTGATTACAGTTACTTCAAAAGTTCAGTTGACCTAAGTTGCTGAAAGTATAAAGTCAAAAAAGTTGAAACTGGCACAGCAAGTACAATCAATTAAAACAGTCTTTTAAGTCTAAGAAGCCAAGTTCTGCTCTAAATAAAAAGAGAAAAAAATTGTTTAGGTTTTGTGATGTAAAAAATGATGTTTTCTCCACTGTGGGGTGAATAATAAACATGGTAATGTAACTACCGTAATACAGCCCGTGTTGCTAATAACGAAACCTCAGTCGCCCCGAATATTAACTCACCTTGTCAACATCCTGGAATGGTTGCTGAAGACAAGATTGGGGTAAACAGATACAACAAGTTAGAATGTTCAAAGAAGACAGCATATGAAGAGAATGAATAGCATATGAAAACAGTATCTTAATATACAGTAGACACACACTGTAGACACAAGCTACTGATGCACATGCACAAGACTCCACTGCTAATTTTGAAATAGTAAAAAGCAATTTCGTCATTCAGGCAGTGATGGCTGGTAGAGAAAAATCTAAGATCATTTTTTTCCTAATTGAAAGTAAATCAAACCACCGTGAAGCTGATTTAATATCGTCTCTCAACAAATCCCTGTCTGGCTGCAGCAAACTTGTGGGAGCAGTTAATGATCCACAGAAGAGGAGTCGGCTATAAAAAGCGATCAGGCGTCCAGTGATGAGTGCTAGCGCTGAGCTGATTTGGGCTGGTGTTGGGCGCCCCTGCATTCATCACACATTCTTTGAACGGTCTTCTCGCATCATCTTTTTCATTTTACTCCCCCAACACATCACCATCGTCAGCAGTAAGCCGAGTCATCACTCATTTCTAAACCAATTAACCCTCGTCAGTAATTGCCTCCTGAACTCTTGACATTCTTTAGGAACGCTGCCAAAATACCAAGCTCTGGGAATCTGAACGCAGACATTTAAACTCCGGGATTTGCCACTGAGCTGACTGAAGGTCAGACGTCTGAGACATAGCATTACTGTCTTGTTCTTTAAAAGGAAACTGGGAAGAAGTGAGCTAAGACATTCCCACAGTGCAAGTCAATGTGACACGTCTTGAGCGTGCATGGCATCAATGTCGCACATGCAAAATACGGCTGAGGCTTAGCAAGAAGAGATTTAACGAGACCTTGACCCAGACAAAACATTATCTTAAACGAGTTCAGCAAGCTGTACCACCATGTAAAACAAGTCAGGAGTGACCCTCTGCTCACCTCTGTGCTTTCCTCCAGACGCCGCCTCTGGAGCCGCTCCACATCATCGATCTCATACACCTTAATCTCAAAAGGCTCCTTTAGAGGCCCTGACATAGGTGGCAAGTCCACCCACTGGCCTGCTGTGGCCGCCTTCTTCCCCAAGGAAGAGGAGTCTGGCAGGGGTGCCGGGATGAGCCGTCTTCGCTGGAAGCCTACAAAGTCAGAAAGGCACCAGTTGCATTGGTGACACACAATAGTTGTATTTGCTGGGATTTATGAGTAAATATATGTATGAGTCTCACTCTGAGATATAAAGGGATGAGAGGCCTTACAGAGGCTGGCAGAGTTGTGGTGATTGCATATTTATGAGGGTTTCAGGGTTAGCTATTCTGTAGATACACAGCCCAATAATTCAAAAGGTTGGTTTAACGCACATGAATTCAAATGGTTTTTTATATATATATATATATATATATACACACACACACAGGGCTACAAAAAACTGAATCAGGTCACTGCTGTTCATGTTCAATTCATCTTATTTGATCATCACACAGTTCGAAGTCGTCTTGTTTGAAACATTCATTATCATTTCCCCATATATGTATGAATAATGTATTCTGCTGATTCAGGAGGAGAGAAAATCCAATGAAACACCAATCCGTGGATGTAATGAGAATGGATTCATAAAGTTAGAGCCGCTGTAAGGCTAATTTCCTTTGAGAGGGCATTCATTTCTGGATGCTATTTCAATATGTGGAACTTCACGGGCAAGCACCGTTTGATAGATCTCACATACAGTACACTGCTATTATCAGTATAATATGTGTGAATATTACCTGCATTGATACGTGTAAAAGCCTAAAACCCAAATTAGTTTCTCACCATTTGCTCTCTTCTTGGGATACTTGGAGCTCCTTGTTCTGCCTGAAGATGACATGCCGCTCTCGCTCATGGAGTCGTGGGTAGAGGAAGCGCTGCCTGTGGCTTCACTGTCACGGATCATGCTTTCATATCCGCTGCTGCCACCACTGTGGTAGAACAGAGCTGTGCGGCCCATAGCTGGGGGCAGCTCCCCGCTCAACACACTACTGTTGTCACTGCCATGGCCGCTGCTGTAGCGTTGAGGCCGCCTGGGTGCTGTAATCTTGCTGTACGGAGAGGGCAGCATGGCTACGGGGGATTTGTCATCACTCACATTCACACCGCTGTCATTCCCGCTGTCTGAATCTCCTGAACCTCTCAGATGTTTGCCTGATAGGTTGCCTGTCGCCAGTTCGCTCACACGGCTGTTGGCAGCCCTCATGGCCTGCTTCGTGCCCATGATGGTTCCTCTCCCAGGCTTACTGGTGACAGCAGCAGTGGTTCGAGGAGCTGATGTCCGTCCTGATGGCGGGAGGTTGGCATTGGTATTTCTGGTCACGGGGGTGGCCAAAGATTTGGTGGAGGAGCTTAGGCCCTTGGAGTTGTTGACTGAGAGTGAGCGTGCCTTACTACCATTGACTGCTCCTAATGCTCTGGGATTTACAGAGGCTTTTACTTGACCAAGTTTGCCAATACTGCCTCCACTTGGGGATGATGGGCAGGTAGCTATAGGAGAGCTGGATGAATTAGGAATACCAAATCTCGGAATGGTCCTGCTGGATTTGCTACTGCTGCTTCCCAGACTTGCCCCACTATTCTCCCTACTAAGCGCGGGTCTGGAACCCAATAAGGACAGGCTTTCACACCTTTCCAGGGACATTTGACTTCCATAATGCTGCCCAGCCTCTCCTCTCGGCCCTCTGGCCTTCAGGCTGGAGGTAACTTTGGCTGTGTTGAGGCTAGAGGTTTTGAAACTGGTAGAGTCCGCTCTGTGGCGTACCTCAAGCTCATCCTCTGATACAGCTGCCCTTGCCCCAAAGGCCCTTCCTGCTTCCCCATATGCTGACTTTAAGGCACTTTGGGGCAGCAGGATCTTAGTCTTGTGGTCAAGACTGGACTTTCGCACTGGAGGAGGGGGAGGTGAAGTGCAACCTGGTTTAGGGAGATTGCTCGTTTTCTGTGAGTTAGCCTTGTTGTTTTTCCCCAGGGAGGAGTATTTAAGGCTTGTGGTAGAAGCAGTAATATTTTGGGTTCCCTTATAGTCTGTGGAGGAATGGATGACGGGCACTGTTCCCAGGGTGGTGGCACCTCGTCTCAGCTGAGGCATTTTGCTGGGTGGATTCTTACTGGCTGACTTCTCACAGCCATCGACCACCCTCTGGGATGAGGTAGACCCCTGCACCTTGGGTGGGCGAGGTACACTGTTGCTGTTGTTGGATGTTTTGCTGGAAGGGATGCCACTGGGGGGATTTCGGAGAAATTTGCTGGTGCTGCTTGAGTCGGAAAACTGAGGCTCTGTGTGGTTGTCAACACGCTGCCAAGGATCCTCCTTCTTAGCCTCTTGCCTTGGTGGCTCTCTACTGCTGCTGCTGCTACTGCTACTACTATGAGAGATGGATGAGGTAGGTTTTATCTTCCTGGGAAGACTGGAGTGGACAATGGAGCGGCCCTGTGGAAGTTGAGAGGAGCTAAGTGAGTGAGCTTTAGTTATTTTGGATGTCAATCTGAGGGAGCTTTTGGCTGATTCCGGAGATGCAGGGCACTTTGTCAAGGATAGTTTACTTGACACGGCACTATCGCTGTCTAATTCCGAAAAACTAAATCCACTGTCATTTAAGGAGTTCTTGGCATCTCTTGGAGAGGACACACAGTGGAACATATCCAGGGAGTCAAAGTAAAAGGCAGCCTCTGGTCCCATGTGTTTGGCCTGTGGAAGGAAGACGTCTGTGGAATGAGCCCCTTCACTCTCCAAGGTGCAGACACTAACCTCACTCAACCAAGAGCTGATAGATGAACCCCTACTATCTATACACTCCGCTGCTCCTTCCTGGAGGGGTGTGACAACTGCGATGTTCACCTCTGATCCTCCCACAGCCGACGTGTAGGCGTCAAATTCATCATTGATGCTGCTGATGATGCTGACAGGTCGGGAACCAGAGGCCAGGGCCTGAAGGGAGCAGTCACTGTTAAAGCTGATAATGCTGGATGGCCGACCATTGTCTACAAAACCGCCAACAGACAGCTCCTCCACCACAGTGAAGACCAGCTCATCCTCTCCATTCAGCTCCACAGGCTGCTGCAAGGTCACAGTGGCTCTAAGGATGTCCCGATCCAGACATCTTTCCCTCAAGGTAGATCGCACCTGGCACACCTCCACCGGAGCTCTGAGCAGAGGGGAAGTGTAAGGATCCCTCCTTTTCACAGCCTGGTGGCTCATTCCTACAGGAGGCATTCTGGTGCTGGATCTTTCTTCATTGCCAGTATTTTCCTTGCTGGAGTCTCTCTGCTGGGAAGGCGGTGGGGCTGGCTTGGGCAAAGCTTTCTTGTTGAAGTACACCTTCTCCCTCACCACAGGCTCAGAATTAGGCCCTGGGGCAGTTGCTAGTTTGTTAGGGCTAACTCTGCTTTCTGAAACCAAGGCTTTCTCACCATCAGCGCTGGTTCTGTCTGATGGTATACATTGCGTATTGGCATTGTCCAGTTTAGATTTAGTGGTGGGACTGCAAATCGGTTGTGTGGAAACAGATTTAGGGGATTGCTTGGGTGAGGTGCCCTCTTGGGTGTCGGAAATATTTGCAACAGTCTTTGGTGAAATGGAGCCTTGGCTCTCAGATATGTCGGTCTTGGGGCTAGCCTGGCCTCGCTTGCCCTCTCCAACAAAGGCAGTGGGTTCTTCACTGCCATCTATACACTCCAGCCTCTCCTGCAGCTCAGCAAATGTGTTGCATTTAAAGAACTGGTCTCTCTCCATAGGGCCCTCTTTTGCAGATTTCTTTCTGTTCAGGGAGGGGATGATTGGAACAAAGGCAGGTGGGCCTTCATTGTCACTAAGCTCCCTGTCCGAGATTGCAGTTCCCCCAGGGCCCACATAAATGACAGTGTCACAAGACTGTTCACTACTGGATGAGTAGTCTGGGTCACTGAGCATGGAGGGCAGATCTGGGTCGAGGGCTACTGTCCGAGGGTGGAACGGCCTGAGGTGGGGCGGCCGGCGGATCCTCCCTTCCTCACAGGAACTTTCCCCTCCAGATGAACTGGATGCATACTGAAAAGCAGAGTTAAAGCAGAAAAGATTTAACAGAAAAGGTTTAAAAATGATCTCATTAGGGTGATGACAGTAATGTGATTCTATCTTACAATATTAATGTAACAATCTTTTTTTTTTTTTTTTGCAAAACCATTTTAATCTTATCATTTCTAGTAGATTCATTTCATAGTGAAATTTCATTGTGAAAATCAATCGTAGGGCAAATATTAATTCCTATGACATTACCAGTCGATATTTATCTAAAGGTTGAAAGTGCACATCAATAGCACACAGAAATTAATGTCAATAATACAAATTGCTGTATGTGGACTGCATTATAATCATGCCTGTGACCAATACCAAATAAATACATGCTGTCATTCCACCTAATTATCTGGAGCATATATTTCTCTAATCCGAGGGAATGCATTACACACTTCCTTGAGCAGTGGTATTGATTACATGATTATGCGTTGAGGAGCCGAGAAAAACTAGCTCTGAGTTACTGCACTAATAATCTTTCATTTGCAGAAGCATTCACACATTCATTTGCTTAATAGCTCCAAAATTACAGGAGGAAGAAAGATTTAGGGACGTGAGTCGTGGCATGAAATATGATGAATGCAATCAGAGTTGCACATGCACATTAGGAATGTAATTGCTGTAATAGCAACACTTAAATATAATGTTAAAATTAACAATTACTCTGCATTTACAAACAATGAACAACATTAAATGTAACACAGTTGATGCAGGAGTATTCATTTAAGTTGCTAAATGCCTACTTGTCAGAATGTAGCACTGGATATTAATTTACTACTTATTTAACAGTTTATTACTGCATATGTTTAACCATATTCATAAACCATAAACAAACCATAAGTAGTTTGTCAGTGTACCTTAGATTTCTTCTTCCTCATGCGATGGATGCGGGATGCCAGTTGGATCGTGGTGAGTGAGTCAGCGTAGTTGGCGGGGGAATCGGAGATGTGGGCGATCATGGTGGTTCTACAGTTGATGTTGCCAAGGGACTCCCTCAACAACATTGTCAGTTTGCTGTCCCTACATGGTGCATTTACATTGTTGTTAGCAAACGGCAAGGTAATATTTAAAAGGGACAATAAAAGGTAGCTGACATGATTCCAGGAAGAGCCATTTTGAATTCTCTGAGCTGACAATTACTTCTGCGACGAGTCATTAATCTCTTCATACCTGTGTAACTATAATATAATCTTGTGCAACACTAGCGAAAGCTATTATACGAGGCTAACTAAACTAAATAAACTGTCACACAGCAAACATGTAAGCCTGACGACACATGCAGCAACCTGCCTGAGACTATTACTTATAGACACAACTTCACAGAAGCTAAAACACAGTAAAATAAAGGCAGTAAAACTAATGGTGGTTTTCTTACCTGTAAGGTACATGTTTTGCTCCATTTGCCAAAGCCATGATGACATTTCCCAGTGCATTTAGAGACAGACACAAGCCTCCCCCTCCGTCTCTGCTTTTACTCAGGACTTTTTCACAGCTACCCAGGTCGATGAGGTGCAGCCTGCTCCGTCCGCCTGACACTGTGCCAACAACAGAAGAAGAACCAGGTGAGCACAGCCCAGACACTCCCTCTCTGAAGTCAGTTCCTCACGCACAGTGCCATGATGACAGGAGTGGCACAGCTCAGCCCAGACAAGACGGTTGTTTGTTAGAACTGTATGATTTATTTATGAGTAAGATTCCCACACTGAAGTAATCCAAATTGCAGCCTGACTGGTGAACATCTAGCAGATGTGTAACCAATGGTAACAAGGAGGCACGAATACATTCTCCTTCTACTGATTTAAAATACAGCAAGAGGGAATCGGCTGTCATTGTAAAAATCACAGGGCTACACATTGTTATGTGGGTGACTGATGTAATTGCTACTGTAGCAGCAACACATTAAACTCCTGTCAGCAGGGCTTCAAATCTTCATTCACTCTTGATCAAAGCATAATACATGCATACAAACACATTTCTGTCTTGCAGAGACCAAAACCAATTCATTCATTAACACAGCAAATAAGGGACTTGTCTGATGTTCCATTCACACGTATACTTTTCTGCAATCTAGCTCACCAAATAAAACACCTTATGATTATTCAGTGTGAAAATGAGGTCACCTTTGAATAGCTATAATTAGAGGACATGTTCAAATAAATAATACTGCTCTTGAACTCATTTGCAGCACACATGCTAGAAGATTTGTGTAGAAGCATTGGGAAATTGAACAATGACCATGTAAGTGTATTGCATAAATGCGAGGTGGCAACTTGTTGGAACACTGCTAGAGTTGTAGATCAAGTAATCTAATGGTACTGACTTCCTCCCTTGCCGCTCTTCTCCATGCGGTACTGGTAAATGTGCAGCGTGAACAGCATGTGGGAGTTGCGGCGCTCCTCCTCCTCCACGTTGGGTCTGCTGGTGCTGCGTGCGGCGATGGCAGCATCCAGGAAGAGGGCAGCTTTCTCAGATGTCGGGGCACGTAGCTCACTCTGATTCTGAAGCTGTGGGGGGAGGAAGAGACAGAGAACAGGGTTAGGGTGAGCAAAGGAGACCACATAGGGCTTGAGAACGAGCACAGATGTGAAAAGGCTACTGGAGGAGAGAAGGAAGAGAGAGAGAGGAGAGCCAGTTAATTGGAGCCCGGAACACATTTCTTGCCCATTAGACTGAGTCTCGGGGGCGATTAAAACAGCAGATATGCACACGGGAGGGAGGAGGATTAGGAGAGGTAATGGTGGAGCAGGAGGCAGGGGGCACTTCCCTCACCATGGATGTGATGATGGTTGCGGTGAGATACAGTAAGAGAGGAGGGGAAAGAGAAAAGAAGAGAGAGAGAGAGAAGGCAGGGGGCATCATGAAGGGAGCCCACACGTGGCTGTTGAGAAAAAGAGCAAGACGGAGCTTCACAGAACTGCACAGCCTTTGAAGTCAGAGTCCATACAGCTCCCCAAAAAACAACATCTGACAGCAACACCTGTGAGTGCCTTCAAACCTACAGTCTTCCACCATCCCCCAATAGCACTTCTATTGTGCTGAAGAGGGCTAGCGCTAACACACGGGTAATAGATGCTGATGGATGCTGACAGGAGAGTCAATACAAAGGTAAGAAGAAAGCCATCAATACCACAGATGGGTTTGGTGGAGACAAAAGCAAGGATTTGAGAGGCGGGTAGGATAGAGCGAGGCGGACTGGGAAGTCCTGAGAGATATAAAACATACACACACATAGAAGAAAAAGTTGAAAAATTTAGCGAGAGGAAGAGATAGATCATAGACAGGAAAAGATCAATACTCAGACAGACTAAGACTGTATAACCCACAGAGAGAATGAAAGGATCATTGCACAAAGACAGAGTGGAGAGGTTGAATGCCTCTCACCTGAGTGCCACAGATGGGATCCTCTCTCAGATGGATGCCTGGGGACTGCCCCTCCTGCAGGCTTCCGGTGGACACCTCAGACAGCAAGTCCTTCAGCTCCTCATCTTTCCCAAAGATTTCCACCGCAGACACCCGGACAGAGAAGCGTGTGCCCGTCTTCTCTTTGCGCTCATTGATGAGCTTGAACAGCCAGGAAATGGCACAAGGCACAATGCCTAGGCTCTGAGTGGAGCTGTCTTTGCCAATCATGGTGTATGTCTTGCCTGGGTACATGTGAAAGAGAGAAGGGGGGGGGGGGGGGAGATGAAAATATTGCCTTGTGTCTGAAAGCCAGCTACACTCACTATTTGCTCAAACTAAAATGACTTCTTTCATCAAGCTGTCTGGAGTGGGCAGGAAGTTGTCGAACAAATAGACACCAACATTGGATATTTTCTGAGGGTTACTGTGTTTAACAACTGTGGATGAAAAAAATTAACAATAGCTGATGTGAGGCTTATGTCCAGGAGGTAATATCCAGTACATGCAAAATAAAAAACTCTAATCCAAGGACCCATTCCAGAAGCAGTAATTCTGTGGAGAATTATACCTGGTGGAAACAGCAGCACGCAGAGAGCAAGCCCTTCAGCCTAAGAGCCCAGGCCAATTACTAAGATTTTAATTACAGACTGAGCCCTGAAGCCTGGATGCAGCACTTTTCCCCTCACCCTCCTCCACAGACTCACTAACCATTCTTTCCTCCACTCTCCAATTCCTTGACTCACCCCAGTGCACCACTAAGCCAATTGTGGACATCAAGTGCTACTAACAAAGAGCAATGACAATTTTCTTCACCTAACAAAGGCTCTTGTCTAATCTCTTGCCAGTGGAGGAGCTTACCGAGCTTGACTTGGCCGAAGCAGAAGATGCAGCCGTCTGCACCGTTCACCACAGACTGGATGACCTCGGCTACCGTCCCTGAGCACACCTCAGCCTGTGGAGAAACACACAGAGAGACAAGCCCCCTCACAGTCAATTCAGCCACATCTAAGAAATACTCTCACACAGGCACAGCACAATGAATCCAAAACAATATCCTATAAACTAAACAATGATTTGGCATTAGTTATACCAAAATCACATTATTGGTTTCAGTATTTTTCATCACTCAAGAGCATGTGTGTGTGTGTGTGTGTGTGTGTGTGTGTGTGTGTGTGTGTG
>NW_022280037.1:3690779-3724101 GCF_004355925.1 Anarrhichthys ocellatus | reverse complement strand
TTGTGTGTGCTGCAACGCGTGGCTCATTTTTGCAATCTGTTTCAGCATGGGTCCTCTGGGGCAAGGCCCCTGCAGCAGAGGCCCCTTCCCATACATCACACTGCAAACAAGGCCTCTAACAGCAGAACAGCTTGCTGTTACTGTTAGCCACCAGCAGCGCTGTCCCAGCGGCACAATCTCGCAGCTTGGCCTCAGCTCTGCAACAGCAACATTTAGGCTTTAGCAGCAACTTACTTAGGAAAATACTTGCTCCTATTAGGTGGTTTGATAGAAGATCTAAGGCTCTCTTCGCTACAGAGACACAATACTCTCTCATCTGCTCTCTTAGCTGTTTAGAGTTTACTGCACCACGGGGAATAAAATACTGGACCTCGGATTTTTTAGGTAGAAATAAAGATCCAGTCATTCCATTAAAAGACTATGGTGTAAGACTAAGCTGCGGAGAGAGAGCAGAACCGGTCTGCTCCCAAGTCAGTATATAGTAAACATGTATCTGACCTTTGTCTTTGATCTCAGTGGGTATGCCTGCTGTGGGCTGCAGAGGGCTGAGGTTACATATAGCTGTTCTATGAAAGGAGAGGTTGGATATAACTGTGGTGGATTCAAATCATTCCCCAGAGGGCTTAAAAGGCCCAGCTGTTAGGCCCACACTGGTAAGAATGCCCTCTGACCCAAGACAGGCATTTTTTCTCTAAGCCCTTGGCCACACCCTGCCAGCATGAAGACATCCATTTGCCCTTGAGAGGCTCAATTCCCACACAACACCTTAAAAAAAACACAGATGTCGTACACACCCACACAAACACACATGTAGTACACAACCCCTGCCGGCCCTTACTTGTGAGGCATCCTGGGTAAAAACAGCATCGAAGGCGAATATCTTTGGGACGGCCACAGTGGCAGATCTCCTGTGTCCTGAACTGGAGTGTGGGCTGGATGCTGGGTCGTAGAGCGTCAGCTGCTTTTTCCTGCTGTCCACTTTCAAGAAGGACTGTGACTCTGAAGAGTCTGCAGTCTCCAGAGATGGACAGATACGCATCATCACTTTCACCTAAACCACAGAGTGAGACAGATAAGCAAAAAAGAAAAAGGAAACAAAAGTGTGGATTAGAAAGTGAGAAGGCATAAAACATGGGAAAATGTGCAGACGGACTCAGCAGAGAGAAGTAAGAATGCATTTTCCGGGTTCAGCACAGAGAAGGGAAAAATCTCAGGCTAAGCTTAAAATATTTTACTAACAGTGCACTATCAGAGGAAAGAGGAGAAATGTACAGTAGGAATATAGGTTTTAGGCAGGGCCAGATCATGGTGCCGTGGGACCCTATAACCACCCAGGGGCCTAGTGCTGTGTGCACTGAGGGCCCTGGACTTCCCCTAGGCATCGTGCACGACCTCAGGCTTGGTGGCACTGGCCCCTCCTGCCCAGTCCATAAGCAGGCATGGTTACAGGTAACCAAACAGAGCCTGGCTCAGCATTGTGCATTAACATCACATCCACCATGTCAGAGTTGATGGACATCGACAGTTGCCATGGAAATACTCAGTCTCACATTGACTGGGGAACCCGATGGGTCAACACATCGCCTAATGGTGTCAGTGAAAGGCAGCAAGGAGCGTATTGAAAGTCGCAGCAGAAAGTGGTGGAAATGAATGCGTGCGAAGCGCCACGCTGGGGGATTATCCCTCTAGCGGGATTGTTTTTCTGGACAAGGAGCTGCTCACCAGCATGGGAGTGCGGGAGCATATGGCCCCCCCTCGTATTCCACCTACTCACTCTTCCTCCTTCTCCTCTCCCTCCCCTCTGTTGCCTGGAAAATGGCAGATCCACATGAAGAGCCTCAAAACCTACCCTGTTGCATTCTGGGGCTTGACATTCATAAAGTGACCTGACAGTCTAAAACGCATTCCACAGGTCACAGTACATGCTCATCATGCACGCATGTTACGCTAAAAAGGATGCCGGCTCGTATCTGAAAGTGTTCGGCACTGCTCTGACAAGCCCACTCGTGTCTAACGTCATTGCCATGGTTACAGAAGTGAGGTCATTCTGCCAGTTGTGTAGAGTGGCACCTCTTACTAACAATAGAATTTAAATTTCACCATTTCCTGCCTCTACCATGCTGTACTGTGTGTGTGGTCTGTGCGGGTGTGGTCTCGCTTGTGCATGTCAGACTGTTTGACACCTCCTTTTACAATCCCCTTCTTTTGTGATTCTACAATCTGACGGTCAGAAATACCCCTCTACTATATCCCCAAAGTCACGGCAGAAATATATCTGTGACTGACGGGAGACATAAACGGCTCTTGGGATATGAATAGCAGTCTTTTGGAGTCCCTGTCAGCCCCCTGAGTGTTTAGTGTTACGCCTGGCATAATAGCAGTATAGCTGTACAGTTTCTATATCCTACACGTATATGTGATAGGGAACTCAATCCGGAGCCATTTCAAAGCTTCTTGAAAAAGTACCCATGATGCTTCTCAGGCATTGAAATAAAAACCTTAGAATAAAGCTAACTCTCCCTTCCCTTTTTGACAGAGGACTATTTCACTCAGCCTGGGACTCTCCATCTTCTTCACGCCTACACAAAAGGCCCATTCTTCCCACGACTAGAATATAAATATTGCTACAGACTCGGGCTCCAGCATTCTGAAACAATGTCACTGGAAATCCCTTTCTTTCAATGAGTGAATTCATCTTGCATTCTGCAGGCCAAGTGCAAACTGCCTTTGTACTCCGCAGGGGGCTGTTATCGTGATTGACATGTGCATATGTTGAGTAAATTACATTTGCTATGACATTTAAACTGGGCTTCCACACATGACTGCTGAGTCTCTGTCTACAAGACAGAGGCTACCAGGCGAGCTAATGTCTCAGTTTTATTTATGTTGGCAGGGATCAGATACTGGAGGCCACAGAGGATTGGCTACAGTATTTTCACACCTCGGACTCCGTGCTAATGGCCCTGTTTCCCTGTCCCTTGATCCCCCACAAAATCCATTAGTGTGGCTTGGCATTCCTCCACCCACTCAACTGTCTATGCCTGAAACAACTGTGTCTTGGTGGAAAAGTGGAAGTGACCCACATACGGTTGATGGAAAGAAGACATTCACCTAAATCTTAGGTTGAATATGAAACAGATGCAGGCGTAATCAAAAACATGTAGGCTGCTGAAAATGTTATTGAAACTGTGATTCAACAAGCAAAGGAGAGACAGAGACAAATGATCAAAGCACTTTGATGCATTTGCTTTACAATAAGAAAACCTGAAAATCTGGCCTGACAGGCTTGGAACAATGTCATAAATCTTGATTTCCCCTTTAAAACCAGCCCCTTTAGCTGCACAGATGTATAGTATACCTCAGGTCTGGGCTTGAGGAGGCTTGTTAATAACATGTTTTTTATGAAGTCCTTGTGTCAGTGGGAGATTTACAATATGTGGCAAAATCTCAACCGTCTGGATACCTGGCAACAGAAGCGAGCACTTCCTATCCAGGTGGGATCTAATCTTGTTGGGGGACTTCTTCTGCTTTAGAAATACAGGACGCCAGCTCAGACAAACAATACCCGATAAACCACAAAGGAAGAGCGATGTGTTTATACAGCTTTGTTTAATGACTGTCCTATTGCTGCCAGCCTGACTTTCATCAGCGCACACTGTACCTAACATGGAATTAGAAATCTTGCTGTTCAACGTGACCGCAGATTTGTGGATTATAGTTTTGCTGTCTTTCTGTATTCAGACGGAGGAACGCTGGTCTCACAAACTGCATGAATTCATAACATTCCAGGAGGCTTATCTGACTACATCTGCATGGACTGGACCAGACGGCACGCTGCCTGTGGACCAGTGTGTCGCCACCCTGCATTCCCCCCTTCAAATGGGGGTTTGTGTGTGTGTGTGTGTGTGTGTGTGTGTGTGGCATTCAGCTTTGAGTACACTGATACAGGTCTGTTCTCACCTTTCCCATCCCTGGGTTCTCTTTCCCTTTGGACACGGCTCGGAGCAGGCATGGCGGGGCAGGGGGCGGCGAGACCTGCAAGATGCCACTGAAGTTGGTGGGGTAAATGGAGGGCTCCTGTGGGTGGAGCAGTGAGGGCTGGTGCTTCTTCCGCTTAGAGGACAGATTCAGCTTCTGAGCGGCCCTGGAAAAAAACAACAACAAAACGCCTTGAGGTTGAAGTTAAACTTTAAAAAAAAAAAAAAAACACCATTCCATACAGTTCGTTCATAAGCAAATCATTATTTTCTCATGTAATATTTTGTACCCAGCCAAGAGCTTTTGTAAGGGTGCTGCAAAGCCTTTAGAAATCCCCCACTGAAACTGTAACATAAAGGTCAACAAGCTCCTTTTAGTTTCCCTAAAGAAAACAAAGTCGGCAGGAGAGCTACGCAGTGCCACCACTCCCGACTATTCCCAACTGCTCTTTCTTCCAACTCCCACCTCAAACTCCCCTACCAAGAAAAATAATGCTTCAGCCCTCCACTTCAACTAGAGCACTAGAGTGCTCTTATACCTCGATTTTTGCAACAGAAACTGCAAATCCATTACGATAAATGATTACCAGGCAACTCTCTTTGCCTGTAAGGGATCAAACATAGGCTGTCATAGCAGGAAGGCATGGTATACTCATGCCTTCATCTTGATCAAACACAAAACAATTGTTATAGACATGACAGGCGAAGACTACTAACACACTGCCCTCTGGGATACAGTCATGTCTATCTCTGTTACTAAAGCTGAGCAATTATAAGAGAGTGTTCACCCATCATTGAAGTCAAAGCTGGAGCATGTACTGTTGGGAGTGTTGATCATTTAAATTAGACAATAAACTGGCCAACACCAGCAGTTGAGAGGCAGGTTGGTAAACCCAACGTCTACTTTCCTTGAGCAGTTCTGCTGTGCTGGCATCTAACAGAACCCTCTTCTGTAACTGAATGCAGCTTTTTGACAGTCCTCTAATTAAAATTCACTGTCATCCTGTCCTCTTGTCTCCAAAAGTCAGTGCTAACGAGACATGTATTAGTCACAGGGCCAACTGAGTCTGGCACACACTTCTGATTAAACTCCTGTACCTCAAAGGACAGCATCAATATCTCTGCACCGCCTGCAGGAAATCAGGCCAGACTTAGAGTGGTTCCAGGCATGGCAGCGCCCTGGATCAGCTAACACCATTCCTCTGCTGGAAATTCAAGGTCAGGGAGGAAAGTAATACTCCAAGGAAATTCAAATGCACTCAAATGGTTTTCACTCGGGCAGTCGAATTTCAGAGCAATGCAGGGAAGACAAAGACGCCGTTGTCAACGTGAAGGTATGACTGGCACGGGGAATGAAAAACAATTTGGAGTGTGAGATTAAAAGATGACAAATCTGCAGAGCAAGGGATTTTAGGAGAAGTAGAAGAAGCAGAGCATGTGAAAGAGCAGAAAAGGGCAGAACCCTGTGTGTCCTGGTGAGCAGCAGTCTCCTAATGGGCCAGTCTGAGCTCATTAGTCCTGCTCTGGGCTCCTCCAGACAGGACTGGGTGGGCTGCTGCCAAAAACACAAACCCCCTTCCCTTACCTTTTCCTGCGTCCCGGAATGACAACAGGCCCCCGTAGTCTCCTCAACCCTCCCCTCTCTACTGTACGCCCCCTGCAGCGACAGCCCAAGAGCACGATCAGGGAACACACTGCCGCTGATGGAATAATTATTGCATCCAAGAGGGCTACAGGAGAAGGCTCTCCCCAGGGAGCTGCCTATGTGTGATAGCATGCAAGACGGATCGTGTGACTGGAAAAAAAAAAAGGGAGATGGAATAGATGAATGTGAGATGGAGAGAAAGGGGAAACTACACCAGGGTACACGTGGCTGTGTGAGACTGTGTGTGTGTGTGTGTGTGTGTATGCGCATTTATGAGAGGTATCCAAAACACATTCATTCAAGATAAATGTACCCCGTCTCTCCGTCTCTGTCTCTCACTCGGTCTCTCTCACCTCATTCTGTCTCTTCTCTCTTGCAGCGAAGAGATAAATCAAGCATCAAGCGTCACCACGAAGGGGGAAAAAAGAGGCTACTATCCTGTACTGATTTATAATTGCCTTGACCAGTGAGGAGCGCTCACAACCCAAAGCTGAGCTGGTAACCTTGAGGTTTATTTCACGCTGCACAATGACGACCAGCGCACGTGTTCTTCAATGGAAGGTGAGAAGAAGAAAAAAAAGGAGGATATTGCTGGATTTTTTTTTCACCACAACCAAAAGTACAAAGGGAAATTAATTGCTTGTCACTTTCTCTCTCTGTCCCTCCCTCCCTCCTTCTCTCTTCCTTCTCGCTGGCTTGCCCAACTACATGATCAGTCAATGGAAAATAGGCGGTGAGGACAGGCTCCCATTTCTTCGCCCCACAACAGCTTGTCCACCTGTTCACTCCCAATCTCCATGCTAATGAAGCCGTTTCCCTACACAAGTTAGTCTAAAGGAGCAACTGTGCCTCAGATATCAGTTAGTGTTCGGTTAGTACACAATATCCAAACACTGCATATGCTCTGCTGAGTGCTATACATATTACAGACTGAACCACAGGTTTGTTTGAACATGCACCAGAAAAAGAAAATGCTGCAATGGTGTACTTACAGCTCTTTCCAATCCATTATCTGGTTTATGCCTATAGTCAAAAGACAGACAACTGATAGAGTTCAACTTTGCCGTCCATATCTGTGTTGTCACTGTTCTCCATTACTTGCACATTTGACACGCCGGCCGAGAACAGAACGAGGCGGGGCTGCTCACTAGTCGGGGCACAGGGGTCCTCTTTGCTCCGATCGCAATCATCGAGGTTCCACTTGATTTCACAGCGGTTTGTAAGAAGCTGGGGGGGCTGAGGGAGAACCAGGAGGAGGAGGCGTGGGCGTCATAGTAACTAAATGGAACAAGCGGCAGGTGGGGGGGAGCGGAGGTCGGCAGACAGGATGAGTACCCTGCAGGAGGTTCACAGTGAGCAGTGCAGGTAGTCCAGAGAGCTTTGTAGGAGGAGGTAAGGAGAAGGTCAGGATGAGGAGGAGCACAGCCTCTGTTCGTACGCCGCTAAAGAACCTTGAACTCTTTCCATGCCTCTTCCACCAGAAAAAGTTCAGCGTCAGTTCAGAGATGCAAAAACCCAGCAAAAGCTTGCTCTCCAACTTTCCACTCCCTCTTTCACATCCAATTCTGCATTCATCCCACAGGCTGCATGGTTGTCTCTCATTTAGTAAATCCACTGTGCTGCGTCTGCTGTGAGTGGCTGCAGGTCCTGATGCCCAGGTCCTTCCCAGAGTCTCTGCTGGTTACAGGCAAGAGGAGGGGCAGAGAATAAGCACGCTTGGCTGAGCTGGAAGATTTCCTTGGGTGGCTGAGAATGAGGAGAATTCCTACTCCTGTTCCGCCTCTCGGTCCTTCTCCTGCTATCGGAGAAATGCTGGCAGCTGTCCTGCCGTGTCTCTCTCTCTCTCTCCCTGCTTCTCTCTCTCTCTCACACACACACACACTCCACTCCCTCCTCTCTCCCTGCCACCGTCCTCTCTCTCTCACACACACACACACACACACACACACACACTCCCTCCTCTCTCCCTGCCGCCCTCCTCTCTCTCGCTTTCTTTCCTCAGCCCAGCCCCTTTTCCCTCCGATTGCCAGACGAGGTGTCAGCGCTCGATTGCTGGCTGCTCGCGGCGCAATTTGTGAGTATTCTCTTTCTCTCTCTACCCGCGCACACACACACACACACTCTGTCTCACACAAGCCCCAACACACACACGTATGCCCCCCACCACACGTCACATGAATACTTAATGCATACAGGAGCCTTCTCTTCTTTTAGGGTCCCACACTTCAAACAGATTTGGTTAGTATGCCTACAGCGCATGCATGCATGAGCACGAGTGTGTACGTGTGTTTGTGCGGCTAGTGAGTGTACACTTGCACATTTGTATATTTTTTTTTTGCCTCTGTTGAGGGATGGAATTAGCCAGATGAATGAGAGTGTTATTAATCACAAGGAGTGGCACACAGATAAGGAAGGATATACTTAAGAGCAGAAAGATGGATTGCCTGAATGAGCGATGCTCTGATTCAATTGGAAAGCTGAGAGAGATTAAAAAAAAGAGTGAGCGCAAGGGAGAGAGGGGGAGAGGACAAACAATGAACAGATGACATCTTAGAAAGACAGAGTTATGCTGGCTAGTGAGAGAGAGTGCAGTCAGTCAATGGTCAAGGGTAAAAAGGGGAATGAAAGCATGCGAGTGGGCGAGCGCCGGGGCGAGAGTACCCTGTATTCCCTCGGCTGCCAATTTACCAGTAACCCCTCTCAGCCCCCGACCAGCCAGCCTTGTTTGAAAGGCTGCTGCTTTGGCTGCAGAGTGCCTACTACAACATATCGGCAGACAGAGTGGGTGTGAGACTTGCCAGATGAAAGAAAATTCAACACAAACCCACAGCCAGCGCTCTCTGCCTCTCGCCCTCTGACACAGTGCCCCCCGTATGAACTCTGCCGGTTTATACATTTTGGGGGCAAAAGAAAAAAGCAGAAAAATAAAACCCACCACTGCCTACCTATTTAGAGAGTACAGTATACTGTAGTAATGAAGCTGTTTGATATATCACATAACCTTTATCTCCCTCCTTGCCACAGCACGCTTACCTCAGATTTTCTGCAGTGTGTCCACATTAATTCGCCTGAGGTGGGCTTATTTTAAAGAGCAAGAACCGTCTCCTGAAGCTTTGCCACGTGCTACTTTTACACTGGATCCCTTTGAGCCATGACTAGCGACAGTCGATGAGTACGGGACAATACTAATGTGGACATTGGTCACCCTGACAGTGCAACCAGTCATTATTCTCACGCTCATTGCTGCCCTTATTGTGATTTCAAGTGTTATATATCAAAGGGACGTTATGATATGGAGCAGCCACAGTTGGAGTTGTCCTGATAGCCTTTCAGCTCCATCACTGTCTCCTTCTGAACAGACCTCTGGGACAGATAATGATTGTAATATATATATATATATATATAGATGAGCCAAAGCAAGACAGATGTAAAATCAAGTGTCATTTGGAATAAAAGGTCTCCTGGTTCCTTTGTTCAAGAAAGGACATTTCGATTCCATCCTTACCTATAAAGGGATTGACAGTGAGGGAGGAGGAGAGGAGGTCAATGACCGGAGAACAGGCAGGGTTTGCCCGCTGCTTCAGAAGATTCACTTTGGCCAGCTGTCAATAATCACTCCAGCCCTGTTTTCAAGCTCTGTCAAATTAACAAGAGAAATTCCTCTTCCCCAGAGAATCATTAGCTGGCGCATCCATTTGCTTGTTTGTGCACATTTGTCTCTGTTCTCCAGGCCGGCTGTACACCTCTTTAGGTTGCCCCTTTTCTGTGGCTAATTATCATGTTTGCCACATTTACTATCCTTGACATTTTCTTTCTGTGATTCTCCTTTATTTACCCTCTGCAGACAAGATGAGGCTACTCTGACCAGTCATGCAGGGATCAGATCAGTGGGTCCGATATCAGACTGCGTTACCTCCTACCTTCCCACAGTGAATCTGCTTCACACTGCTGCTGATTAGCAGGTCGGCATAGCTCTTCATGAATGGAGGTGGGAATACTGGGCTCCAGCCAGCCTCAACACCATGCAATGCTAATGACTACAGCACAATGAGTCATGCTGGCACGCTGCTGGAGACATTCAGAATGGATCACGGACTCGGTAGTAGAGGCATTTGTGAGATTTTTAGACCGGATGCTGCTTGAAGCCATGTTGTTGAGTGCTGGAGACACTGCCAAGTCCAAAATGCCATATCAGCAGATGGTCATGATTGATTGGGCTGGATGTGTGTTGGTCTATCAGGTGAGGCGCTATGTTTTTGAGTCATATAATAATAATAATAATCAATAGGAAACCTCCCCAGAGCTAAAATCAGTACACACTGTCTTATTGATGGGCTGCCCTTGACACGATCAAACAGCTCTGTGCCCCAAAGGTGTGTAGGGGGGATAACATAAATCTACCACCTGAGCCGTTAAAAGAAATCCAGACTTGGTTCAGTTAAATTAAGAGCAGCCTCCACAGTGCAGAAACACATTTCCGCATGATTCGCTAAATTTGGTTTGGATTAGCATCTCTGCGCTGGCCTCTCTGGCTGCGGTCCCAGGTTCACCCGCAGCCTGACCAAGCCACAGCTTAGCTTCAGTGGTGATTACGCGCCTATGACATCAGCATGTGAACACACACAGATTCATGTGGCGCACAGACAAGGGGAGATGATGTCATACTCTGCCAGCCAGCACTGGCAGCGAGAAGGCCCACCCAAGACAATATCTACTAGCGAGGTCAGGATGGCGATCATTGTGAGACGAATGCTTCCTCACCATAAAGCACTTTTTCTTAGAGTCATTGTAGCTGTGTCTAAATGCATCAGTAAAGACAGTTTGCTGTGAGTGTCAGCATCCACCAGATGTATGGCCATTCATGGATAAATATATGCACTACCCTCAACACTAAAAGCACAGGGGGTCACATAGGGTGGGCTCTGAAAATAACCAAGAGATACGTATGCGGATTGTGGTTACCTGGGACCGCATTAGGCTGTTGAATGTATGACAAGGCTGATCCGAGCCTCCTGTGTGGCGCTGGGGTTTGGTCTGGTAATGAGCCTGTCTCCTGTCTAAAGTCCCCCTACAATCAACGTGCTATAAACATTAATTTTTCTCACTTTGTCTCCTTTATCCTAAATGATAAAGCCTAAAAAATCCTAGCCTGAGGCTGAAACATCCTGAATGTAGTAATTGATCTAGGAATGTGGTTCAACAAATGTTAATTGTTGCAAAAATGTGCAATTTTACTTCACAGAAGCTGCAAAATAAAAAAAATAAAAAAAGCTCCTGCACCTGGAGATACAGAAACAGACATTCCCCGTCTATGCAGTGTTGTTGTCTTATCATTCAGATTATAATCAACCAAAACCCAGATCTTTCCAGTCAGTTTGAAAAATGTGTTTTCTCTCACCTTCCAGCAGCTCAAGATAAATCAAAATGGAAGAGAGAATCAACAGGCTTATCTGGCTGTCAGTTGAATCTTATCAATCCAAAGCTCTGAAGCTTTCAACTGACTGCCAGCCCGTTTCCTGCCTATTTTAATAGCGGTCTGAAGGCAGAGCGCCTCTCGCCTGTGTCTGTTTACACAACAACAGTTTGCAAGAAGTGGCCAAACACCTCCAGGCTAAGATTTATACTCTTCCTATAAATCCTCAGAAATAGATAAACTGATCCCCGCTAAGCCAAACAGCTATGAATGTGATGTCCAGTTAGCTGAGCAATACCTGAATATTGGCACCATGCATGCGAACACATTGGACCAAGGCCTTTTAGAAAATCTCTTTGTTCCAACAAGGTGTTCAACAAGCCTTTGTCCCTGCACAGTGTCTGGCCTTGGACACAGAATACCAAATGGGGCATCATTTGTGTGCAGACTGCTGACAGCCCAAGGCTGCACGCACGTCTTCACTGAACCAATCCCCGGCCAATTAGGTAAGGCCAAATGCATTCATGTAACATCTGTGAGTACAAGGTGTTGTCATAGAAAAGAAAATATTCCCCACAAAAATTAGATGTTGCCTCGTGCAACTGACATGTCATCCTCATGTTCCAATGCAGATTCAAAGAGCACTTCTGTCAGAGCAAGAGAGAAACACGCAGCTTTGCGTAAATAAAATCCTAAATTCTACCTGGGATTTGTAAACCTGTTCTGTCACGGTCTCCTCAGAACTCTTTTTGAAACGGTCTGTGGACTGAGGTGGAAAACGAGGGATTAGGGCGTGCTCCGGAGAATTACTTGAATAACGGGGGATCATTTGGAAAAACAGGGGAAGAAAGAAAGGGAGTGCAAGTGAGAAGAAAGCGGTGCGGAGGCGAGGAAAAAATAACAAATTAGAGATCGCTGAGATGGAATAGGGGAAGGACAGCCAGGAAGAGGAAGGAGGAAGAGAGACAGAAAGAAAGAGGCAGGGAGAGAGGGAGCAGCACAGAAGGGTGTGCAGCCAAGTCCTCTCTTCGATCAGTGGGCCTGGCTCTGCGCCAGTGAGGCTCTGTCCATGAGGAGGTAAATCATTTTCTGCCTGAAAAGGAAACAGGAAAAATGATCGTTGGGGCTATGCCACAGCCAGCTTGGAATTGCTTTATTCCCAAAGATGGGAATCCCCAGTCGGCCAAGACTAAATGGAACAGTTGGCGCCAAAAAGTGAAAAAAACTCATCAATATTCAAGAAAGCCTGGTTTGGTCCGACAGTGTAGCTGAGTAAGCAACAGTGGCACTGGCTCGTATCAACACGGAGGTAAAAGAATCTTCGTCAATCATTTTGCACTGAATTAGTGTTGAAATATCAAAGGAACTATGTAAAGAAGTCTTATCATCTGTGCCCTTGGACATCAGATCAAGAACAGGAAGCTCATGCCAACAGATTTCCAAAGGACTGTGCAAACACGGTGCTCTGTGTCCGTGCCAAGGTTAAACCCCTCAAGGATGGAGGAGGGAATATTGCTGGTGCAGTGGCGCTCTGCAGGAGTGTGTGTCAAACCCTTCTTGTGGTAACACCGACATCCTGTGTTTTTTCTGTTAAATGCTTTGCCTGTAAAGCGCTGTGTTTCCAGACACCCTACACAGTCACGCACCCACCAATCCCCACACAGAAAAGGCTACAAAGCTTTCTTGCCAAGTTAGGGGCTTAAGGGGGGCTTAAGACAAGCAAAGGTTGGAAGTTTAAGAGTAAATGTCGGGAGCTATAATTCTATTTGCAGTTCATTTTATTGTTCTTTCTGGAATTCAGGATTGCATCTTGCTAATATGACCTTAACTAGCTCGAACATTAGGCCGTGGAGAGGTGAACAAAGCACATGGCATTAGCTCTGCAGGACCCATTTGTCAGTCAATGAGATAAAGGGGCCAATTTAAGGCCCCTAGAGGAAAGAATTAGAGATACCTGCAGTGAGAGTCACGAGGTCCTCGAAGGAAAATCTCTAGCAATTGACCCCAACTTGTTTGCAAGAGGCTTCCAGAAAACTGCAGCCTCAGATGCGAGCGGGGAAAGAGCACAGTAATTACGTCAAAATTGGTTAAGGCAGCAAAAAATAAAAGTCTTGGAAGAAAATTCACTTTTCAGCTGATGGGTGACAGATGATAATGAAGACATGTTCTTCCCTGCTCTGCAGACTGCAGCCTCCCCACCCCTGGCACTGCTGACGAAGATTAACAGCTGCTTTCATCTCTTCCAGTTCATTTTCGCTCTGTTCCTCAGACACCGCTTCCAGGTATTCTGCTATGCGTCTCTCGGCAGGCTGCAATAACTGGAATAAGTTCACACTCTCAATACAAATGTTGAACTCCGATTCACCCACCATCCCTCCCACGTCTTGCCTTGAAAACCTCAGGAAGGCTGTTCGGCACTGCAGAGAAGAGTCATCGCTGACTGAGTGACGTTCCCCGTCTACTGTCCTGCACAGCACACAGTGGAGATGGATATTTGGTATACAAGAGACAAATGAGGACTATTAGTAACATGAAATGCCCCCCTGATCAAATATAATGTCCTCTTAGATTAATACACAACACCATATCCAAATTGAGAATAATTTAGGAGAATGATGAGTGTGGGAGAGACAGACAGAGAGAAAGAAAGCCAGCTCCCCTCCTCTTCTTCATTAATCACTTTCTGCCTCGGTAAGACACCTAGCGATTATTTATTTGCACTTCTCCACACAGAGGCTATCACAACAAACAGGCCCGCAGGCTGCTGAGAACATTTGGGAGTGATTAATCAGTGGGCCGTTGGGAGAGACAGAACGCAGGGGGAGGGGAGTTCTAACACGTGTTTCTTAATCTTTCATCTATATTCAAGTCAATGGGCAAACCTAACAAAAACTAGAGGGCGTCCAAGTCAGGTGAAATGAGCTGCGCGGTCACAGAGATGACCACGATAGCAGCTCTGGGAATAGACGATGAAGTGACATGTCGTAAGATAGAAGGAAGACACAATTATTTGGATCAATAAACACATCACAGATGCATATAGAAAAGGGAAATACTAATCTAACTGCATGAGGAAATGTGTCCCTGAGAACAGCAGCTAAGACGTTAGTGACTACAACCGCATTATTCAAGTTAAGCAGTTTATCCTGTATCACACACTCATAAAGTCAACCACAGACATAACACACAGCACACTCACTGGGCCACACAGCGTATGGGGATAATGGGATTTCTAGCACACTGCAGCTGGCTCTCTCGTGCTGGGTCGTGAACCGATTACAGGCTATAATCCTCTCCATTTAAGACGTTGTGCACGGGGAAGGCAGGAGCAGAAACACAGGAGATCAATCATCCTTGCTACTTTAAGTTCGATACAGTATGGCTTCGCACGTGTCAGAAAAGAAAAGGTCGAGGGCATAATATCCTACATAATAACTCTTAATCTTTACTAATTCTCAAGTCAGAAGCGCATTGTGGTTCAAATATTATGGGGAATGTGCACTAGAAGCACTATTATGCTCCCCCGGTGTCTTAAAATGGATCATTATGTATTTATTGCACCAGTCAACAGTTAAGTCAAAGGTTACTTTTATACAGATAATAAACTCAACAGTACACAGTGTGTTTCATTAGTGCTATAACTCCTTTTTAATTCCCCACAATTGTCATTTGGCTTGCAAAGCCCCAGCAGCCGAGCTACCTCTTGAAGGAGTTAAAAAGAAAGAAAGAAGGTGGTGTGATGATGCTGAAAGGTTTCAGCAATTGTAGCTGATGAGGTAAACGCTAAACCACCTGTCCTGACAATGGCCTTATCCTCAGCGGCAATATGATCTCCGTCCTTAAAAGCTGGGCCCTTCCCATTGACAAACAGGAAGTTTATATGCGTGTCTGAAAATATTAAGCATGCTGTTTGGGGAAATCAACCTACAACTAGTGATGAGGCAGCTATTAGTTATTCATGTTGAATAGAAGGCCATGGTGACGCTGAGCACTGAGGAGCAGTGATGCTTGAGAAGCCCCACCAGGAGCCATCTTTGTTTCCCTGCTCATGGGAGCAGAGACCACAGGCTCTATTCTGCATCTGCACACAATGGGTCATAAAATTCCTCAACGCGTATTCCCTACCACCAGCTTTTTCAATTCCCTCTTTCTTATTCCACAGCACTCTCACACTGTGTCTCAACCACAATGCACATGTGACTCAATTGTAATGGCAAAGAAAATAGACTCCATTTGCATGACACCTTTCACTGAGGGACACTAAAGCGGTTTAGATGGCATCCCTCTGCCCCCACAGGCCTGATGCGTAATATCCATTAGCGGGATGGGGGTTAGAGAATCGAGCAGAGTCGAGCAGGATAACCAAACACTAATGTGCTGATCATGGAGCCCTGTGGGCAACTATCAGAGCTGTTATCCAGTCGGGGAATGCCCGACGTGGGAAGGCAAACAAAGCAGGAAATAGATTAATGCTGAGGGCGTGACTTCTCCTGCCCACGTTCAACTAGTCGCACACAACCTAGCCTTTCTGATCATCCTCACCGACATACTGAGAGACAAAGGCAGCCCTATGTTAGGTGACAAGCCTACGGGACAGGGGTCTGTGCTTCACATCCTCTCGTTTCTCTCCTCATGAAAGGAATCTGTCAGGAGTGGATGGCAGTGCTTTCCCCTCTCCCCTACAGGGCTTAGTACACGTGGACCCAGGGTGAATGCACAGGCTTGAGTCAGCGCTTCATCTCTTTGTTTGTCAGCCCTCCCTCCACTGACCCCATGTAGGCTATATGAGTGGGCCAGACAGACTTCCTGACTCAGGGATTTATTTGGGGGAACAGGGAAAGGGGCACCGAGGTTATCCCTCACGCAGGCTGAGACAAACGCTCTGCTTTTTTGTTTCCTCTATCACTGGAGCTGTTTGCCATTCACGATGACAGGCACAAGTGATTCTACGCTGCCTGCCACAACAGCGCCCATCACCCTGGTGCTGCAGGGGCACAGCACTATCACGCCATGTTATCACATCCCGTGAAAGTGACACGCACCCGAAAAGACGCAGGGGAATCCGCCACAGGGAGAGCGCTACTTCAGCTGTGCCGCAAATTATTCTGAGCACCGATTTTGTGAAGAGCAACACACAGAATCCCAATAAGAATTTCTCATGCAATATTCAGTATATACTCCTGTGCAGCATACATTATATGAGAGTCACTCAGGCTGTCTGGACATGGTCTTTCCTGTAACAATGTCCGACACAGTACAGATTAAATCTGTATCTCTATGTCAGGAAAAAAAAAAGATGTTTGTTACGCAACAATCATGGAGGATTATGAGTCAGACAGAGGATGAGAAGAAGCATGAGGGTGGTGGGATGTATCTACCTGCTGTAGATCCCTGAGGCTTGCATGGCCAGGATGGATCTCCATCAACACCTCAGCCTTGACGGCGCCCCACAGGCCTTGCATAGATTCACACCTGAGCCTATCTACAGGCTGCAGCCCCTCCATGGCCTCAGCTGGTGCTGCCACTGTGTCTGCCGCTGCATTGAGGCAGCCATTAGTCCCATCAGCCTGATTATGGCAGGGAAATGCCAGCTGGTGTTTTATCCAAGAGTACACAAAGACAAATACCACAGAGCAGCTCAACCATCCCAGCTACCACCCACTCAATACTTCTGATGAGCCATTCGCAGCCTTGGGCATGTGTTGCTCAGATTCAACAGATTGATAGGAATCAATTCTCGTTTGTCAGGCTCTGGAGGTAGAGGTATTATTAACATTTCAGCTCCACTGTGGCCGTTTCCTCAAAATGGAGCCAGCAATTTCAGCAGTATGTTTTCTGCCATGCTATACATTCTGCTCACACTCTCGCTTTGGTGGAGGAATCCATCTCGCTGTGGCTTGACAACAAAACCATTACCCTCTCACCTCCAGGGAGAAAGTCAGTCCGGCTCCGACTGCACAAAACTGCACATTCCACAGAGCATAAAGCAGCGAGCGACACAGAAAGTAAGATAAAGAGAGAAAAGACAACAGACAATGCAGCTCAAAACAAAACCTGACACACAGACATGCATTTGGCTGCATGTATAACACAAACACACATCCATGTGAGCTCAGTGTTGTCTGGGCACAACATAACTTACTTGACTCCCATGGCAGTGAATCCAATGTTCTTTTCGACAGACCTCCTGATTCTGATGCTGTCAGAATAGAAGCATTAGCCCGAGCACGCCTTCCTGAGTGACAACATTTATAAGCACATTCGTCCCAGGCAGCTACCGTCCTGCTCTGTATCTTTATCCCCCTGCCATGTGGGCCAGATCCACTGTGCTCAGCAGACCCTTCTGCTCCACATAATATGTCCTGCCTATTTGTCAGTGATGGAGATCCCTGCTGTCAATCACAGCACAGCCAACCAAACACATCACTGTCCTGCTTAGTCTGCTTCAAGCCTCTCTGTATGGATGACCCCTCCTATGAAAGAGTTGGAACTACTGTATTTCCCCCCAGCAACAACATTTACAAACAAACAGGATGGACTCAGTGGCCAAGTTTCTCATGGAAACTGCATAAACAATCAAACTATAAAACTGATTGAACAATAGACCTCAGCAAAGCCAACATGCGTTGTTTAGAAGAAGAACAAGCACTTGTGGTCCTGCAGTGCTTCCACTTTGCAACACGCAGGACTCATTAGAGAGAAGTAAATTATAGTCCAGTGGAGTACAGAGGGCCATTTCAACTTCCTGATTTCCAATCCCCATTTTTCAAAGAAAAAAAAAACAAAACTGTCACATTTTATTCCCACATGCTAATGACCTGTTTCTATGGTTACTCAAAGCAGGCGGGGGGATGAAGGGCAGCGTGAGTGTTGCTGACACAAAGAAAGGGTCTTGTGTGTGCAGGAGAACAGAGGCTGAATGGTCCTGCTGCCACAATTACAGGAGGATTCCTTCTGCACAATCACAGTCATTACTGCACAAACACTCACCTGGGCAGCAGCTGCAGGGCGGCAATGGACGACCATAAAAACCACATCCTCCCGACACTCCTCCAGGGCAGCATTCCAGCAAACAGCTGTCCGCCCTGCCCCTACAACAGCCCGCCCGCCGGCCTTTGTGCCACCTCTGAAGTCTCTGAATCTCGACCAACTAGTTGTCTCTCCAAGGTCCTCTATACTCTTCTATTCATTACCTCCATGTATCTTTAGAGTGAGTAAATCATAACTCTCCGGAGTGTAATTAGTGTGAAGTAGCAAACGAATGAGGGACTAGCTTCCCTCCAAACAAACATAAACAAGGGACCACCTATAGACCATGGAAAACTGTCTCATGCTGATTTGCAGAAAGGAGCACAGCGAGATAAGTAGACTGCAAAGTGAGCAGCCGACTCCTCTCAGCGGTGTGCCCTGAGAAGTCCCATGGGCCCGGTGGGTAATAAACACACCGTCACAATCAGCAGGTGTTAGTGGAACAGAAAGATGGGTAGAAGGATCTGCAAGGCGGCAGTTAGCCACACCGTCTAGCTCCTGCTGTGAGCTTCGCCTGGTTTCATTACACAACGCTGTGTCAATACACTAATCATATGCTCTGTCACAAGGCAATCAGTGCTTAACGTGCTAGACAGCTGAACACATGGCTCTAAATTCATTACCCCCCCTCCCAGCCCCACACACACACACAGACATAATGATATGCACACATGCACGCACACACACACACCATCCGGTCAGAGTTTGACCCTTGACTCTTCCCGTCTCCCTGCGACTGTATAGTCAGTCTAATTGCCAATTGGTCATTACTGACCCCGGGGTTATCTCTTTGCTTTCACCAATTACCAGAGACAGGAAGCAGGAAGACAGAACCATTTCATAACTGGAATTGCAAAAGTGCCTTAACAGATACATTTGTTGTGTGATCAAAGACATTCTCTAGTTTCTGAAAATCGAAGCATCACACGATAAAATTCATAAACAGACTTTCTCCCATGAGAAGCAGAACAGACAGAGAAATCACATTCTTAATCACACGAAGAGTAATTTGTTCCCTTCAATTAAGAACTACTTCCTTCAAATGAATCATTTGGCCTCACCAGTTGCCAAATCTAACAGTCTGTTATCCCATACAATGTGTTTCAGGGAAGTCAAAATATAGAAATGTTGCGTTTAACAGACAAAACTATATACTGAAATGAATGCATTACCTTAATACTAAGAATCTGAGGCAAAACAATTCAGTGATTTGTTGCGAGGGCTGTTAATCTGTGGGTCCTTCAACACTGAGTCAGCAAAACATTCTGTATGTTCAGGTCTTAACAATAACTTAATGCTTTTACCTTATTTGGAAGGAATTTTGAAAGAAAATAATTTGACGTATTCAGGGAAACCGATTATATTCTGAGGGGACACATTACTGATTTGTGCACAGAAATTGTCAAAAAAATGACTCTGACCTGCTGGTCTCTGTATTTATCAATTTGACATTTAAACTAAAATGATTTTTCAAGTCAGTAGACATCTTATATGAAACTAATTAAAAGCCTTTTTGGAACAAGTTGAACAGTTGACTTATTTTTGCAATGAAAAAAATTAAACGACGAATCGCTTTTGTTCACCGCGCTCTTCCTTTCTCTCAGCAGCAGAAAAGCTAAAGCAGCTAGACTCCAGCTAATTGCATTCTAATTAAAATTTCATCTCGGAGTGGAACGGCGTTAGTGAATGTCAGACAAGTGTCTGAGGAGCGCTCTCCACTCCATTGGGGTAGAAACTGCTGTTTGGTTATTCTGCTCCCACATCCTGGGCTCTCAGGATTTACACATGCATCCCACTAATTGTATCTTTCGAGAACAAAAAGGAATACCAATCAGATATGAGTTTTCAATCAAGTGTAGGGCCTTTCTTTTTGTTTAAGCGCTACCAACAAGACAAGAAAAATCTGTTGATTGATTCAATTTGTCTTCACTCAATCAGCAGTAATATACAAAAACAAAGACAACAACAAGATGATGATGATGACGATGATGATGATGATGATGATGATGATATTCCTGTTGCAGGCAACAGCTGCAGAGGGTCAGGAAAAGGGTGCGTGCTTCAAATCAAGCACAGTGCGTCTCCACCACCTTTTTCTGGTCTGCAGAATGTGATGCTGTTTAAAGCTGGCTCATCGTCATTGTGTTTCTCTGGGCCAAGTAAAACACCACATTCTTGGCAGCAAATTATCTTTAGGATGAAATGACAGGTGAAACCTTTTACTCTGCTTCCCCACCAGGACCTGCTGCAGGGGAAAAACAAGTCCACCTCCCTCTTTAGCCTGCACTTACTGGCCAGACATGGCTCCCTACAGAATGCTACTCCTTTAGAGCTCAGGTCCAAAGAAAACATAAGAACTAATAAAACTGTGTCGGGAATTAACCCTGTCAGGGCCACACCTCTCTGTTGTTCAGGACTTCTGCTCTTGTGACAGGACGTGGTAAGCACAGGAAGTTGCATGTTCAGGAGGATCTGGAATGTCCTCTTAGCTAAAGGAGAGGTCTCATGGTCCCACTGATATACTCCGACCCTGTGAAAACTGGCAAGACAAACTCCATTTGGGGTGCTTGGAGAAAAGTGAAGCTCCACAGTGATCCCCCATGGGCTTCCTGTCACACTCCACATGTCCCTTAACCTCCTGCGGTGCAGAGTTTTTCAATAGTCCTATGCATCATTCTTAGCCAGCTTCCATTTGGCCAACATTCATTATGGCGTAGCACTCCTCGGAGAGAGGAGGCAGGGAATGTATGCACTGACCAGCCTGCCAGGGAATCTATCAATGACAATATAGCACATTGCACCAGCCATCCACCCGCCTGAAGAGGGTGAAGCATTCTCCGGGGCAACAACACCGGAGCCAAGCAGTGCTGAAAAAGCCTCGCTCAGCCTGAGAAACACGGCGAACAAATGGATTCACCGAAACACTAAATTACTGTCCTGCAAAAGCTGCAAAAGCTGCAAAAGCTGCAAAAGCTGCAAAATCTGAAGAGCTGTTTTAAGTAGAAGAAACAAAAGAACGATAAAAAATAAATAAACTTTAAATAACTCAGGACAACACTCGGCTTTAACCTAAGCCCCTTCGTGAGAAGCACTCCCTTTTTACATCAAATTATGTAATTCTATTATCCATTCATGGGCAGTGGTGCCTGTAACTGAAGGCTCATTTAGTCCCAGGATGGTGTGTATCCCAAGGCAATGCTATAATTCAACCATGGCAAGAACAACATCTCCATTGGAATAGGTGCCCCACATGGAAGTTAACACCATGAACCACGACCTTCGACAGACATTTGAAGGCGAGTCTGTGCATATCTCCTCGTCAGCTTTCTTCTTGTACACCTACACACACACACACAGGAGCCTGAATGCATGCAGGCGTGTGTGCACACAAGCTCGCAAAAGCACTAAACACTTCATTTAGCACCGCAAAAACACGATCTAATGTCTGAATGTTTTGACAGCGATTTGACGGAGCGGGGGAGAGCGCTTACCTAATGAAGAAGGAGGCTGCTGCAGATGCGGACGGAGAGGGGGAGCTGGATGTGTTGGTGACAGGTGCCGCGAGTCCCGGTTGGCTGGAGCTCCTCAGTCGGCAGGGCGGCAGGGTGCTGGTGGTCATGGTGGTGACTGGGGCCTCTGAGGCTGTGACATCCTTGTCTGCTTCCCCCGTCAAACCCTGAGCCTGTTGACACACAGATACAGAGATAAGACCACAACCATCACTTACAAGTTTTAGCGCTGCTGCCCACCTTCCTTCCACTCCGTTTGCTCTCCCTATGCCACAGATGGACAGGCAGCTGCTGCAGCCAGCACCGGTTAGCAAGAGTCAGCAGTATCCACAGCAGAGAGCTCCCTACAGAACAGCAAGGATGCTGCACCATTCATTGATTCTGGCAACACTCTGGAGGTTGCTCTGGCTGTAGCCTACTGTAATTAAGTGATAACCCACATTTAATTAGTAATTAAATCACACGCGATTTACTTCACTCCGCTCCTGATTATATCTATACCTCCATGGCTAATTTGGCACTTTGCAGGCTGAGTTCGACTTGGACTATCTAAGAGGGAGTTGTTTCAAAGAGACTAAACAACATCAACAACAATCTGAGAAATGTGATTCCTTCCATAAATGTTTACGAGATATCGAAACTGTGCCTGCGTGGGCACACCCTGCTCTGGAAGCTTGGTAGTTGAACTGGAAACAGACGTGAGCTGCATTTGATGCAGCCCTTGGAACTCTGGTAACTAATGCCAAAGCTACACTGGATATACACCTGTAAGTCTTCATATGTGTTACATATGTGCTGCAGCAGGCCTTCTTATGATGGCTTCTTGTTTCTTGTTGCACATATTTCCAAAAAGTTATGTAAAGATTATTAGAATTGTTGTGATGTTGACAACGCACAGTAAGTTTAAAGTATGAATATGGCTTAAAAGGTTTTAACGCAGACCTGCAGATGCGTAGTCCAGAACAACTAGAAGCCAGTCATACACTAAGTCTAGCCCTCTGCTTCTGGTGTAGCTTATTGGAGATAAAGCATAAAGGCTCGGCTGGAGCTCAGGAGCCTGCAGTGGTTCACTGATTGCTCATAGTCCAACTGAAGGAGTGCAGAGAGCTAATTATATAAGCCAAAGTCAACTCAGAGACTATGTTTCAGCTGGAGCCCCCTTACTGACAAAAGGTTAATCCTCACCGGAGCCGCTAGTTTATCCTGCGAGACAGTGATCTATAGCAGCTGACAAGAACCGGTTCTGTGGTTTTTCAGCATCAGAAATTAAATAAATAAAGGCCAAAGTTTTCCTAAAAACATTTATAACACTGACACATGCATGTTGTGTAATCAGCAACGACCTTCTATTGAGCACAACGCAGTGCTGCAGCCTCAGTGCCATTTGACAGGATATGTATTATAAACACAGTTCAGGCCCTCTGCATATATAACTAAAATGAAATTCTTTACAATCTTTTTCATGAGGTGTCTGACTTTCTATTATCTGTCATTTGTCAACAGGCTGACAGCTGCACTATTTATATGCCAAGCCTGACATGTGAATGCTATACATCATAATGTGAGGACATACTTACAGTCTGATATTCACATGAGAGGCTTGCTCTGCAAAGTGCCTGCCACTGTTAGCTCTACGTGCAGCACAATGTGCTGCAATAATAAAGAAGAGGGGAACTTTCTTTCCTCAGAAAAGCTTCACTGACCATTTGACAAATGATGGACCTTCAGTGCACACATGAATTCCCACTTTCCCATTTCTTCCCTTTGAGCTTGTTATCAGAGTTAAGAATCCTTGTTTTAGAGGTCTGGTCTCGCTCTCTTGAGACTTCATCACGGAGGTTAAGTCTGATATCAAGCTGCGGTATGTGAAGTTATGACTTGAGAAGTACACCACGCAAAACAGTGGCTGCAAACTGAAACGAGCCAAATGCAGATCCTCAGCAGACGCCAGTGCAGAAAGCCTCATACCATGCTGGTGTCGGTGACAGGCTATAGGAACTCCCATTACACTTTGGCACGAAAGACTAGAGCACTTCACACGCAGCCGTACAGGAAGCTGTTGTGTGTAGCTCATCAAATCTGTCACTGATTGAGTCGGAGTAGTGTCGGCTTTTAAATCAATCGGCAGAACATTTTCAGGATCATTCAGGGACAGCTGTTCGTAGCTGGGGTGTGGGCTCAAAATTGACTGCTAAATCACACACATATAGGTGCACACACCCATGAGCTCATCACAGTGCCCATCAAAAGGTATTCCCCTTGGAATTAAGACTGGGGACTTAAACCCCTCAGCCGAGCTGCTCCCTGTAGCCTTGGACATGGACTGGCCCTGATTCTGACTGAAAAGAACAATCTATCCCCTGGTCAGGTAATTAGGCCGTGTCAGTGGAGCCATGTGTGCTCGCCCGTTTATACCGAGAGCCAGTAATGAGCTGGCCTTCCACTCTTTAACCCCCAGCTCTCCCTGATCCCTTTTTCTTGGTTTACCACTGGAAAGAAAAGGCAGAAAGGGGAGGGGGTAGGAGACAAAGCGAGAGAGATTTGAACATAATGGAGAGAGTCGAAAGAAAGAAAAAGAGTTCGGAGAGCGCTTCCTGTGAAGTCTGAAGTGAACAGCATAGGCCAGCACCCTATCGGCAGACCATCTCCTCCTCCGCCGCTGAGAGGACCAGGACTCCCTTGTGACCTTTGATCCCAGCGGTCAACAGACGATTACTGAAGTGAAATGGGCCTTGTGTTAATCTGACGTGCTTGGCTGCCCTCTGGAACCAACAGAGTCCATCTGAGGTGAAAACCGACTTCCAACAATACTGGAGACCTATCATGTGAGAAAAGGATTTCACTCTGGACAGAAAATGTCCACCGTCTATAAGCAAATACCGTAATTGCCATTTTTTCAAAACGATTTCCTAATTTGGCAAGAAATCATCCTTCCCTTTCCTTCCTGTATCCATTTCTCCTCTTGTCTTCGTTGCTGTCGGTGGCACTTAGCCATGCGAGCACAGCTGCACCAAAGAAACAGCAGCCAAGATCATCTGCTGGGCTTCAAATTGGTGGCAATGGAGCAGGCCGAGGCAGCAGGCGGCCAGTGGGCCAATAACGGAGACCCTCATGGGTCAAGAGCACTTGGTCTTAGTAGATTAGTGCACATGTGGTTGTGGATTTTATGGGGCAAAGAGAGAATCACAAATTTGGGTCAGTCAATTTCTTGTTTTGAATAGTATAATAACACTCCTTGAAATTTGTTTTTCTGGATCACTTAAACTGCTTGAAGCGCTTATTCAAACAGCCAGCAACACCAGGAGTTACTTCAGCGATTCTGAAGTTGGAGCTTATCGAAGTTGGAGTTTTTGTATCAGACTGTCTCAAATCAGTGACTTTGGGTGCCATTTGCCCAGTTCAAGGCAGCTATTCTTGTATGAACCAGTGTTAGTCAATTACAAAGAGGGAGCCAAATAGCTTCAATTCCAACGACCACAAACATCATTCCAGATGTTAACCAGAGCCTTTTCCCAAACGGGAGATTCAAGGTGCCCTATAATGGGCAGTGTGTGGGAGCGCCCCAGGCTCCCTGGTCGACAGGATTTATGTCTGTCTCCCGCATGCACACACGTCCATCTCTGCTTCTTTGTCTGAATATCACTGCATGCTTTTCCCAACAAAAAAACCAAGAGGGACTCATGAATAAAGCTTGTGCCTTTCGGCACAGCGTAACTCCCAATCCTCGTGAGTATGTGTGTGTATTTTTGTCTCTTTGAAGGATCTGGTTTTAATGAAAGAAACAAGATAGGGGAAAATAACACGCACTTCGGCTGTGTCTATGACTTCATGACCTGAAGGGACATTTCTCTCTGTCCAAGGAGGGACTCAGCCTCAGCTATGTGGCATTGAGCGACTCATTCCAGCTCTAAGGGCCACTAATTGCTTTTAGACACATAGATGGAGAACACAAGTCAGCCTCTCCCTCCTGTGCCAGGCTGTTTGATTTGACCTACATTGTGTACATGCAGTTAAAAGCTTCTGATTGCATCCCATAAACCATGTCTGAAGGCACTTGTTGAGATAAAAGGGGGGAGTGAAAATCTGTCTTCAATTGTGAAGCAGAAAGGAGGAACACTGCCAAGACCCGTAACAGACTGCAGTTAACATCAGTTAGAAAAAATGGCGAAATTACAGTTTACATACTGTATCTGTTAGGGATATTAACGTGTAAGGAGTAGATGACGATAGCACATGCCGTTTGGTATGCACACTGAGTCTGCCTGGTGAAGAATGTTACAAAGGTTTGTCAATCAGGTCTGAGACCAGATGTCCCCGTCAACGCAGGAAGAGACATCCGCAGAAAGCTTCATATCAGCAGCCAGCAATATGCTTCATGATGTTAAAAGAACGTACACTGTTGACTCTAAAACTTGTGAATGTGCAAAGACATAATCTGTAGTCGTCAACCAGATACAGGACGATGAGTTCCATGACACCAAGGGCAAAACTCAGGACCTTTCCAAGTCTCTTGGACATCAAACAAAGCACAGGCTAATGCTTATCCAACATGACAGAAGAGTTATGGTGACGCTGCAGGATGGTCATTTGAAATGCCCTTGAGGAGAAGGTCAGCAGATTAGTGTTGCTATGACCTCTGACCTCATATCACTCAGACTCCTTGACTACTGAGGAATGAGAGGTCAGCACTCCTGCAGAGCTCTGACTCACACATTTTCTGCCGGGCTTCATCTCCTCTAAAAGGTCCGAAATGTAACATTTGTACTGAAGAGACTCAACCTGACGAGCACTGCAGCATTAAATGCAGACATTTTAAGAAAAAGAAAATGTTTCATCAAAGTATTTCATGATACACTTTCATTGATTTAAGTTGACTATTCGGAATATGTATCATCACTTTTCCTCATGATTGAATTCTAATACATTTCAAGAATATATGGAACTTATGGCTACTTTACATTAACAATTATTGTCTGCTATTTGACCCTTTAAGAGTTTAATCTTATTCTACTGCACTATTTTAAAGCCACTCTAAATGTATGAGAATGTATGAAATGTAATATAAAGTTAACAAAAACACATTAAAGACATACCAGTTTAGGCTGAGGGATGAAATTGTTGACCCTGGAGATGCTCCACACGCCCTCGAGGTACTGCTGTGCCTGAATGGTGACGGAGCTCAGGGATCCACTGATCTGCCCTCCTGCCATTGTCACCTGGACACTTGTCTTAGGCCCTGAGGAGACAGAGGGGCTCTGCGACCAGCCTGGTACCCTGTGCCGCTCCCCCAAGGGAAGGACTGAGTGAGCAGCTGGTTGGCCTTTGGACAGTTGTTTTGCATGGACACTGGAGGACGACACAGTGAATCTAGCAGGCTGCGGTAAAAAGGACTTAGTGGGCAGGGCTGGCATGTCTGAGCTGAGGGTGAGGATGGGAGCGTGGAGCGTCTGCAAGGCCTCCTGCCTCAGTTGATGGAGAGGTGTGGAGCACACCTGGCAACAGCTAACACCAGCTTCATGGCTCCCGGGTCTTTGGAGCTGCTCTAACAGGAAGGTTGCATATCCAGGATCCTGCAGAGTAAACACAAACAAGAGAGGGGCTTTAACACAACTCTAGGTCTAACTTGATCTCGAGCATATCTCACTATCTGTTCTTCAGAAAGGATTTCCTGTTTGTTGTTCACATTTTCCAGGCGCGTCAGTGGTCTGCTAGCAGTGTGGTCCCTGGCTGCCCTCTGGGACCCTCACACCCCTGCTTTAAACGCTTCCTCTTTCGGGGACGGTTGTTTGTTTAGACTGAGATGCTTTGCCTGCATGCAATTTAAGACTGCGGATCAGGTTCACCAGGCATGTGCTCATTTCACAGCATCCGCCGGGGAGCTGAGACCAAACAAGCCAAACGTGAGGAGACAACTCTGAAATAAGGCTCGGAGAGATTACTTCAAGAGACATTCCTAACAAACAAACAAAAATGTGTGAAGCCTTAGAAATAACAAGACCGAGCAGATTTCCGCTTATTACTGCTTTTAGTGGCGGTGTCCAGTGGAGTCCTTTCACTTCGTCTCTAAGAAGGCTCCCTTGGGTTTCAGTCTCTGCTTGGGAGGAATGACAAAACAAAACAACAGCTGAGGGGGCTCTAGTGCCCAAAACCATACAATTTACATATGATAATTGTCCCAGCATGAAAACATATGATAAGCCACCAAATGTGACAATAACCACCTCCTCCAGGAAGCTGGAGGCACACTGAGCTATCAATGAACTATTCAAATCCTAAGTGAGGGTGGAACATAACTATTTTTCTGTGTTTTAGGGAAACAAACACAAACGCACACGCACACACACACACACACACAAACACCAACAGTCAACACAGTCTCTTAAGAGGCATAAAGGGGCACTAGGCTTCTGCCCTGTGGAGTCGTGGCCTAAGACAGGAGCCCACAGCCCGTGCATAAATGTTTATGAGGCCTTTGCTCCGTGGAACCTCCGAGGTGATCAGGAGGAGTGAAGCAGCGGAGAAACAGCAATCCTATGCCCTAATGTAGTGCCACTTAATACAGCTAACCCAATAGACCCAGAGACCAAAGAGGCAGGCTGAGGGACTCTAAATCTCCTCCCCATGAAAGCAGCTCAATACAAAGACTTTGAGATGACCTTTCTCTGCAAACACCCACAGCATTAATAGTATGATCACGCAGCCTTCCTGCAGCCTTATAGAAAGTATATCATCTGTGCATTTGTCCTTATTCTCAAAAATGGACATAAAGCGGTATCCACGGAATTATACTCAATGACGGATCAGCATAATCTCCAATATCATCACTTTACTTAAAGTAAAATCATGCAGATCCTGGCCTGATGTATGAGTGCTTCTGGTAAATGATTTACTGTACTGGCTACTTACTTCTACACATAGGCAGGCAGGGACAGGACGCAAGCACATCTAAGAAATATGTAGAAAACCCCATAAATCTCACAACGAAAAAGATGGGCTGACGACTGGCTGATGGCAGATCAAGTGCAGTATGGTGAATGTTGATGCTAGTGAGGAATGGATTTAAAATGTAAGAAGCTTACAATAGAAATATAAAGCTATGATAGGGATTTTAAAAAATGATATCAAATGCAGCTAGATCCTGGCATGTGAACAATCTCTACTTTAACGCTCGGGCAGGATATTTATGCACGAGTCGGGACGGTTCCGCTGAAATAAGATGAAAGAGTCTCTGACAAATTGGAGCTAGAGAAAACACCGCTGGCTGCTATTTTCACAGTCTCGTCTGGGTTCATGTACGTGGTCCCTAGACAGGAAATTGAAGTAAAGTCATAACCAGTCAACTCCGCCCTTCCATCACCCCTCACCCTTTACCCTGCGACCACCTCTTACCCACCTCGGGGCACTGGTAGATGGAAGAAATCAATTTTGCTCTCTCTCTCCATGCATTGTTAGGTGTTGATTTAGGGGAGCTAATAAAAAGACACACAAAGCTGAGCCCATCTGCTATTCAGTCAGGATTCTGGAGGTTAGAGAGCGGGGCTTCTCCTGTAAAGCTGTCTGTGAGCTTTATGCCCTGTGGAGTGAATAAAGGGTCAGGGCCACAAGGCTTATGACGATGATGGCGCTGATGATGAGGATGCGGAGGAGAATGAGGTGGATGTGATGAAACTGAAGGCTACAGAATCCATCTCGATATGGTACATGAAAGGTGGAGAAGAGCATATCATGCAAGGACATCCAGATCGGTAGATATTTCACACATCGCTCAGACAATGTAGCTTGGATATAAAAAAAACATAGATCTAACACAGTAAAGCTTGCTGAAAAGGTACCGTGTAGCTTCAAGCTCAAACTGTTTACTCTTATGTTTGTGCCATCACGTTCAAGCAAACTGCTTGAGAGCTTGTGCATAAACATAAAACATATGATGCATGGGTGCGCCCAACCCCCAAAGTCATATTGTTTCTTTTATCAACCATGTGATCTATTACTGACAGGTGCAAGTGGGTGTGAAGAGCAGCATTGCTGAGGAAAAGTATGTAATGCACGGTATCAACACAAGCCACATGTTCAAAGCATTCCCAAGAGAGGCGTGGAGCTATACTTCAGGCCTCTGACTCCTCGGCCATTGTTCTGTACGAGTGGGAGATGGTTTCATTTTTTTCGAGCCGAGGTTTATCCGTAGAGAGACTCAAACTGCACGAGCGAGGATGAGAGGACAGGGAGAGAAAGGGAGGTGGGAGGAGGTAGGCCGGGGTTGTGGCCCTTGCCTGGAGGCTCGTGGGTGGTTGTGTTGGTTTACTGCCTGTCAGCACTGATCTTTATTAAACTCTGGGGACAAATGCGGTCAGATGCTATGGCCTTATTATGGAAAGCATGGTGTGCCGAGCACACTGGGGAGAGGAAGCCCTGCCTTTGGAATGAGCCCTTCGCTGCCCTTAGAGACCTAAGTTTGTCTCTGTCTCTCGCACTAACTGTGATGAAAACCAGGGCAGCAGCAGCAGCAGGAGAGAGAGCCACCCGACTAACTGACTGTCTCTCTGGCTTGATGGAGAGTGTCATCACAGACACCCCATGCCCAGAGGCTGATGGAAACAAGCTGAGCCGTAACCACTTACTGTATGGATGAGGAGACGGGGAGAAAGATGTGCATGATTTCTCTCCCATGCCTCCTTCAGGTGCAAACGGCACCACCGGGCAAAGTCACACGTAGGATTCTTCCTCAAATCACACCTCATTTACCTCGTCCTCGTCAGAACACCTTTTCTCTAACCAGACAAAGTGAAAGCGCCTTCTGACTGTTTCAGCATTCAGCGTCTGATGTGCCTCTGATGTGGAGCGCCAGGCCAGATACAGCAAGCTGCCTTAAGTCAAAGGAAGGTCATAGAGATTTGAAATGCATGATGCTCCTTGCTAGCCGAGAGACTTTTAGGCACGCTCCATTGAAAGTAAAATACCCTGGAAACCATATTTTCTATTCCAGTAGAGCCCACTGTGACCCACTGCAGCAGTGGCAGGAAGAGAAATGAATCAAAATTGTATCAATGTGCATCTGTGATGAGAAAAGAAATACAGTGAAAAGTTCTGACATTCCGGAGCACGCGGCATGCAGCTCCTGTCTGAACTGTTTTACAATTGCCGGTAATCTGTAGCATTCTGTCTGAATGTGATGTACTTTCTTATTTCCAACATCAGTCATGGTGCGATTTGCCCAGAATCAGTCCAGAAGCGGCATTGTAGCAAAGTTGACTTTAATATTAAAATGTTCAGTCTTCCTTTCTTTCTTTCCCCTTCCAGGTTTCTCTTTTATTATTCTAGCAGCATGGAAACATTCCTCCAAGAGAGTCAAGTACTACACCACGCTGCTTTATATCTGTCCTCACTAAACTTTGCTCTCACCAGCACCAGTCCTGTTTACACATTACAATTCTCCAGTACTTCCTGTGACTGCATTTCTTGTAAAGTCAAGACCACACAGCAGCTGCCAAATTTAATGCCCTTTCAACTCCCGGCTTTCCCTTCCTCTGCTTCCCTGTAAGGATGCGACCCAGCCAATCTGTGTTTGCTTGGCGTGAGACAGTGTTGACCCTAACCACGCACCGTCTCCATAAGTCTCAAAGGGATTGCCCCCCCAATAAACTGCAGGAGCCCTGGCAGTCCAGATCCCGGGGTGAGGACGAGACCTTCCAGCAGGCCTGCTTTCCCACAGGTAACCCGGCTCACCCTGACAGCCGAGTTGGGAGAAAAACGAGCACAGCTGCTGGCCTTGCCCCGGGTGAGCACAGGGCATTAAGGCAGATTACATTCCCAGGATGAAAGTAACACATCCAGCGGTGTAATCCCTCTCTGCACCCTGCTCCTTCTCAACCGTTCCCACCACCTCAACCTTCAAGCCAGCCGACTCGGCTCGGATCCCCTGAAGGAGAAGAGAGGTGGAAGGCCGGCGACTCTGATTAGGTATCAGGTAGAACTTTTAGTGCAGCAGCAGATCTGGGATACAGACCATTAAATTTAACCACTGCCTGCTCGGAGGCAGAGAAGACAATGACTCAGGATGTCACACCAGCATGCTATTTAACTCTGTGGGAATGCCTTTGGTAGAACACAGAATGGGACGGTTCACCAAATCACATGAAACAGATGTTTGCCCCTGTTTGCTGACTTGACAAGATTAAACAAACCCGTAATAAGACTTTTCTCCAAACAAAGCACGCTATCTGCAGCAACACCGTCATTACCTACCACATAATAGTGCCTCAGACAAAAAAGCATCCAGCGCTATGCACTACTGAATTCATTCATCCTCTATAGCTGTGTGAAAAAATGATTCATTTTTCTGTCAGTCTTTGGGCTTTTTTTATTGGCGCACAATGAGTTTCCAGCAAATCATTGTGAAATATCTCTGCTGCTGCTTTTTACTGCATTTCTAATGTGAAATGTGGCTTTTGTCTAACTCTCATCCTATTATTCAGATAATGCGATAAGAGTCCAAATGTAGTTTGAGCTTCTGTGAGAGAAATGTTGGCAAAATGCTTTTCAGAGGCTTCTCTCCCTGCTCCTCTTTCTCTTGTAAACCTCCTGGTCAAATAAAGAAACAAGCACCAGGTGAGGTCTACTAAATATCCAGTGTTACACATTTTCACCTCTGACTTTACAATATTACATTTTCCTCAGAGCGATAAGATACCATAAGAACTATCTTGAAGACAAACTGCTTACTTACAAAGTCAACAACACATTACAATGAACAAACTTCCCCGTTTTTAGATCAAACAGACGATTACCTTGTTTAGAGAAGTACATCAGACTTTTTGCATCGGCATTCTCTTACATGAGCAGCCAGGTCTCCCTGCATCAAGCATCTGTTCGTGAGGAGCTCACAGACGTCTGTCTGTCTGCCCCGTGTGATTTAGCCCTTACCTCCTTTTAACTGTCAGTGAATGGCTGACAGAAAATGCAAATAGGCTTTACTCCTCAGTGACACTTTCAACACACGAAAGCCCCACCTGTCCAGAACATCCCACCGACAAATCCTCAGATGATGAACGTTTACAGGGTCGAGCAATATGTGCCGTTAGAAAGAGCACACAAGAATGAGTGCAGTTGTGACCTTTTTTTTTTTTTTTTTAACGAATATCTTGATAAGATCTGGTGCGACATGTATACTTTTTTTCGGGCTTACTCGCGCTGCAGTACAGCTCACTGTACGCCACAGTGCAGCCTCCAGTTTCTGCTGTCATCCATAAAAACAGATGTCGCTGTCCATCAAAAATAAAAAGGGCCATAGATCCTGCTGACCCTCAGGTTAAACATAGATAGAGTCAGATGTAATCACTCAGGAGTCTTTGCCAAACCACCCTGCAACCATTAACGACCCCCCCATAATGATGTGTCACCACTCCATATGGTGGAGCCATTTATCAGGGTGTGAGTCCTTGAAGCTCCTCTTACTGGAGGCAGAATGACACATACTGTACATGTTTTTATAAAAGTGTGACGATATAAAAGGTTCAGTAAACCAAAAGGAAGAAATGGATGAATGTATGCATGTGTGTGTGTATGTGTGTGTATGTGTGTGTGTGTGTGTGTGTGTCCTTGTGTGGCTGTCTCTTTACACCACACCCATCCATCAGTCCAGTCTTTCGCCACTTGGGCAGTTAATTACCTTTTCCTGTTCACTCACGCACAAAAAGAAAACAAGCCCCTTTCAGACTGTTTGGACAGACTTCATTCTCCCCCCCCCCCCCCC